>NW_009258119.1:6657625-6830280 GCF_000149755.1 Phytophthora sojae
GGCCGAACGAAGCTTCGTTGAGCCTCGGTCTGCCACCCCAAAGGCCTCACGTAACTTCTTTCTCCACTTGGTAAGAGCCTTGGCGGCGGTGGTTGGCGTCCAGCTCGCGAGAGCAGCTTCCATCGGGAGGATCAGAGGTTCGCACCCCATCGCCCGCAGGGGGTCCACAGTGTTCTGAACGACCTGCCGAGTGCTCGTTGAGTTGATCGGTGTTGCCAAAGCCCCTCCGAGGTCCATCCAGATGGCCTGGCGGACCTGCTTCGGGGAGAACAACTGCATCCACTCGCTCTTGGTCTTCATGAGCTCCAGGCATCGGCCTAGAACCTTGTTGGCCGCCGGGGTATCGCCGTTGAGGGGAGGACGAGTGCCGACCGGCTTGGAGGTTGCCCCTGCTATCGTCACCGAGGCTCTGAAACCCTCGGTCGCACCGTCATCCGCGTCATAGGCGGGCTCGGTGCCCGGCATGTCGTTGAACGTTTCGGAGAGGTCGCGGGTGATCGACCTCGATCCTCCACTGCGGCCCGCCGACACAACCGCAGCTTCCGAAGTCTCGGACGTCACAGTCCTGACATCCCAGTCATCGTCTTCATCATCTTCCTTGGCGTCCGAGGAATCAATCGCCGTGTCGTAGCTCACCGAGCGCTCGTCGATCGACTCCATCCGATCCGTCGCTGGGGTCGAGAACGAACTCCCGGAGAGCATCGAAGCATCGTTGCGCGTTCCACTCGACTTCACCGGCGTCGCTGGTACCGCTGACTTGACTCCTTTCGCCATCTTCACACGTCTTCTTCTTCTCTTCTCTTCTCTTCTCTTCTCTTCTCTTCTCTTCTCTTCTCTTCTCTTCTCTTCTCTTCTCTTCTTCTTCTCCTCTTTGCTCGTTGGGGTAAGACCTACAACAACCCAGACACACCGATGGTCGCACCAATCCCGGGTCGCGGCACCAGTTGTGGTGTGGTAATTCCACTAAAATCCTCCTCTACCAAAAGTAATTGAGACACCAACAACACGCTAACCCGCAAAGGTAAGCGCTTATTGGATCAAAACCTGAAGACCAGGAACGATCCCTTACACCGGGTCGGTTGCAAGCGCCTCTGTGCACCTTAGGTTGTCTTCGGTCAACCCAAAAACCTGTACCACTAGCCACGAGCTAAGGCTAGGATACTATGTAGCGCTTTCGCGCAACCCCACTGCAGTCCCTCAGAAAGGAAGGGTACCGGCATGTTAGGCCTTATACAGGGGGACCAAGATAAAACCTCGGTAGGTAGACTAATACACTCAGGGATACTCTAATCCCACAAATATATACCGAACGATACTCTAATACCGTTCCTGCCTCTCCGGCCACGCCAACTCTTGGCGCTGCCAAGGAAACTCTCGGTCAATGCACGATAAGCTCCCCGACAGGCATCCACACGCAGCCGAGCGTGTCCAGGCACTACAATAAGCTAGCTACACTTACCGAAGTCGGACTTGACCCTTGTTGGCTTTGGGGGAAGAGTGTCTTTTTATTACTGAGTTTTCTGAGGCCCTGGGGGCCTCGTTCTGGCCATCCTATGATGAGTCCTATGTCCCTATACAAATATCTAGTGTGAACGATCGCAATAAGGCGATTCCGGACACATCAAATGACGACCGCGGCTACACTAATAAGTGCGGCCGAAGTACGTAACTAAATGCATCTGTGCCTAAAAGTGGGTACCATGAAGCCTCGTTCGGGGTTCTATTAGGACCCGACGAGGCTTCGGCCACTGCCTGCCACTCTACCGAGGATAATGTCATCATCCAATCAGAAGCAGCCATCTCCGTCTCTCGCTTGACCTCGCCTTGATCGCCCCTTGATTGAACTTGATTGTCGGGCTGGCGGGTCAACAGCGTTGGAAACTGCCACTTTCCAATACCACATTGGCTTGTGACCGAGTCATCGGCGCGGCCATGGTAGGCTCAATGCTCCTTGAACTACTGCTGGAGAAATCTTGGGACCGAAAAGAATCACCGGAAAGCACGTTCTGCGGGGATATCCCGTCCGGATCGATTTTGTAGATCACAGCTTGGCGTTGGTTGAGCTCACAGAGCGCGGCCTTCCTATCGCCACTCAAAACCACCTTCGACGTCTGAGATTCCAACGCTTCAGAAGCTAGCGAGTCCGCGGCAGCATTGTATTCCTGTGCGACGTGAATGTATCTCACAGATCGCAGTCGGGCCTTGACCTCCTCGTGGTAACTCGGTTGAGTCATCGCCCCGGAGTCAGCTGCCCCTAGCGAGTGCAACAACGCCAGCCTTGAATTGCTAACAACGACCAAGTCGTCGGCACCGAGTTGTAAAGCCGCCAGCACGCCGTATGTCATACCGGCGCTCTGGGCAAGGGGGCTCGTCGTGTCGGCGAGGTAAGCGTTCGCGGCAATCATCAATTTCCACTCCGGTAGGCGCCACACAATCCATGCGCAGCTTCCATCTGCACCATACTGCCCAGGCTGTGTCAAGCCCGCGAAAGATACCACGCACCCCGTATGACTCTTCGGAAGCCGTGTCTTTGAGAGGCTTAACGCAGTAGGAGTCGTCGGGAAACTTCCAGTCGGTAGCCACGCGCTGTCATTTGTCGCATCATCCTCGTCCATGTCCAGTACGCTCATCACCGACATAAAGGTATGCTCCGCCATAGTGAGGGGAGTGTGCGCGTCGTAACGGGGGACCAGATGAGTTGTCGGTGCTTCATTGGTCAGGTCACAATGCGGTTTCAAATCCGGAGTGTCTCCGTTTGTCGCCACAGTCGGAAACTGAGTTATCGAGGGTTGATCGGGAGCAATTTCGGCCACTTGTGGATCGGCTGGCGTGTCGTCGGGAGCGACTTGACTGCTTCTGCCCGGTCCCAAGGAGCTTGGTTCCGGATCATTGCCCACTGGCAAGCCGTCAGAATCCTCACCCCCGTCGCTGTCGAACAGCTCCGAGATTTGCTCGCCCCGAGAGTATTCGGGAGGACGTTGGAGCAGTCCGGTTGGAATAGGGTACTCGGGTCGGTCCACTGCCGACGGCTGGCCGGCTAACCATTGAGCGTAAAGCTCGGCTTCCCGCTTGAGCAGCGTCTTATCGCGGGCCGCTTCGTAGGCAAGAATTTGCCATTCTCGATACTTGTCAGAGTCGAGCCGCACATATCCCTCAGACTTCGGCAACGACCCGATTGGTACCCACACCACGATGGTTGTGTGAGCCGAGCAGATCGTGAGCCGAGTGTCAATGTTCGTCAGTCGGATCCGCTGCGGTCGTCCCTTGTGGAACCGCTTCACCGTAGGGATGAGCTTGTCGGTCCATCGGATCCACGGCACGTGAGTCGTCGGGGACGGACGTTTCCGTTGCATTCGGAACTCTTTCCATTCTCGGCCGAGAATCTGCAGCACGTCGACCGGGCCCCCGTTGACGTGGACCCCTTCGGCCTCGTCGACCATGTTCTGCGTCTTGATCAGCGGGATCATTACTTCGTCCGGTAGCTTGGCCGCCGCGTTGAAGAGATCCAGCCGGATGTCAGCCGGGATCATGAAGTCGGTGCCTAGCACCACGTTAACACCGGCATTGTGGTCGATAATCCACATCTCGAAAACATAAACGCGTTCCCATCCGAGCGTGATCTTCACAGACGCCCCCGAGTCGTCGTCGCCTTGCCCTTAGTGATACCCTGGACCTCCATACACCGACCATGACCCGGAATATCCTAGATCCTCAGCTGGTTGGCATACTTCTCAGAAATAACACTGACGTTCGCTCCACTGTCCAGCAAGATCCGCGTCCGCGAGTCGTTGACCGCTCCGTTCACCAGCGTCCTCATACGTACTCGTCGGTCAAATTTCTGCGCCGACCACCATCCCATGCGTTTTCCGGGCAGGAGGCGTACCTCCACGTCGAGTCGTCGGCGCGATGCTTCCTGCACTGCACTTGTCATCCAGTCTTCGGTAGTGTCTTCAATCACTTCGTCATCACTCTTCTCACTCAAATCACCTCCACCGAGGCCTTCGCCTCTCTCCTTTTCGAATTCCGTCGCGTTCACCCATGTACCTCGTCCTTCATCCGGCCATTCGCGCTTGCCCACAAAAGCGTAGATACACTCCGCTTCGACTACAGGCTCGGCTAACTGTGGCAGCCCGATTGGGACCAACCCAGTTTCAGTTGGCGGGCTGCCTAGTTTAAATGTTCCGTGAAGAGGAGGTTCTCGAGCTCAGGAGTGAGGTCCTTCTTGTCCACTTTGTTGCGAACAAGCTTGGTGAGTTCTTGGAAGACCTCGCACCGGCCTGCGTCGTGTACTTGCTTGCATAACTGGCAGCGCCGGTTGCAGAAGTGGGCCGAGTGGGAAAGAACGCCACAGGCCGCGCAAGGACCGTACTGGCGTTGTCGATTGTCGTGACCGCCTCGGCGCTGGTACCGGTTGTCCCGACTGGGTTCCCGGCCACTCTGATCGCGTCGGGGAGGCCGGTTGTCGGACCTGGCTACGTGCCGTCAGCTGCCGCGCATCGCTCACTCTCGTTCGCAGCAGCCACGTAGTGGTCGCTGTCATCCGACGAGTAACCATCGTGTCTGCCTTCTTCGGAGTACCACGAGTCGTCGGAGCCTTGATCGCTGGCGGCGTCGCTGTCATCGTTGAACTGCTGGCGCGCACTGTCGCGTCCGGTCGAGGTGCTCCTGGCGTCCCGTCCTTGCAGCTCAGCGACTATGTCTTCCACAGATGCGTCAGCCAGGGTCACGCGAGGAACGTTCCTGGAGTCGTCGCGACGACGCTCATAATCTCGTTCGCGTCGATCCCCACGGCTGTGGCCAGTTCGCGAGTCATCGCGGCGGTATCCGTCTCGGGTGTCTTGGCGGTGCCGGTCATCTCGGCGACGCGAGTCATACGCGTGTCATCACGTCGGCGGGACGGTTCCCGAGCCTTGGATCGCGACTGCGAAGACTCGCGCGAACTCTGTCGCTCTTCAACCTTCAGCATTTCGATGATCATCTCCTCCAGCTCATGGATGTCCTTGATTCGCAGAGGAGCGAGTCGTCTCTCCAGCTTACGGTCGCCGCAAGTCCCCAGGAAGCGCTTGACGTGGTCCTTCGCCTTGCGGCCGCCGTTCACGAACTGGACGCCTGCGTTGCGGGCGTAGCCGTTGAGTCGGTTCAGGTAGTCGCAGACGTGCTCCTTGTCGTCGCGCTTGGCAGAGTAGTATCGGGTTTCCGCTGACTGGCTGAACTGGGAGCAGTAGTAGCGGATGAAGGCTTCGCTCAGCAGAGTCCAGGTTCGCTTGGTCTTCTTGGTCAATTGTCGGTGCCAGTGTACCGCACCGTCTCTCAGGCGGAGCTCGAAGGGCATGCACCATTCATTGGGCGGCGCGTGTGTACCTTTCATCTCGTACACAAAAGCGCGCAGCCACTGCATCGAGTTCTCGCTCCTGTTGCGAGCGCCCGAGAACGTCGGGATCTGCCCCAGCGTCGGTGCATCGCTACCTCGAGCCTCGGCGTCGGGTTCACGGTCTCTGCGTCGCTCACCTCCCGGATCTGTCGCAGATATTCGTCCATTTGCGCACCTCCGTCTCCCGTGAAGTCATCGTCGTCATCAGATGAGTCGTCGGCGTAGCGGGACTTGCGACTTGAGCTTCGTCCGGTGCTTCGTAGACTGCTCCTGGTCAATTTCGAGTCTTCGGCACCACGCGCAACTCGGTCAGTACGAGTCGTCGCGGGTGGAGTGACCATATGGGAGTCTTGAAAGTACGGTGATCGCTCGCCCGACGCACTGAACACTCCTCTAGTCGCAGCCTGGGCTGAGTTACTGCGCTCGGTCTTCTTCGGAGTTCGCGGGAGCGGGACGCGCGCTGGGTCAGCGCTGCCTTTGTTGGTGCGGGCCGCCTTCGGCTGTTCCAAAGAGAAGGGGGTCACCCCGAAGGCCGTATACAACTTCTTCTTCCATTGCCAGAGCTCGGCTCTGGCTTCCGCGGGCAGGAAACTCTCCAGAGTCGACGGCGACGGGGCAAGCGTGGGCCGGAGACACAACGCCTTCAGGAACGTCACCGTGTCCTTCGCCACTTGCTCAACTGCGACCGCATTCACTGGTCGTGCCAACTCGTGGCTCAGGTCAGCCCACACCGCTTGGCGGATCATGCGCGGCTCGAAGAGTCGACCCCATTCGCTCGCACGCATTGCTTCAAAGCATCGGCCGAGTACCTTGTTGGCTGCCGGAGTGTCTCCATTCATCGGCGGCCGGTTGCCCGAGGTTTGCTCGGTCACTTGAGTCGTCGGCACCGGCGATCGTGAGTCGTCGGCGCGGTCTTCAAACTCTTCCATGTCATCATACGCTGGCTCAGGGTCGTCCACATCATCCAGTTCGTCCGCGAGGTTGCGCGAGACGGGAGGCGTGTCGTCTTCCAACTCGCTCGCGAGACTGCGCGCCAGGGAGCGCGAGCCCCCGCTGCGCCCCGCGGACATCACTGCATCTTCCGGAGTCTCGGGTGTCACCACCGCTGGCGCAGGCGCCTTCTCCTCCAGGTAGTCGCCGTATTCTTCATCCATCTCTTCATCTTTGGCGTCATTCTTGGTAGGTTTTAGAAGCACTTGCACAAGCTTAATTTGCGATGGACGTACATCACGCTCACGTCGATTTCAAGGTCGGAGGGGTGGCGATTACGCCGCCGCATGCAGCAGCCCTTGTCGATCATGTGGTGTCGAGAAAGTTGAGTGAAGCTCACGGCAAGCCCCGCGGCATTCGGCGTCGACTCAACTGGCGGATCGAGGCACATCGCCATTCGTTCGATGGCGTTCGACGGCCGCGGATTGGCCAGTCTGGACCAATGACGACGACTCGTCGACACTCAAGCTCAAGCCGTGGTGTGTCCACACAACACCGGGACTTCAAGGACGACTCGAACCTACGGCGAACTTTGGCCTGGGTTCCGCACCTAAGGCGACTCTTCGAGTCATCGGGAGGCCGTCCGAGCCTTCAAGAGAGTTCTGAAGAGTCGGGTGGTGACAACGACTCGACGGCGGTCTTGATCACACCGCAGCCCGACCCGATTGCTGAGCGCAACGTCAGCTTCGACGAGCCGATGACTGGATCCGACGCCAAAGATGAAGAGATGGATGAAGAATACGGCGACTACCTGGAGGAGAAGGCGCCTGCGCCAGCGGTGGTGACACCCGAGACTCCGGAAGATGCAGTGATGTCCGCGGGGCGCAGCGGGGGCTCGCGCTCCCTGGCGCGCAGTCTCGCGAGCGAGTTGGAAGACGACACGCCTCCCGTCTCGCGCAACCTCGCGGACGAACTGGATGATGTGGACGACCCTGAGCCAGCGTATGATGACATGGAAGAGTTTGAAGACCGCGCCGACGACTCACGATCGCCGGTGCCGACGACTCAAGTGACCGAGCAAACCTCGGGCAACCGGCCGCCGATGAATGGAGACACTCCGGCAGCCAACAAGGTACTCGGCCGATGCTTTGAAGCAATGCGTGCGAGCGAATGGGGTCGACTCTTCGAGCCGCGCATGATCCGCCAAGCGGTGTGGGCTGACCTGAGCCACGAGTTGGCACGACCAGTGAATGCGGTCGCAGTTGAGCAAGTGGCGAAGGACACGGTGACGTTCCTGAAGGCGTTGTGTCTCCGGCCCACGCTTGCCCCGTCGCCGTCGACTCTGGAGAGTTTCCTGCCCGCGGAAGCCAGAGCCGAGCTCTGGCAATGGAAGAAGAAGTTGTGTACGGCCTTCGGGGTGACCCCCTTCTCTTTGGAACAGCCGAAGGCGGCCCGCACCAACAAAGGCAGCGCTGACCCAGCGCGCGTCCCGCTCCCGCGAACTCCGAAGAAGACCGAGCGCAGTAACTCAGCCCAGGCTGCGACTAGAGGAGTGTTCAGTGCGTCGGGCGAGCGATCGCCGTACTTTCAAGACTCCCATATGGTCACTCCACCCGCGACGACTCGTACTGACCGAGTTGCGCGTGGTGCCGAAGACTCGAAATTGACCAGGAGCAGTCTACGAAGCACCGGACGAAGCTCAAGTCGCAAGTCCCGCTACGCCGACGACTCATCTGATGACGACGATGACTTCACGGGAGACGGAGGTGCGCAAATGGACGAATATCTGCGACAGATCCGGGAGGTGAGCGACGCAGAGACCGTGAACCCGACGCCGAGGCTCGAGGTAGCGATGCACCGACGCTGGGGCAGATCCCGACGTTCTCGGGCGCTCGCAACAGGAGCGAGAACTCGATGCAGTGGCTGCGCGCTTTTGTGTACGAGATGAAAGGTACACACGCGCCGCCCAATGAATGGTGCATGCCCTTCGAGCTCCGCCTGAGAGACGGTGCGGTACACTGGCACCGACAATTGACCAAGAAGACCAAGCGAACCTGGACTCTGCTGAGCGAAGCCTTCATCCGCTACTACTGCTCCCAGTTCAGCCAGTCAGCGGAAACCCGATACTACTCTGCCAAGCGCGACGACAAGGAGCACGTCTGCGACTACCTGAACCGACTCAACGGCTACGCCCGCAACGCAGGCGTCCAGTTCGTGAACGGCGGCCGCAAGGCGAAGGACCACGTCAAGCGCTTCCTGGGGACTTGCGGCGACCGTAAGCTGGAGAGACGACTCGCTCCTCTGCGAATCAAGGACATCCATGAGCTGGAGGAGATGATCATCGAAATGCTGAAGGTTGAAGAGCGACAGAGTTCGCGCGAGTCTTCGCAGTCGCGATCCAAGGCTCGGGAACCGTCCCGCCGACGTGATGACAGGCGTATGACTCGCGTCGCCGAGATGACCGGCACCGCCAAGACACCTGAGACGGATACCGCCGCGATGACTCGCGAACTGGCCACAGCCGTGGGGATCGACGCGAACGAGATTATGAGCGTCGTCGCGACGACTCCAGGAACGTTCCTCGCGTGACCCTGGCTGACGCATCTGTGGAAGACATAGTCGCTGAGCTGCAAGGACGGGACGCCAGGAGCACCTCGACCGGACGCGACAGTGCGCGCCAGCAGTTCAACGATGACAGCGACGCCGCCAGCGATCAAGGCTCCGACGACTCGTGGTACTCCGAAGAAGGCAGACACGATGGTTACTCGTCGGATGACAGCGACCACTACGTGGCTGCTGCGAACGAGAGTGAGCGATGCGCGGCAGCTGACGGCACGTAGCCAGGTCCGACAACCGGCCTCCCCGACGCGATCAGAGTGGCCGGGAACCCAGTCGGGACAACCGGTACCAGCGCCGAGGCGGTCACGACAATCGACAACGCCAGTACGGTCCTTGCGCGGCCTGTGGCGTTCTTTCCCACTCGGCCCACTTCTGCAACCGGCGCTGCCAGTTATGCAAGCAAGTACACGACGCAGGCCGGTGCGAGGTCTTCCAAGAACTCACCAAGCTTGTTCGCAACAAAGTGGACAAGAAGGACCTCACTCCTGAGCTCGAGAACCTCCTCTTCACGGAACATTTAAACTAGGCAGCCCGCCAACTGAAACTGGGTTGGTCCCAATCGGGCTGCCACAGTTAGCCGAGCCTGTAGTCGAAGCGGAGTGTATCTACGCTTTTGTGGGCAAGCGCGAATGGCCGGATGAAGGACGAGGTACATGGGTGAACGCGACGGAATTCGAAAAGGAGAGAGGCGAAGGCCTCGGTGGAGGTGATTTGAGTGAGAAGAGTGATGACGAAGTGATTGAAGACACTACCGAAGACTGGATGACAAGTGCAGTGCAGGAAGCATCGCGCCGACGACTCGACGTGGAGGTACGCCTCCTGCCCGGAAAACGCATGGGATGGTGGTCGGCGCAGAAATTTGACCGACGAGTACGTATGAGGACGCTGGTGAACGGAGGGTCAACGACTCGCGGACGCGGATCTTGCTGGACAGTGGAGCGAACGTCAGTGTTATTTCTGAGAAGTATGCCAACCAGCTGAGGATCTAGGATATTCCGGGTCATGGTCGGTGTATGGAGGTCCAGGGTATCACTAAGGGCAAGGCGACGACGACTCGGGGGCGTCTGTGAAGATCACGCTCGGATGGGAACGCGTTTATGTTTTCGAGATGTGGATTATCGACCACAATGCCGGTGTTAACGTGGTGCTAGGCACCGACTTCATGATCCCGGCTGACATCCGGCTGGATCTCTTCAACGCGGCGGCCAAGCTACCGGACGAAGTAATGATCCCGCTGATCAAGACGCAGAACATGGTCGACGAGGCCGAAGGGGTCCACGTCAACGGGGGCCCGGTCGACGTGCTCCAGATTCCCGGCCGAGAATGGAAAGAGTTCCGAATGCAACGGAAACGTCCGTCCCCGACGACTCACGTGCCGTGGATCCGATGGACCGACAAGCTCATCCCTACGGTGAAGCGGTTCCACAAGGGACGACCGCAGCGGATCCGACTGACGAACATTGACACTCGGCTCACGATCTGCTCGGCTCACACAACCATCGTGGTGTGGGTACCAATCGGGTCGTTGCCGAAGTCTGAGGGATATGTGCGGCTCGACTCTGACAAGTATAGGGAATGGCAAGTCCTTATCTACGAGGCCGCCCGCGATAAGACGCTGCTCAAGTGGGAAGCCGAGCTTTACGCTCAATGGTTAGCTGCCCAGCCGTCGGCAGTGGATCGACCCGAGTATCCCACTCCAAAAGGGCTGCTCCGACAGCCTCCCGAAGACTCTCAAGACGAGCACAGCTCGGAGTCGTCCGACAGTGATGGAGGTAAAGATTCTGACGGCTTGCCAGTGGGCAATGATCCAGAATCCGCACCAAAAGAAGTTGCGCAACGGATAGTTGCAGCCGTCGACGACTCGACAGGGGTGACCCTCAATACTCGAGTGCAAGCAGCTACCTTGGAGACGTCTGAGCGCCCTGCTGTCGTCGGGAACCGGCTTGGACGAACCTACGGAGTCAAAGAGTGCTGAGGATGAAGTCCCGACGACTCAATCCTGCTCGAACTCGGATATCGAGGCCGGTTTGACACGACTCGAGCAGACGTTCATGTGTGTCTTGCGGGTCTTGAGCACAGAAGGTACAGAGACCGCGAATGACGACGCCGCTGACTCGTTCGAGCATCTCGCGGCTGGTATTGGGTTGGAAGACTACGCGCACGGGCTGGCGTTCCCTCCTGACTTGTCCGAAGCTGCTACGACCACTCTGGACTACGACGCAGACAATGTGCGGAATCCTGAGTTGTCGGCGACACGACAGGACGATCTAATCAAGGTGCTCAAGAACCATGAGCCAATTATGATCGCAAGCGGTAATGCGTTACCACCACCAGCATATGGGGTGGTCTGTGACATAGACGTGCAAAGGGCACGCGCCGATCAAGCAACGAGCCTGGCGGATACCACTACCGCATCTCAAGAAGCTGTATGAGCTGCTGAGAGGGCTGCTCAAGGCTGGACTCGTGTCTTTCTCTGACAGCCCGTGGGCATCGCCGATCGTCATCGTCTTGAAAAAGAACGGGATCGACATTCGACTGTGCATCGACTACAAGCTGGTCAATGCCATCACAGCGATCATGGAATACGCCATGCCACTCGTCGATGACTTGTTAACCGACCTAGAAGCATACCTCTGGTTCTGCTCACTCGACGCTGCGAGTGGATTCTGGGCCATCATGATGACGCTACGAGCGCGCAAGATCTCGGCCTTCGTCTGCCCGCTGGGACACTTCGAGTGGCTTCGCATGCCTTTCGGCCTCAAGAACGCGCCTATGATCTACCATCGCATGATCGACAACGCGTTGTGGGGTCATGTCCAGCCGAAGGGAGGTTTGAAGGCCTTTGCGGTGCTGATGGGAGCTGCCGAAGCCGAATCAGCACGTCTCCGACGACTCGAGTCGTCGGGATACCTGCAGAACCCTTCCGCAGCGTCCCGCACGAAGTTTGCAGCCGCCCACGATGGCTCGCAGGCACTAGATCCTGTCTTGCTGCTGATCAACAGCCCGGATGCGGACATGTTTGCGACCAACGAGCCCGACGACTCGTCACTGGTTCCGGTGTTTGATCGCCGATCGTTTGTGGATGACATATGCTTCGGAGGCGAGAGCTTCGACGACTGTCTTGCCACGCTGGACCGGCTCTTGAGCCGATTTGAGGAGTGCCGGATCAGCGTCAGCTTCACCAAGAGCATATTCGTGCAAGGACGCGTCGATTTCCTGTCGCACGAGATCTCGCGAGATGGGATGCGCGCAGACCCCAAGAAACTGGACGCAATCACGAGGCCGTCGTTCCCTCGGACAAAAAAGGGATGCAGACCTTCCTCGGAGCGCTGAATTACTACAGCCGGTTTATCCAAGACTTCGCAGTCTATGGAGCCGCGCTGTACCAGCTCAAGGACGACGACTTCGCGCCCGGGGGTGACCTCGCTGTAGCCCGCCGCAGCTTCCAAGCACTTCAGCAGAAGGTGGCGGCGGCGCCGATCCTTCGGCACTTCGACAAGAAGAAGGACGTGCACGTGATGCTTTACGCGAACGAATGGGCACTCAGCTCGACATTGCTCCAGATGCACGACGACTAACTGCACCCCATGCGCTTCTGTGGTCGCGTCTTGAAGGACGCAGAAATGAATTACCATCCTGCAGAAAAGGAGGTGTTGGCTCTACTCCAGCTCCTGAAGACCTGCTATACGCAGCTAGCGGGACGGACCATCCGCGTGTACACGCGGTTCTCTACGTTGGAATGGATCACCAAGTCCAAGTCACTCTTCGGGAGAGCTTCGGGAGAGCGGTGCAATTCGCCGTGTTGCTTTCCCCGTGGCACTTGATCGTCCAGCGCGTGAAGGAGAAGGATTGCGTATTTTCACAACTGCTCCAGTCGACGGTAACCAACTTTGTGGACCTCGATGGACCTGGTTGCTCCACCAACGAAAGGCTCGCCGACGACTCGTATGGACCCAAACCTCCTGTACGCACGTCTCCCGAAGACTCACACGGGGTTTGTGGTCTCCTTTGACGGCTCCGCGAAGACCGAGAAGTATGGTGGATATGGCAGTTGTTCGTGGATCGTGTGGCGCCTACCAGAATGAACAATAGTGATTGCGGTGAGCGCTTACCTCGAGAAGACGACTGTTAATCTCGCCGAGTACACTGGCATGACCAACGGAGTGCTTGCAGCTTTGGACCATGACGCCGAAGACTTGGTCATCGTCGGGGACTCGAGGCTCGCGATCCAGCAATCCCTAGGGGTGATCGCATGCCGGAAGGAGTCGCTGATGACTCAGCTGAGTCGCCACAAGGAAATCACGGCACGACTGCGGTCAGCCAAGTACCTGCACGTGGTTCGAGAATTCAATGCGGCCGCAGACTCATTGGCGTCGGAAACACTTGAATCCAAGACGTCGAAGGTGGTCCTGAGTGAAACTCAGAAGACAGAGCTCTGCGAACTGAACCGCATCCAGGAAGTGATCTATGAGTCGACGCCAGATGAAGCAACAGTGCAAAACCATGTTCCTGGAGGCTCTATTCAAATTGCGGACGGATACGAGGTCACCAAACCCAGGACATTCGCTGATTTCGTGCGCAAAGAACCTTTCAGGATCATGGCGATGACTCGTTCACAGGCTAGATCGAAGACGAAGCGAGCCCGATTTGCGGACGACAGTACGAACGAGATGCCACCCAAGCCGATGACTCAAACCGACAAAGAGCACACTGATGAACGACCAACGAAAGCAGCTCAAGCACCACCCGCAGCACCAAACGCAGAAGATATTGACCCCGTCGAAATCCAAGCGGAGAGGCGACGGCGCATAGCAGCCGCTCAGGACGAGGAAATACGGTGGGCAAACCTGAAGACAGTCCTCCGAGGCAAGGTCGAAAAGCTCGGGTACAGGGCTGCACGAGATGCCTTGAAAATTGCGGACAAGTTCGTTCTGTCCGACGACGGAGTACTCTACAATGTGAATTCGAGTCGCAAGAGGAGATCAAGCTGCGTCTCGTGGTACCCACCACGATGATTCAAGAAGTGTTGCAGAACTGCCATGACTCGCTAGAAGGCGGGCACCAAGGGGTAGTGCGGACCTACCAGCGAGTCAAGCGGGATTACTATTGGTTCGGCCTGTACACAGACGTCGAGAAGCATGTGAAGTCATACCCGGACTGCAGCACCAGCAAAAGCCGACCACAGTTGCGAGGGTATTCTCCCGGTAACGTGTTGGCAGAGCGACCACTCCAGATTGTGTCTATGGACTTCGTAATAAGCTCCCGATGACTCGGAGAGGCAACACTGCCCTCCTCCTGTTCCAATGTGCTTTCACGGGATTTGTGATCGCCAAGGCAATGTCGGACACGACAGCGCTCAAGGTAGCCAAGCTTTCGAAGAGTGTATATACCGATGATTCGGAGCACCTTCGTTGGTTAGACACGACCGGGATCCTCGCTTTATGAGCGAGGTGTTCCAGGCCTTTGCCGAAATGATGCAGTCAAGGTCGCGGGCTACGCTGAGTTATCGGCCCCAAGCCAACGGGCAGCAAGAGAGGTCGGTGAAGACGGTGATTCAATCCGTGAGAGTGTACGCCGAAGACCCGCTTCAGCAGGACTGGGACGAGATCGTGGAACGGTTGGTCTTCGCGATCAACAACTCACAAGACATGACACGGAAGGAAACTCCATTCTTCCTCGTCCATGGATGGGACGCTCAGTCGACGTTGAAAGCGATGTCGTCCTCGCTTCGCAGGGTCAGTAGCAGACAATCCGACGCGCTGGCGTGACACCAGGACGTCAACCGACAACACCTGATTGCACTCGAGATGGCCAAGGAATACCAAGTGACTGAAAAAGCCCGCCGAGCGCGTGAACATAACGAAGCACTGAGCCGGAAGGAGAGAGCAACCATCCCGACGACTGGCAGGGACAAGTCGTCGACAGCAACGCCAACCAATCAGGACGCGGACTCAGACCCCTCAAGCAACGCGCCGATGTCTTTATTCGAGCCGGGTAGTCGCGTATGGCTGTACATGGAACGTGTCAAGCCGGGGCTGACCAAGAAGCTGGCCCACCGCTGGCACGACCCGTTCCGGATCAAGAAGAAGGTCGAAGAGTACGCCTACGAGCTCGAGTTGCCGAACCGGAGCGGCTATCGGTTTTACCCGGTAGTCCATGTCTCGCGGTTGAAGCCGGTGAGTGAATTCAAAGACCGCCCGAAGACTCGACTGGCGCCTGACATCACCGAAGACTCACGGCTGGACTTCGACGAGGAATTACTCCCCGAAGACAGCTGGGAACTTGATAGTCTGGCCGGCGAGAGCGAAGTGTTGGAGATTCTGGATGATCGGATGCCCATGTCAACAAGAACCGGACGCTCAGTGCGTGAATTCAAGATCAAGTGGGCAGATCAGGACGAGCCCACGTGGGAACCAGTCACCCACCTCTCCTGTGGGGGTCTTCTCTACGACTAACTGAGGCGCAAGCGAAGCGAGCAACGCCTTCAGATGGTACAGGTCGCGGACGAAGATTAGAGCTCGCTCGCGACGACTCAAAGATGATGAACTACGCCTGGGGCAACGCAGCCCAGGAGGGTAGACGAAAATGACTACTGCGGAAGATGGTGACCTGTACCTGGGGCAATGCAGCCCAGAAACGCAGACAAAGACGATTACTGCAGAAGACTTGCATGATTTTTATTTTTAGAAAACTGGACGTGACGATCTGGAAGAAGAATCAAGAAAACCTAAATACCCCAAGCTGATCGCACCTACGACTACAACCGTGAAACTCAAACAGCTTGGGTGGAAGAAACACCTGCACCCGAAGACTCACCGTTCCTAGTCGTCACCATCCTCGCGAGCGTCACCCTGCAACTCAGCAGAAGCTGCAGCCTGCGCCAGCACCTGGAGGTGGTCCGAGTGTCGAGAGCCACGTGAGAAGTAGCTGCAGACGCCGGAGGCTCGCTTGGCTCAGGACCCGAAGACTCGTCGGAAGCTTGGGCAGGTTCACGGAAACCAGCATCCCAATCAGCCGCGATCTCGTTTGGCGTGAGGTCGGGACAAACGACGATCTGGCGCCCGACTTCCTCGCGCGGGGTGTTTGCAGGGACGAACAGCGGGAACCTTGGATTGCAGGGGAAGAACGTCGTGTTGTACGGATGCTGGGCAGGAACATCCACCCAGCCATTACGCCACGGCTCAGCCGCGTCCAACGCCGAAATCTCGCTGACCCAGTCCGTCGTCTTGGGCAGCCATGTGAGGTTGTCGAAAGGGCAACCCAGCATAGAAGGCTTAAACAAAGACTCGGTGTGGAGAGCAGCGAACTTCGGTTCCTTGCTGACAAACCACCTCCAGACCTGGTAGATGATCTTGGCTCGGAACCGATCCCAGCGCTTGTTCCGCTCGGCAGCATACGCCAACCACTCAGCCTTGGCCTCGTCCAGCTCAGCTCGAACTTTGGCCTTCGCCTCAGGGGACCAATTGTTCCCTTCCAGCTCCTTAGTATCGACCCGGAAGCAATTCTCCACGGCGGGAGCCGGAATCCAGTGGTAACGCTCCCAATCCGAGAACCCAAGATCGATATCGTCAGGATCCCCGTACCCTCGAAAGTTGCTCCAATACCCGTTAACTCGAGCCGTCGGGGGCGCTCGCTGGGAAGGATCAAATCCATGGGTGTCGAACAAACATGCGTGCTCCGTGAGACGCCGGCGAAGCGGCTGCCAAGACTTCTTGAAGTCTTTAAACGCCTTGATCCCAGCAGGCGTGGCAGCAATCCGAGCATCGTCGGAAATAGGAGTCGGCAACTCGCAATTCAAAATCTGGATCCAGCACTTAGAAGCGCCAGGAAACCGGAATTCAGGAGCCAAGTATGGAGTGGCCCAGTTCAACACGTGTTTGGAGTAACGAGCAGTGGGCAGCACATCTCGGGCTGCCGGCGAGGCAGACAGAGAGCGCGCAGAACTTGAACTTGGTCCTGGGGCCGATAACTGCGTAGTGACGACTTGGCGCGATGACAACTTATGGCGAGACTTAGCCGGCTTCTTACCTCGGGCACGAGTCGTCGGAACCTTCTGAGATGCCGCATTTGCAGGCCGGTGAGCCGATGAGACAGCGACCGAGGTGTCCGCCGACTCAGCAGAAGCTGCAGGAACAAGCGGAAGAGAAGCCGATGACTCAGGGCTGGCAGGAGGCAGAGCTGGCGCAGGTGACGAGAGATCAGTGGAAGCCGATGACGACAGACCGTCAGCAACCGGAGGTGACGGAGCTGGAATTACAGCAACCACCTCAACGCGCTCTCCCTCCCACTCGTCGAGTTCCTCCTCATCAGCAGAAGCAGCACCGCCATCAACCACTGAGTCGTCAACCAGACCCTCCGTCAATCCAGCATCCGAGTCATCTCCGAACCACTGAGGCACCTCCGGAGACTGCTCGACTGAAGCTAACTGCTCGTCCGTCTCTCCGCGATCAGCCCGATGACTCAAGCCACCAACTTGTGGATCATCACCGAAACCAGTGACTGGGACAACAGCTTGGACAGGAGTTTCAGCAGAAGCAGCAGGCGGCGCAGAACCAGGAACAGAGGGCGCAGTAGCCTTCGAGACTGGAGCAGGACTCGTGGGCGGAGAGACACTGGAACCGATGAAGCGCGCGTAGACCGGAGAGCCGCGAGGCACCGACGCAGAACGACTTCGTGCCCAGCGAGACTCCTTCCGCTTCTTGGGCAACTTCTTGGGCTTCTCCGACGACTTCCTCACGGGAGACGATGACGCCGATTACCCAGCCGATGACTCGGCAGAAGTATTGCGAGCCTTCGACCCTGAGCGACTCGGCCGAGCTGGGGAAGCAGCAGCACTGACGTAGCCCGAGTCTTCGCGAGACCTCTTGCGGGACGAGAACCGTGGAGAAGACGATGACCGACGCGACGCGCGAGATTTCTTCCCCCGGAGTGGTCTTGTTTGCACCAGCGGGAGTGTCCTTGCGCAAGGGATCCCCGATGGAGTCATTCAGTGAGAAGGCAGTCCAAGCCAAGTCTTCGGCAATATCTCTGTCCGGCTTGGAGCGGTCTGCTGTACGGTACGTCTTCTGCAAAATCGCGAGAGACTCGGGAGTAAGATCCAGCAAGCTCCAATTGAGTTCACCAGTCGAGATACCTGCAAGCAAGATGAGTCATCGGGACAAAGTCAGCAAACATAAACCAAATGACGACCAAATGGTGACTACGAACCTTCTACGGCGAGGACCAGGACGTCGGGGTCCATTGCTTGCAGATGCATGTGAGCGCGAAGCGTCTTGTTGGCACGGGTCAGCCGCTTCACTTGCTCTTCGAGGTCCTCATTGCGGCGGCGAAGGCGAGCTGGTGCGGTGTTGTCGGCGGCGTCCGAGCAAAGCCAGCAGATCGTGTAAGCGCCTGCTTTGAGCAGTCGACGATGCAACGGCCGCCTTGTAGACCTCCTGCTCACGTTTCAACTGAGCTAGAGCCCGAGCTTGCGAGTCTCCGGCCACCCTGACATGATTCTCCTGCCGCTCGGAACACTCTCTGAGGCCATCCACGGCGGCGTTCGACGACTCGAGCTCGACGATGTAATGAGCCTCCAGCTGACGAAGATGCGCGACATCCTTCTTCAGCTGTGCGATCTCGTCGTTCGCGTTCTTCAAGAATACCTTCTGGTTCTCCAACGAGTACGTCTGCGACCGCAACCGATTCTCTGCAGCAGTCTGCGCTGACTCAGCAGAGTGCAGCCGGGCGCGCATAGTTGCCATGTCCAGCGTCGAGCCTTCGCCAACATCCATGTTCGGCTTCGCGGCAGTAACCACTTCATCGAGGTTCCGGGCCGACGCCAGGCGAGAACCCACGCGACGATCACCACGGATGCTCGGTCCCAGCTGCAGGTTCACCGAGAGACGGCCGAGAGACTCCAGCTTCGAGCCCAGCACCGCCAAGATGCGCTCCGACGACTCATCACATGCATCACGGACCAGCTGCTCAAGGGCGTCGCGACGCATAACTTGACCACGACCGCGCGAGTTGTCGGGAGCAGGCTGAGAAGATCCAGGAGACCCAGGGCGAGATGTTGCCGGGGTTCCCGAAGACTCGTGGCCACGCATAGCCACGAAAAGTGGATGCGGAGGCACGCCACCAGCCGACTGCAGATATAAGCAGACGCATCAACGAGAACAACGTCAGCACGAGTGAAAAGAAGGGAGACGCATGCAGAGACAGGGTACGCACCTGCCCGGCATCGTCTGGACGCGGAGTACCGGCAGCCGTCGACCCAGCGCGAGCAGAAGACGACGACCGAGCAGGCGAAGACGCAGTAAAAGCCTGGTCGGAGAGGCCGCCACCAGAACTCGACGCAGCAGGAGCCTGCCGCCAGCAGAACAAGCGCACACGCGTGAGGGTGAGCAGTCGGCGGCACGAGCAGGAGACCGGACGCAGCACGTACCATGTCAGCGGGATCGACGCCGAGCGCCCGGAACGCGCGGGCCAGCGCAGCCTTCGCGGCGCGAGACGACCCAGCCGTGGTAGCGCGAAGCCACCGCGAGCGCCCTGACGCTCACCAAGTGCTGTGGCTCGCGACACGGTGTGGGCAGCTGTGGTGTCGAGAAAGTTGAGTGAAGCTCACGGCAAACCCCGCGGCATTCGGCGTCGACTCAACTGGCGGATCGAGGCACATCGCCATTCGTTCGATGGTGTTCGACGGCCGCGGATTGGCCAGTCTGGACCAATGACGATGACTCGTCGACACTCAAGCTCAAGCCGTAGTGTGTCCACACAGCACCGGGACTTCAAGGACGACCCAAACCTACGGCGAACTTTGGCCTGGGTTCCGCACCTAAGGCGACTCTTTAAGTCATCGGGAGGCCGTCCGAGCCTTCAAGAGAGTTCTGAAGAGTCGGGTGGTTCCCTGGAAGATTCACAACCGAGACGTCTAGATTAGATATTTGTATTGAACCATAGGAAAGAGAAGATAGAACAGATAAGCCCTTTGGGCAACAATGACAGAACAGCTTTTCCTCCCAACCACTCAAGGAAGACATCCGGGCTATCGGTGAGTTCCCGTAGCAATTGGATAAACCTGTTGGTAGGATTATGACTGTCGGTGGACGCGACTGCTAGTATTGTAGCGTGCGTTTACCCGTGGTCAGGCCAAGAGAAGAGAAGAGGTGGCCGTGTATACGAAGGGCGAGTCATCGCCGTGTAGTGGAGGAGCGAGAGCGCACTCCATTTATCCTTCCCGTCGGACTATAGCTCCGGCACCCTCGTATCAAGCCGTGACTGTCTCGGACCCTTTCTTCCTGAGGGCCTGCGAGGTTTATATTGTGTGTGAGAGCGTGGCAGCCTTTGCTCGTGGCTGGTGACGCTGGGTTTCCGTCAGTTGACTAAGCAGAAACACGGTGCACAGAGGAAACATCAACCCGGTGCAAGGGAAAGGTCCTGGGCCTTCAGGTTCTAACCCTAACAAGGCCATTGAGTCATCGGGACTTGGTGGGTGTTGTTGGTGGGGAAAGTGTGCTATTATATAATTTAGTGCGTGTTCCTACACGACAATCAGCTCCATGTTTGCTCGTGACGTCCACTGCCATTGGGACCGAAGAAGCGTGCAAGGCGTCATGCTGCTTCGGTTTTGCGTAAACAATAAGAAAGGCTCGGCGAGCAATGAGTTAGTTGACGTCGTTTACTCTGGCCACCTATCTCCGATTCTTGCCTCTTCGAAGGTGGGTACGACGCGATAAAGTTATTTGTTTGCCGCAGAAACAGTAGTGTTTGCGGAAGCAAGTTTAACAAATAAGAATGGTGGACGGCGGACACAAGGAGACAACCGTAAGTGTGATTGCGCGGCAGGATAAGCTTAGTACAGTCTGAGCAACACGGGTGTCTGCTTATAACCGGCTTCACTTTCATATATACGTGAAGATATATACTTCTCTGTCCCACCAATTTATAGGTAGTTTGGTTTTTTTGTGTACCACTCAAACATGTTAGAATGATTTGACTGGATATAATTATTTTAGGTGAGGCTCGCATCAGGCCACCGTAAAACGGTTGGTGCGTGCGCTTAATCTACGTTAGGAGCCCAAGACAGCAGAACCTACAGTCAAGATGCCAAGAACAGTCGGCGCAAAGGACATCACGCCGGGAGTACGCGTTGCGGTGGTGGTCTTCATTGACACGTTAAGTAAGGAAGGCCGCCTCCCCTACGGGACAATCGTGCGGGCCAAGAAGCTATTCAAGCTCAGCCGCGCTGCCGTCGAGACCATCTGGGGTCTTCGGGGCGATCCGGTCGTGCTGGTGCAGCCTCGGTAGCCGTGCCCGCCCAAGCCGACACGTCTCAGCACCTAGGAGGTGGGTTAGCGTGTTGCGACCGTGCCGCTCTGCCAGCGGGAGGCTCTGCGCGCTCTCGAGGCGGCATCCGCCATCTCAAGATCCACGCTGCATAGGCACCTCAAGTCCAAGGTCCTGCGGCACTTCATCTGGAGGGTCAAGCCGGCGCTTACGGGCTCACACAAGCTTCAGCGGCTGACGTGGGCTCTTGCCCAAGTGCAGCGCCCAATTGGTAGGAGTTTGCGTTATTTATTATTGATGTTAGTAATTGAAAACATTGTTTGAAATAATTATTAACTAATATTCTCCAAAGGCGGACTTTTGTATCGTTTTGATGCTATGTATGATGTAGTTCATAAAGATGAGAAGTGGTTCAATATGTGCATGGCGTCTTCTTGATACTACTTGGCTGCTGACGAAGCACTACTTTACCGTTCGTGTTCAAAGAAACGCAACATCAGTAGGTAATGTTTCTCGCAGCCGTAACAAGACCCAGGTATGATTTTTCACGAAAAACATGGTTTGACGGAAAGAATGGGATCTGGCCCATTGCTGAGCGCACCAAGACAACAAAAACTTCCAAAAATCGAGTTGCCGGCACGCTGATTACCAAGAATATCAGCATGTCAAGAAACGTACATAGAGATGCTCAAGGGAAAAAGTTTTTCCAGCTGTTCGTGCAAAATGGCCGGGTATTTTTTTATTTCGAATGTACTTTTGATTTATTTATCTGAACAAACTTTTTTATTTACGTATACAGGTCCCAAGACTTCTGTTATTCGTGTCCAACAGGATAACGCAGACCCGCATGTGGAGGAAGATCATGGTGAAGCCCTCGCCGCTAGTAAGGAAGATGGCTGGAATACCGAAATGTTGTGCCAGCCACCTCGCTCTCCAGAGTGTAATATTCTTGATTTGAGGATTGTTTTAACTCTATTCAAGCGATTCAGTATCGACAACCAACAAACCAGATGGATGGGCTCATGGAAGCAGTAGGTAACGCTTTATACAGTGTTAAATACCAAACTATTGAGAAATGCTTCCTCACTTCGCAAAAAGTGTTGGAATGCATTATCACTAACGAAGGAGGCAATGATTTTCAAGCTCCCTCGAGTTCGTAAGACTGTCGGTCCGACTGGTCTCGGTCCAATGTCACTTGCAACGACAGCGTCAACTATTGAAAATGGCAACAAGGCACTGACGTCTCAGATTCTTAATCAATAGAGCCATTTTTTTAAATCTGAGCATTTATTCTTTAATTCTATACCCAAAACCTTGATAAGCATTGATTGGATAAAATTATCGTGTGATTTGACCGAAATCAGTATAACAGGTACTAAAACCTTACATATTTCAGTGCCTAATACGGCGTGCTCCGCATGTTTCTGGTGCGTGTGCTATTCCGTACAGAGTCGCCAAGTCGGAGCAATCGCGTGGTAACCTTTTTGTTCAATATCGCTAATTTTCCATGGAATTACAAAAAAACTTATTGCTTTCAGAGTTGCGTTTGTATTTGTGTTGTTATTTACTTGTTGAAAACCGTTATAACATTGCAAAAAATACGGTTAATAGCGCCCTACCATAGGCTTTACAACGTGGGTACCCTGGGCTTTAGCTTGTTTGTGTAGGCGAACTTATGATAGAAAAACCCAACTGCCTTTAAATTGGTGGGACAGAGAAGTAGAAGCGATTTTGGGCTGGACAATGTTAGGATACGACCACCGCTAAAGATTGCGCTCGCATGCTTTGGCGCACACTATGCAACAGAACCAAGCGAGACTACCCTGGACCGATGGCTCAAAATCGACCACAAGAGGGCCATTATACGGCGGTCACCCATCCATGACTCAAGGGCAGCTAGCTGTGTAGGTGGCGAAGCCGTATAAACCCCGCATCGAACCCGCTCGAAATGCAGTCAGCGACATCTTGAAAAACGCAACAAAAAACATTCGTGCCGCGTGGGCGACGACGACCAGCAAACCCTACCAACGTAACCTCCCCTCTGCTAGAAAAAAGGCTTGCCGCCTGGATCATGAACCGGAAGAGCCGTAATATATGTTTGTCCAGGAAGTTGATAACGATGACGTGCTGCTGCTAGTTTGTGACGAGTGGGATCCCAACTTCCCGAACGGCTAGCCGACGGCGTTCATGCAGCGCTGCAGACGGCGCCTTCACGTTCAGAACGGCGAAGCCACGTCTGCCGACCACGAAGCAGTTCGGATCGGACGGCAGCAGATTCAACAGGTAACCGATACATATGCATCACGGGATTATTAAGATATAGATGAAACACGTTTGGGCTACGCTATGGCTCCGACTCGCTTGATTTGCACCAACAAAATGCGCGGAGTGAAAAGAAAAAAAAACGCGGAGCGCGCTTGGCATGACCGCAAATGCTTACGACTCTCATGCATTCCATAGTATGTACCGTGGGCAGCCAAAACCTATGCTTCAACAAGAAGTCGGCTAAGGGCCGGGGCTTTAACTACAAGGCTAACACAAAAGCATGGATGACAAGAGTCATCTTTCAGGAGTGGTGTTCGTGTCGTTGGCCTAGAGATGCGAGCAGCGGATTGCCCTATCCTGTTGCTCATCGACTATGCGTCGTCTCACGACATTGGCGGTCTAGTACTGACTAACTTAACCATGCGGCACATGCCGCCCAGCACAACCGCCTTTCTCCGGCAATAAATGCTGACATCACAGCGTTGTTCAAGGCAAAGTGAAAAAACGCCAACTTCGCTACGTCTACAAACAGACTGTGAGCCCGGAATCATCCAGAAAGACCCAACCCGATTTGCCAGTTCCAAGCAATGAAGATGAGCGACGCGGTCTGGCGTGGAGAAACCAGATAGGACACGATCAATAATTGCTTCCGCTATATCGGCGTCTGCTATCTGGGCACCAAGGACAAAACAGACGACGTTACGACGGAGATGACGTGCAAGTTGGTAAGATCACGCTTCGATTATCAACCATGGGAGTTAGAACTTTCAAATCTTATCACTTCAATAACACATGTGCCTTCAGATAATATGAGTACCCACGTCTCGGAAGCGGGCGCGGGGTATGGCCATTTTTAAGGACGAAATACGCAAAATGTCCTCCATAAAATTAGTCAGCACCGTAAAATCACATGTGCCACCAAGATTTAAGTAGGATATAGATCAGGTCAGCATAAGCCTGCTAAGTCACATTTAACTGGAGCATTGTTGGTGTGTGTGAACACCACACCACTGCCACTTGGAAATGCTGCCCTTTTCGCCATAAGCACCGCGGTGGAAGGTGTCACTCTGCGTTTCAAATACTGACGCAAAATAACTTGTTTTTCTTTGGGCGGCGGCAAGACCCCGCAGATTGTATTGGTGCAGGCCTGCACGCTGTCTTGGTCGCTTGGGCTTTACGGGTCGTACAGTAGACCTTCGCCGCTGCTTAAGTTGATCATGACGGTACCAGTGAACGCCTCGAATATTCACTGGAACGAGAATTTTTCCGACGGACACACGAATAAGACTCTCATTAAGCCAAACCTCGCTCGTACTGGCAGTACCTTACACCTTCACGCTTAGAACGGCAGAGTTGCCGCAAGTCATATCGACCCTTACCCCCAAGCGACTTCGCATGATGGCAAGCATTGTGGCGTCTCCTAGCCAGCCATTTGCAGCCGGGTCCAGTAAAGTAACCGGTTTAATTGACAGTAATCGTTAGCCACCTGGTTGTAACCACAGTAAAAGTAGATACAGTACCAATAGCGGAAGTTTTCGGAGGCGCGGAACGACTTCCATCGGGTCCTTGGGCACCTGCAAATTCTTCGAACGGGAACGTTAGCGAGTTTATCCAACGAATCACCTTGTCGATAAACTCGAGGGCGCGAGCCGCGCGATGCCATCGGCGCATGATACTGAGGGAGCTAGTAGTAAGACCTCCAACGTTATCCAGGGCAGCCAACACGCCTTCGTCACGTCTCCCTAGGTGCTGGCTTCGGGCCGCGGCGTCGTGACCTACACACACGTGGAGTAAAACTCATCGGATGTAGTTAGTGGATCTCCTTGGGAGGCGTGATCGAGGTTAGGACCTCGTTTTATAAGACACGCCTTGATACAAGTCGGTTCGAGCAAGGTAATAAACTTGGAAGTCTTCCGGACAGTAATCGGGTTGTACGTAGTATTTCCCGCCAAATGTTTTTCGTAGAAATGTAACGTCACCAGGACGGCCACTGCGATGACCCGACCGTAACTGGAACCGGTGACTTGAATCTGGACACGTCCATGCGGGAGGCTCCGCGCCCAACTTCCATGGACGTGCAATTTATATTGCCATTCCACTTGTCCTCGGCATCACGACCGCTCTCCTACTCGACATCATATGTGGCCTTACGATTTTCAGAGCTGTGGTTAATCGTGTTCTCTTTTTACTTTAAGGCTTTTGTGGTGTAGCGGGATCGGCCAAAATCTGGTTAAGGCCTGATCGAGCTTCCCACCAGCGCCCAGACACCGACTAACGGAGCCCCCCCCAACGATCCGTGATCGGCTGAACTTGTTCTCACCTTGTGTACCCGTCGGCGGGCTAGATCTGCTCTCTCGGGGTTTCGAAGATGCAGCACTTGGTGAGATCTAGTGTCTTGGCGTGACGCGGGGATAGTTCGTGGAGCAGCGCGGGTATCTTCGCTCTGCGTCCGAGTATAAGCTCCGATCGAGGGTTGTTCGCTGTGCTCGGTCGGCCTGGAGTAGATCCAAGTCCTGTAGTCGCCTTTCCGGGTGTGATCCGTCCTCTCCTGAGTTGCTTGTCGCTTCCTATAGCGGGATCGAGGTTGATCGAGAGAAGAAACGATCGCCGGTAAGCACTAATATCCGGTCGATCGAGGACTTGCACACAAGAGATAGATCACTAGGCTGACCAATGTATTAATCCAGTCTTAACCGTACCGCTAGTTCACTACTCAAAGTGTCGACGTTGCCGAGGCCAATGTAGTTCCTGGGACTTGGTGACTTGAGAGGACTTGTGGTCTTTGGTGCAAATTCTCTTCTGATTTTTGTTTAGCTGGTGTCTCTCTACCGCTTCCATCTCATCTACCATCCCACAACTGAACAACTACTGGATTCTTGTCCTGGCTTCGCCCCCATGTGCTTCCCGTCTTGGCCGATCGGCGATCGGCGATCCAGTCCGCGATTCACGATCAGCCCTCGATCGACGATCCACCATCCACAGTACTCGATCGCGATCAGTCCACTTCGGTCTTCAGCCGTCCCACTCTACGATGTCGCTCATTGATCTTGCCCTCGCGCATGACGTCCTTCGCCTTCGACACGCGCTCTTTGCATCGCGCCCCCTGGATCAGTGTGGGACGAGGCATCACCACTCTCCATGTGTCGATCAGCTGTGATCTACCTGGTTCCACACCCCGCCTACGTGCGAGCATCATCCAGGTGCCTCGATCGCTCGTCGAACCTTCTCGATCCCCGCAATCCCAGTCTTATTCACGTCGCCCTTCTCTCGATCGTCGATCCCCTTGATTTTTTGGCCGATCGGTTATGCCGCCTTTCTCAGAGAACAATTCTTGTTCTCACGCTTCTCCACACTTTGGCTTGGGTGCCATCATCTACATCTTCTTCTTCGCCTAGGTTGGCCTCCTCCAATTCTGCAACATCTCCATCTGGGTCTTTAGCATCAGCACCTTCGTCATCATCCTCGGCGTCGTCTCCTTGGCTTCTTTGTCATTCGGCAGCTTCAAGTGCCACGTCTCCGCCCACTGGAGCGCGAGCCGTCAAAGAGCGCTAAGCTGAAACGCGAATAAGCGTAACCAACATTTTATTTTTGGACGTTGCGCCCATGTGTGTTTCGTTTCGCAACACAAACGCCGGGATGTTTTGGCCGTATCACAATATATCCGCCGGATCCAGGTTGGCTCCATCTATAAAATATTTCCATAGTACCGCAACACTCGAAATTCGTAGGGTTTCAGCCTCCGAGTAGCCCCTGCCCCTTTCTTCCGGTACGCTCTGTCGTCAGACCCTCGCTCCCTTATTCAGGACAGTTGAGCATCCGACAGCGTTTTTCCTCCACCCGAGCAGCGTCGCCTTACTTTCTTGCTGCCTCAGAGACTCCACAACCGGGATTCGCGTGCCACTCCTTAAGCTTCTCAATCATCTGGCCCAACGTCCACTGGTGGCATATGCGTTTCTTAGAAGACGAAACCCATGCGGGGTGCGGCAGAAAGATATTGTTTGTGTATGGAGGAAAAGGGGAAGATTTTAAGAACGAACTGGTTTATAATTCTCGGACCGTTCCGCTACCACTAATCCTACCGGTTATAATACCGTTGCACAATAACTCGACCACCCCACACGTCAAGCCGTATCGAGTACAGAAAAACAAGATGCTTTGTAGTGTGACTTTCCTCCTACATTTGCGCCTGAACTCAATATGGCTCTTCGACACGTACCGTACACCTAAATCAATTACGATACGCGTACTTAACGTACAGTAGTTGAATATAGCGTATCGTAGATAGCCTAATACTACCATATCGGACTAAATAGTACTAGAACTTATACTACCCAGTCGTTACTATCGGAAGAACGGTAAGTATGCGGTTGCTGTTATTTCCAAGTTTGCCCTTATCATGGATAGTCAATTCTGGGTGTTCTGCCAGAAGATTGGCGACGCTGAAGTTAAAGCGTACGTCTTGCAACGGCAGAACCTTACGCTCAACGATCGTCTAAGGAATGACGAGAAATTCTTACGGAGTCGTCGCGGTAAGCAAATGCGCTTAAGGATTATGCGAAACAGCCAAACCGAACTGGATGATGACGACGATCTTGATCCACGTGATGAAGTTGAGCTGCTACAGATGTGTGTTCGCGACACCACGGCAGATATGTGTGGTCCCAGAATCGGAGCTTCTCAAGCGTGCCAGAAGTGGATACCGTCGGAGACTTGAAGTGACACGCCAAGCGCAAACAGAGATGACGCACCTTAACTACCGCAACACTCGCTATGCTGAATTTGCTGCAAATATGTATTGTGGCTTTCAACTATTTTGCCGCCCGATTTGTCGTGTTATCACGGAGTCCGATTTATATAAAATGGAGCTCCTACATGATCGGTTAGTCCAATTTAGCTATATCTGACCTGAGTTAGTAGCATAAGGCTCAGAGGGGAGGCATTCCTAGTTCTCCTCACCTCTCATGACGCATTAGAACTGCAAGACATTGGGGACAATAGTACACTGTATATGGCCACTTCGTAGCACTATGGCCAGCTAAATCACCTGTGTGATCATCTACGGCCGCTACAACCTCGTGCCACGCCGATCTGAGAGGGCCCCAGACATGTTTTCGCGGCGGTCCCTTTTGCCGGCGAAAAGCGGTATTTCTGGCCCCTGCTTCGCAACTCGCAGCCCCCAGACGCAAATCTGGCCAGATATAGTTTGCTTCCCACCCACCCCCCTCGGCCCCTCCTGCTAAATCGGAGCCCTCCAGCAAATCGGGCCCGATATATCGGATCTTGGACCACCCGATTTGCCAAAACGGATGAAATCCACATTAAGTACTTGCGTCCGACGCAAACTTCGAGTTAGCTAACTTTTCGAGAGCGCGGGACTTAGGTCTAGCCGCCGTAGGACCCGTTCGGTCAACCGATAACGCCAGGATAAAGCCTAAACAAGGATCGTAAGAAGCGTAGGCGACTTAGTTACTCTACGGTATTAACTCGGTCTAGTTACTATGAATTCACCCGCTTTAACCTGAACATGAAATATTTTTTTTAAGTCCAAGAAAAACGATCATACCGGGGGTCTTTATAAGTGATAATACAACACCAGCTGAGCATGTACCTGTACATGCACAATTCAACTTCTAAAGCAGTACTTAACAATGGACAATAAACGGCATAAAAACTATCGGAGCTGTTATTTCGAGGAAACTTGGTTCTGGAGAATGATTATGTTTTATGCACCGAAATTAGATAAGAATGTAACGATTAACGAGATGCAAAACAAAACCCTAAAGGTAAACACGGTACTGTCCTAGCTCATTACCTACGAGCGATTTCAAAATTTGAGCGGCTTTTTGGTGACGGAACCAGGTTAGTCGTTAGCTAGCTAGGATCTGCATATGATGGGAGTGGGCAGCGTGACATGCCTAGTCGAAGCAAAGCCTGGAGTCATCATTGGTTATTGGGATCACAACAGTGCACGTAACCACATCATTTACATTTTAGAGCGTAGCTTCTGGAGCCATACACGAAATTTCGAAATTCGTTAGAAATTAGATTCCATCGCCCATCAAGCAGGTAAACAGGTCTTTTCAGGTGGCAAGAATCTGACTAGTGGATGCGACGAATGCAAGCAAAAGGTGATTGTTTTCGGTGTGACTTGGACAGCTAGCGGGCTGCCCTATCTAGAAGCATTTCTCCGGTGTTGTTGCATTTCGAAGTTCGAAATTCGAACACAATAAATCAACTTAAACGTACTCCAACGTAATACACGTAAAATCAAAACTAACGAAAGACGCTTAAATCTTAGTAAGTTAAGCTAGCGGATAGCGGCAAATAGTTTACCTTTCTCAAATTAAATACCTCCTTTCAAATATGATATAATTTGCTCAATATACAAAGCTATTACACCTAAGCCAATTGGTATATCTAGAACCAGCAAATGTTATGTTAAGAGTAGAATGTTAACATCTTCGTAGTGGCTAAGAGACGTCTTAACATTAGAAATCACATGATCAAGGCTTCATAACACTCCTTTTAATTTTTTTGTTTACAGTTTACATGTAAGTATTTCCTTTGTCAAATTCGGCAAGCAGGATCCTGTTGGTGTTTTCGTTAACACGACACTTGTCTTCGGTACCGTTTGTCATTTTTGAAACTTAACCCAAAATTACCGTAAGTACCTAAAGAAAACATGTATTTTGGTCTAAGTTCTGCTTGCTGGGGATAACACTGTCCATCTAACGGCATGAAAGGCGTTGTGGCCGGCTCTGCGCAACGTATGGGTATCTCCATGGTTTGAACGGTTAGAGAAGTCTAATCTATGGATTGGATGTCTTGTTCGCAGGAATGTAATATATATATATATATATTGCCAGGCTATGTGTGCGCGAGATCTGGTAAATTGGCTGCTGTCAAGCGAATTCTCCAACTTGCGGTACCTCAAAGTAGGTAGAGAACACGGCATTAGTTAACCTGAACATGAAAAGAGTTTTAAGTCCAAGAATAATGTATACGAGAGACGTACTATCAACTATTTTATACATTGTCAAGTGCATATCCAGTTCCAGCTGGCCTCGCTGCCTCTTGTTTCTGCGCAGCAGCTCGAAGCGCTTTACTCCGACCCCGATACGCCGATCGGTTACCTTGAATAGGTTGAACAGCCCTCGAGACGCAAGCGCAAACACACCGGGGATGTAACAAGTGTTCTTAAGACGAATGTGCCAAGGTTACCATTTTTGCTTCACATCCACTCTCCACCCACCAGCGGGCACGCCATAGGCTTCCATCCGTGCGGCATGAGCGCTCCCTTTAGCTGCCACGGACAGGCGTTTCTGGGTCGTATTGACACGATAGAATTGGAGATTTCGAGGATTCCCCGAGCCGCGCCTGCGATTGGTTGGCTCAGAGGCTCACTATGGGAGAGGGAGGCAGCGACACGTGGCGTATGGGAAGAGCGGATCCCGGCCGGACTCGCGTTGGCAGTGTACAAGGTTTGGTGACCCCGGATGGAGATGTCCCCAAGAGCGGACCCCGGCTGGAACCAAGTACCGAACGAGACAAAGCCCAAGCGAGCGTAAAAGTGCCTCCGACTGGAGGCCGCCTGCTCTTGGTGCACTGTACAACGCAAGAGGAGCCCGACCGGATCGAGTGAAGACCCAGAAACCGTGAAGCTGTCCAAGACATCCCGGACGTGAAGCCCAAGTGGAGTGTGATCCCGTTTGGAGATAATCACGAATCCCGGATGGAGATATCAAGATACCAAGATACCATCCCAGATGTGAAGATCCAGTATACAAAGTCCAAGACGTTTCCGACCGACCAAGCCGACCAGCCAAGATCTGTTCGGATTCCGTGGAACATTGAACTTCGCTTGCGTACCCAGTGATGATTATACTTGCTGGAAGTATGCTACGAGGGACCGCGGACGATTACGACGACAAGACCATAGTGAAGACAAGTCAAGATGGAGTGCATGTAAAGATCGACAGAAGATAGCCAGACAGACAGACAGAGAGACCACAGATAACAGATAAACAGAGTTCGTTTTACCTGCCTGGTGACAAGTCGCTTTGTAGCTGCCTACGGAAGCGCACCCCGTAGGAGGAAGACAAGTGGCCAAGCCGGACCGCGTCGGGGCTAGTGACTGCGAGCGCATGCAGCCGGGGACGCCCGGGAGCGCATCAAGGAAGTAAGCTCGGATGGAACGTCGTTGTCGTGAAGTTCCAGTAGGCGTGCTGGATCGTCGTGGCGCCGACGCCGTAGCTACACGCGTAGGCAAGACAACTCTCCCCTTCGGAAAAGAAGGGTTCGTGCTACCCCGTCGGCGATAGCTACCATGGAACTGCCTACCGGATGGAGACGTGCCCGGAGGACCATGGGGCATCAAGGCTGAGAGAGATTAACCCGTGGTGTCCAGCTACCTTGGGGGTTGCCTGCAGGAAGAACGATGCTTGTGGGACTAAGGGGCGGATGCCGCGCCCAGGCGGAGATAGTTGAAGTTACTTTGGAGTTGCTCACCGGAAGGACCATACCTGGGGGACCAAGGGACTGATGCTGCGAAACCTGGACGTACGGGGGAAAACACGACCCATAAAACCCAGAAAAACTAGAAGATAATTGGATGAATAAGCCCTAAACAAAGAGTTCGTTTTGCCAAGGATCGCGCAAGTGAGTTGGAGCAGCCTACCGGACGTGCATTCCCGGAGGACCGACTAAGTCTACGTGTGAGGGCCCAGCAACTGTGACATCTGGGTCGAGCTCCCGCAACCAAGTCCAGTCCAAGTTGGGGTGAGTACCGGGTGACAACCCGAGGTTGATCCATCCCGTTTCATTTCCTAGTTGCGGTTGAGCTCGTCCAGACCAGGAAGGCCCCGCATTTCATATTACCGATTACCTTGTCACCCCGGTTGGAGTAGCCCCGGGTGGGAAGTATTGATTTAAGAGCTCTAGTGTGACAGGAGGTATTTGATTGTGTTTGTTTCCCTCCGTACTTGGGGGTGGTGCGCGTGAGCCAAAACCGTCCGGGATTGACCAGTATCCCGGAGTCCGGCTGGAGTTGACTGGAGTAGTGACCGACCCTTTCACGGTCCAAAAGAATAAGGAAGGGCTACGTGTTTGTATATAACTCTGTATCTGTTTGTATTGTTTGGTTATCTGAGGGCTGTCAGAGGCGACGTCCAGGAAGGTTACGTTCTGCCCTGCTACCTAGCGACCTACAAGTATCAAGACAACTCATCCACGGTTGAAGACCCGTGGTTACGAAGACAAACGAACCCACAGGCATTGTTCACAAGGACACACGCCACCCCGGTTGGAGTGTACATCTAGGTGTACTATCTCCGGCTAGGGTTTGTTCTGGGTGCACCCCATTCGGGAGTCTACACCCGGGACGCGCCAAGCAATACACCTGGGTGGTCAAGCGTTCACCCGCCTCGCCTCAGTATTGTCTTTCGTAGCTTTCGGGCAACACGTACACGACGGTTTTGTCATCGGGCTTCTCGCCAAGCAAAACCTTATCGATGCGCGTACTAATTGCAGCTCGTGAAGCTTTCCGGTCTGCTTCAGTGCACGCACACGACGCAGTAGCGTTGGATCTGATACTGGTTGTTCAGCAACGGTGCGTGAGTTCATGCTTTCGCCCGGGTAGCTCTGGAGAGGTTGGTCGAGGAGTGCAACAATTTCCGGTCGCGCTTAAAGTATAATTGCGCTTGATCGCGCCGTTGTACTGTTCAACGAGGTTGTGCGTCGCCGTGAATACAGGGAGTGAGTTGAATACCTGCCAGCGAAGAAAGCGGCCGTTTAGTCACTTGGTGGTAAAATAGGTCTCAATGATGCTATTGAGGTATTTCTGGACCAACATTCTGTCATTGAAGTTCGTAAGCGCTCAAGTTCCGCTGCACTCCCAGCAAAATGCATGTCACCAAGGCCTTGCAGGACACGTGTAGCGAGTTCCAGTGGAAGTCCATTCGAGCGTTCGAACCCCTTTGCTGCGACGCGACAGTAGCCCATCAATGGTACAAGCTGGGCCGTCCCAGAACGGTTTATGTGCATTGAGTAGAGCGCCATCGGCGTCGGTCATTGCATACTTCACCGCAACTTGTCCGCAAATCACAGTAGCGTAGATGCGCTTCAATGCCGAGAAGGTTTCCGTGAAATGCGACTCCGTCAGTTGTGACGTGATAAAGACGGCAACGACATGAAACTGGCACATACAGTCCAAACTTCCCATGGCCAAGGATAGAGCTGGAAGGTAGCGTCGACATGTAGCATGTAGGTAGTAGGATCTCGGTTGATGCGCTCTAGCAGGCGCTTGGTGGTCACGCACACGATAAAAGGGCTGCTGTCACTACCGTTGCTTACGACGAATAGACCGTCGCGATTCGTCCTCCAACCGAACGTAAACGCATCGCGCTAGTCTTCTTGTCCTTAGAAACCTTTTGCCAATATTCTCGCCCGCACGTCATCGACGTAATCGCTGCCACCGAGATGCTTCGTCCGGTAGCCTTGGACAAAGTATTGCACGCATTGCAGCGGCAGAATGTTCGTTTTGTTCAGCCGAAACCGGCGAACTAAAGTACCTCGAATACACACAGGCTTGTGGTTGTGGGCTGCCATATCTCTTACGACCTCCTTTATAGGCGCGGTCAAGCAAGGGCGCTTCGCATGGCGGCGGGGTGAGAGATGAGTCATCACGTCCCACGCATTCACAACGTTGATCGAGCAGCATTGCTGCATCTTGCCACGCCAGGCGCAGGGGGTAGGATAGGCTACATCCTTGCAGGCTTCACAGCCGCAGCATAGGAAGTGTTCGCGCATGCTGTGCGGCATGGAGACAGCGCCAAGGCGGTACGGGGCTAGACCGCCCTTCATCATTCCAAAACGCTTGAAGGAGTCCAGAAGAGTCAGAGTAACTTCGAGGAGAAAGCCTTCGGCACGGGGCGTCCAGTCGATGTTGCGGGACATGAAGTGGGGTGTTCAGGACGAAGTAGCAAGTGTTGGAGTTTCTGGGAAGATTCAGAAGTAACTTCATCGCTGAGGTAGCATCCTATTTGCTAAAATACGCGAGTTGTGATAATGGGATTGGCTACAACGCCGTGGCTACAAACCGAGCATTCTACAGTGAGGCGCGACCGAATGGTGGCGCATATGTTCTTTTGGGCACCCTACGGTCTTTGTACAGAGTTGGGGGCTGAATTAGGTTGCCCGCAGTTAGATTTAGACACGAAACGAATTTTCAGGTGTTTGGGTGCGTTGTCGCCTTTGCGAAGCCGGCTACATGTATAGAAGCTACATATTATCTCAGTTTTGGTGATCAACTTCGTGGTGTCACGGCTACGGTTAACTACATGCCGCACCACGGATTCTACTGGCAGAAGTCAGCTCCTAAACCAGCTCGGCGTCAAGGAGGCTTTGCATATGATTGCTTTCACACGCTGATGCTTGTTCCGTGGGTAGGCTGTTAGGGTTGCGGAACCCACCAGTTATCCCCGAGGCGAGAACAGATTCCAAGCGCTTTTCGTCCACACAACAAGCTGCTGACAACTCGCGGCTTTGAGCTTAACCGGGATAGTAGGGTGGAATTGCGCAGTTGCTGCAGGATTCAACTTACCCAGGTTTTTCACATCAAGTCCATTAGTGGTTTATTCAACGAAATATGGACTGGCTGATAGGTTGCTGTGTACACGGCCAGGGCCCATAAGCTACGCATGTAATAGTTGCGCGAGAATTTAAATGTTTTGTCGTCGGCACTCGGAGAGCCTACCAAGCAGCAATAAAAAGGAGGTATGCATGCCTTCTCGATTCTAAAAATGGTCAAGCAAACTTGCACAGTGAGATCGCTGTTTCGCCACCCGGCATTATTGACATACACCTGCACATCCGTTTGCTGACGACGTAGCCCCACCGCAATTGTGCCCCGAAGCCATGTTGGAGCAACGTTTTTCGTGAGCTAGATCTGGAATCGCGGAATCTTTGGTTTTAAAATCTATGCAGGGTTCGTACCGCTACCGTACCATATTCCATAACTACGAGAGTAATTGGGTTTTCATCTTCCCAGGGCTCTTCACCCTTCCGACGGATCATCGGCCGAACTGCACACCGTTTCGCTATAACCGTTTGTATTTAAGATATTGGTAATGTGCTGCTACAATAAAAAACAACATGGGTTAACATTTGCTTAACTAGCATACAAATAAACCTGTCCGTTTTGGAATTTTTCGAAGCGTGAATGTTCTCCTTCGCTTTTTGCAAGATACGCAAAGAAAACCACAAAACAGTGATCCAAGCCCACCATCATTCGTTTGTGACCAGTTAAGTTCTTTTATGGTGCACTTTAACGATTCCTTGGCTGAATAGATACGCTCAGACATCCTATTCTGATGTTGCATCACGTGCGTACAATATATTTGAATCTGTCAAACATACCACAGTCGCACCTTCCCTTAGCAAAATATCGTTCATTTCTGCCGGTCGGCCGCTTGGGGCCACCCAGCAGGTCAGATGTTTCGGCGTTAATCCTCCATTAATTGTGTTAAAACGAAGGTCTAGCTTGACTTTCTGTTTGATCACCATTGGGTCCGCGGTGATTCCCTTGATGGACTTCCAATGTTTGAGATCGTGGTACTGTAGTCACAGGGTTTTCGCCATGAACGCCTGTAACAGTCGTGGTATCACGACTGACACTTCCGCTCCGTTGTCAGGCTTTGCCCAGGCCACGGACACACGGTTCACTAGGCACGGTAGCTTATGGCCACCTTGTCTCAGGCGTGAAGGGTCCGCCATGAGTTCGATAACACCGACCGGTTTACCTGCCTTACGGTTCTTGTCGTAGAGTTCCTTCCCTTCTGTCGCACCCACAAGGGAACATTGATCTGAAATACATCATGGGCCAGGTCTCCCCTTTTAAGCATTTGCGAGACTGGGCTGGTGTAGACTTCTTTGAAGCTTTGGGGCGACGGTACCGATACCTGACCTGGCCCGACTGTGGCGCTGCCCACCGTCGGCTGCCGGTGGTGCGTCTGGCTTCCTCCGGCACCCATCGTCCGTTGAATAGCTGATTAACAATCACAAGGCCGACAATCTGGACCTCAACCATTCCCTGAATTCACGGGCTTCTTTAACGACTCGTGCATCGTGAATTTCCGCTATTTGATGACCGTCGGTTTGAGGGAGTAGACAGTGCGTTGGATCAACTACCTTGGGGAATAAAGCTTGTTATCTTACATCAGGGTTACCGGAGAGGAAGTGAGCGAGGTCGCACACAGGCTTGGTGGGGTTCCTTCACCACAACAAATTTTCGATCCGTCGGCGAGCGCACCAATGCAGGCCAACGCCTGGGAGCACCTGTAGACCGTGTTGATAACGATGACCAAATAGGTGCATACTCCCAGCCCGTTCCAAAACTTACGACCGGTTCAACGTTTTCCTGTGATCTTAAACTATTGAAAGTTTTAAAACTACTGAGCGATTGGGATACAATGCGCAAGCTTTTTAAGACCAGATTCGGAACACCCGTGATGTGCACGATATGGACGAAGTCGGGTCACTTACAGGCGTGCTATTGGTGTACGCCGCTGTCCCAACCACTCAGCCCCAGTCTGCGCCGTACAAGGAGCTGTAGCCGGGCGAGAAGCAGCACAGCGTTCCCGATAGCATGTTTGGCCGATAGCTTCTAGGCTTGTCGTATGTCAGGATGTAGCGGTTGAAGTTATAGTTGCTGGAACCAACAGGCGACTACACCACGAAACCATCCGCGCCCACACGAAAATTCTGGAACAGATCAGAGCGCAGTACAATTTCGAGATGACCTTTGGTGGTGTCATCATAGCTAATATCGACGGAAAGACCCTGAGCGCTACCATCCTGGTGCGGAAGGGCGTTGAAACGCTGGTAATCGTCGAAACAAGCCTACTGTGAAAGATGCAAAAGATTGAGAGGTTTTGGGAGGTTGATCGAGAGCGGGAAAGTCAACGACGCTACGGTGGCACTGATTTACGAAGAGAAAGAACTTTTAGTGCTCGATCATCGTCATCTTTTGTGTGACCAATTGCGACGATCAAAAGGCGTTACTCGATGGATCGGGTGATAGTCCGATCTGCAGGGACGTTTTAAGACGTAAGAAGAAAATATAGCGGCAGGATAAAGTTGGTTGAATGAATACGTCTCGAAGATATTGTGTCATTGTGTCGCGCACGCTTAACCTTACAATATACAGTTTGGTCCACAATTATAGCCGCATAATAAAAGCGAGCTCTTCTGTAACACTTTAACCCCTCAGCGCCCAAGCTTTTTTTACCTGTTTTTTTAATTTTACGGTACTCGCCCAACATGTTACTCATGCAGCATGTTAAAGTCGCGCAACACGTACTTTTACTATATTCTCGTATAAGTCCGACGCCGGGCTGGGTACAACAACAACATGACCATTTCAGCAAATCGCTCCTCCACGTTGTACCTACAGCATGTACATGGGGTAGATAGAGAATGATGGCGCTCCTCGGATGAGCGACTAGCGGCCTTTTTATCCAGAGACTGGACGAGGACAGCCTGAAGTGCGTAAAGCAAGGTAGTATTCAATGTCGCTTGTGCGAAATCTACAACGCATCAAATGAATACACACAAGAACCGCACGAAATTGTAACCTTCATCGGCCAGCCCAACATTCATCATCAAACACTTATCTTCCTACTCAGTGTCACTACCTTCGCCGGAACTTCCATCTCCTTCGACGACGTCGCTGCTGCTGCTGTGTGCAGCAGCCTCCTCGCTATCTTCCTCATCGTTGCTTTGGTTCTGACGCTTGCGGCTTCCGGCGGTCTTGCTAGCATATCCCTCTCGACTTTGGAAGTCTCGCCCGCACCGCGGCTTCGCCGTTCCATTTTCTCACTTGTGGTGCCAGATCTGGTAACAGCTCATGGCGTTTCCAGGATAGCGTTGTGGCCAAATTTTGTTACATAGATACATGCTGCAGATAACAGTAGAGTAGTCAGCAGGTTGCTATACAATTGCAAACAACCACTCATCAACGTACCGAGCTTTATCTGACTTGCTGCAGGCAGCACAGTAGTACTTCGTGACGCGACACTCTCCAACCCGGCGCTTTAGAACGGAGATGACTTTGTACTGACGCTGTCGACGTTTGAGTACCCCATTGACAAACTGGTACTCAGGGCATTCTTGGGGCTCGTGGCCCGGTGGTAACGGAGGAAGCACATCACCAGCTGCAGGCTCGTGTGGGGAAGGCTACAAGCAATCACTTTGTTAGCTCACCTCCAACATGACATCAATTCAACATGTATATGATTGCATGCCTCACAAGAATACAACATGTAGAACGTGCATGATGTTGTTGGCTTTACAACCATACAACATGAACGTCCGACAGCATGTGCAGCCACCGCCAACATACAACATGTATCACATACAACATGGAAAAAGAAACGTCTTCTGGAGCACTTCGACGACGGATCTGATCTTCCACGCTCGGTCCGAAGCAGCCTTGGTATCTGCGTTATTCGTGAAGTGTAGATTGGCCATACTGTGCTCAAAGCGGTTGCGAGTCATAAAGTCGCTATACGTCCCACGCGGAATCGCGCCCACGGCGTTGGTACCCCAATGATCACCAAATCTTCGCCGATGAGGATTCAATATTGGCGCGATCAAAAGACCGACCACTTGCAGGATTCGATGGGGTTCAACCTCGGGGTTTTGGGCCTTGCGTTGCATAAACCACTCCTTGGACTTTTTTCCGGGGGCTTCTGGTTGTTGAACATGCGTTCAACACGCGACGTCAGGTTCTGGACAAAATAGCGGTTTGTTTCTTCAGCCACTTTCCTACACAGACTTATCGGCATGAAGAAAAAAACAGTTTTAGCGGAGAATCGGTCAAAGCGAAAACTTTATCGGTGGGTCCGTATTCCCCGGGAAACAACCCTGGATAGTGCTGGTCAGGCGGAAAGTGGTCAGGCTCTTTATGTTGTAAGTACACCATAAAACAAGTTTGAACATGTAGTATCATACGTCATCATAGTACAACAACAATAATTCCGTACCGATCGTCCAACCTGATTCCCGCATCTCCGCCATGTTCTCGTCGCTTCGCGTAAACTCGGCCATTTCCGCAGCCTCCAGGACGTCCAATGACGGTCCTCCGTGTCGCCGGCAACTTCTCTCACTTCGCCAGAAGACTCATCACCACTTTCATCTCCGCTCGAAGCATCGTTTCCTGGCTCGTAGTCGATACTTCTCGAATTCGTCCACTCATCGGCATCATTGTAAAAGCATACCTCTGTTTCTGTCTCGTCACAGTCCGAGTTCAGCACTTCGAATCCGTCACCGGTTGCTACTGGCGCAGCAGCAACAACAGGAGGCGACTCCGCTTCAGGACCGGTTGCACGGGGCGGCTCGACTGCTGCAGCAGCAATATGATGTGGTTACACCGTCGTAGGAGCAGCAGTAGGTGGCGATTGCACTGCAACAGCAAAGGAAGCCGAACCAGAACAGATATAACAACAATCAATACAAAATTGCCATCATCATTGCTAACGCTTGCCTCATACATGTCCTGTTAGATCAGCATTCGGCGCTGGAGGCGGGGGTGGAGTCAAGCCAACACAGCAGGAGAAGTTCGAGGTGTGGGTGGCTGCAATTTTCCAATAGCTACAGGCGAAGATGTGACCCAAACACAGCACAGGTTAGCATTTGCTCACATGCTAGAGATCATGATATTGTACACATGCTAGGCCAAACTTGCTGGATGTACCTGCATGACGTACCACATGATAGATTAGAAGATGTAGTATCATCCAGCTTGTAACATGTCGTACCTCAGTGATGATTTCTTCGCTCTCATGGGCACGGCGTCCGTCGTCTTCTTCCTTCTCTTGGCTGCAGCAATCACCTCCAGTTGCGCCCTCGCCTCTGCTAGTGCTGCTTCGCCTTGCTTCTCCGCGGCCGCAGACGTCGTTCAGTGTTGGAGAGCTGCAGCCCGTCGCTCTTCCTTCTTCTTTTTCCTTGGTAAGGCGCGCAGGGCTTGGTTTCCGTGGCTTCTTGGGATGGGTGGGTTTGGACCTTGGTTGGTACAGCTTTTCGCTTCGCCAGGGGAGACGTCAATATTCAATATGTCAGAAATCGAAGACCATGATTGGCTTCGGCTTAATGAGATCTATCCAAATCCGCTGTCTGTGTGATGTTTTAAGGTCCTGGGGTAAATTTGGTTACGCAGTGTGTCACGAAAAAGTTCGGAAGCACGACTATTTGTGGACTACGACCAAATAGCGTGAACGGTATAATCGCCATCTTCTTTGCCGTCCATCTTCTTGCGCGAGACCAGTCACTCACTTCTTTCCAGACCCAGCAAGCGTTTTCGCTGCAATAGCCCGCTGCGTCTACAACACACGCTGTCTTGGGCCCTCCATACGACGAATCCTTGCCGACGGGGGATCGCAGCGCTTCGCGGGAGGTCGTGGGTTTAGCTGCAGGCGCTGGTTCTGGATCCTGGACGTCCCCGAAGTCAGCGTCAGCCTCTCTCGTTCCCGCCAGGTATGCCGCGTGCTGTTGGTGGAGGCGGGCTCTGTCCTCTGTACACCGGCCATCCAGTCGCTCCATAAGCGCTGATGCTGCCGCCGCGTTTCTCGAAGGAGTGTGTGTGTGGTGGGGGGGGGGGGCATTCTGATGGCACGCCTTCTTGTCTTTTTGGAGAATGAGCGCAGAGCCACTGATTCAGGGAGGGCTACGCGCTGTTTATATCCGATTGGATGATCTATCTAACCCAATCCCTGTGCATTTTCAAGAGCGTCCGACTTATGTGGCAATTTAGCCCAACTTGTAACATGTTGTACGTACAACATGTTTTTTGGTGTATGTACAACGAGTTGGCGCTGAGGGTTAACATATCTAGCGTAAATTAAACATCTCGTTGGTGTTGAATACCAAACAGAAGTATAACCACAAGTCCATGGTTCTCTTCTAACGTAAATTACCGAATAATACCCCGGGCACTATTTAATAGTACCCTCTCAAAATCCCAAAAGTTTACTATGTATAACCAAAAGGTTACATCACTACCTTAGCAACTTACTCGTCGATCAGAGCAGCATCATCAAGAGCGTCGTGCAGCTCGTCCAGGTTAAAGTTGTCCATGTCCTCGAGGTCGTCGCCAGCGCCTTCCCAGCCTGTACAGAATTGCTCACCGTACACGTCATGCTTCGCTACGTGCCAGTCCAGGGAGCTGTCTGCAAAGCCAGCGGCAGAGATCGAGTTGATGACAGCGTTGCTGTCAGTATCACGCCACGCCTTCTTAACCCACAGCCACCGATGGCATACGCGGGTTGCCGAAGCGAGTGTACTCGACCTTGTCGCTCTCCTTCCACGCATTGATCTTCATGTAGAGTAGGTCCTTCAACGTCTTGTAGATACCAATGTCGCCTGCTTGCAGATAGGGCGTGAGCTCCCCGGGAATGACGCACATGTTGATCTTGCGAGCCGCGCACTTCGCCTTCACATCCTTGGAGATGTGAGCGCGCGTCGAATCCCAAACCAGATGCTTTCCTTCTTGCATGTCGACCAGCGAAAAAGCCAGATCAATCCAGCGCTTGAGCAACGCGCTGTCAACCCACGCTCGCGGCTGGTAGGCCCCGTAGACGCCGCCAATTTTGGCAAAAGTTGGTGAGGCTCTGCCTTTCCAGATCAAAAGAGGTGGAATTTTTCTCCCTGTGGCCGATACAGCCAACACCGCCGTAATCCGCATGGACGAAAACCCCGTGGAGCGCACCACGACATGGCGACTGCCGGTTATGTCCACCGCCTGATTACGCGCATCTTCGAAGTACACGGCCGTTTCATCCATCAGGATGGTACGGTTCAAGTCCATGGCGGGGACAGCGTTGCGTAGAAACTTCATGTAAGTAACCGCGCGCTACACGAGGGTCTCGTCCGTCAGGGTGGTCGTCGCCGCAAGGAGAGCCCGTAGCGGCGCATAAAGCCGGTGATCCAGTGCGAGGAGGCTGCAAAGCCACCGAACACAGCGTCGTCATCGTGGTGAGAGGCATAGATGACCCTGGCCATGTGGCCAATCCAGGCGCGCGTGACTTTTTCCTTCTGTAGCCTCTTGGCAACAATCTCGTCGTACAGGGCGTCCTCCATGGTAGCCGATAGGGGGCGACGACCACCGCCTGGAAGCCGGCTCATGCTTGGGTCTGCCGCTAGGAGCTTCTCGCGGTCACGCCACCACCGCCGCACGCTGCCACCATCCAGCTTCAAACCCTGCACACGGAAGTGGCTGATAGCTCGAGTAGGAACTTGGCCGCCTTCGCTCTCGATCCAGCGGAGGACCTGCTGCTTGCGCCAGTTGCTGATGGGGATTCGTGAAGGCATTTTGCCGAATGGGGCGATATTGGCGTGCTGCGACTGCGTGCAGACAGCGTTAGCGAATGGCTGGCGTTGCGTTTTATAGTGAAATGAGTGTAACAAGATGGCTGGCCACCAGAGCAGGGTAGGGTACGTGAGTTACAGCAAGGTTACTATCGGGTTACCCTTGGGTTACTCTCAGGGGGTACTATTCGGGTAGAGGGTATTAATCGTGAATTTCCGTTACTGACCACGACCAGGAAATCGCAAGCTGCACTTGCGAAAGGTCATCTAAAAGAGACTGATAACCGAGTCAACCTCTAAGCTTCATTTGATCAAGTATACATAGCGTGACTGTAACAAGTGCTTAACGGTGTTCATGACAAGCACGGGTTCTGTTAGACCATGCATGCCACGTTTACCAGCTTTCATGCTTTTTTTATTATATTATATTGTTGATTTCTAATAACTCCATACATTTTCCGGTTGAAGGTATTGATACGTTTTATCGGCGTTTTGGAATGCATCATTGTTGTCGTCTGATCATTTACTTAAGTATGCACGTCGCGATATGCAAACTCATGCGGTGTCGACGGTACTTAGAATTCAGGCATTTTGGCTATAATGTTGTCCAAGACTGTATAATATACAGTCTGGGGAAAAATCATAGACGCACCCCCGAAATACCTGAATACTTGTTTGCTCTGTTGTATTATAAAAGAGCAAACAAGTACAGTATAGCCAACAGTATTTAGTCACATTAAAAACTAGGGCTCCGCGAAGGCTGGGATAGGAGGTTTTGGGATAAACGCTTTTCTTACTTTTTTTACGATCCACAGTCATCTCCTGCGGCTGCGAAGCAGGCGCAGCATCTGCCCGGTCATTCACCTCAACGGCGAAGATGCAAGATACGACTAGACAATAATTATACACAGTAATGAAACGAACCTTGCTCGAGATCTAGCTCGTGGAGAAATGAAAATGCTTGCATTTGTATGCTGCTACAGTCCTGTAGTAGTCCGTTCGATTCAATCATTCACTTTACATCACTCCATCCGATTCGCTGACCCATTGCGGTTCAAACTGCCCACGCATATAAACCTTTTGGAGGCCCAGTGCGGCACCGGAGTCGTACTGGTGTGATGGGTATCCTACCGGTTCAACCTGCCCACGCATATAAACCTTTTGGAGGCCCAGTGCGGCACCGGGGTCGTACTGGTTTCTGGAAATGTACCAGTTGGGTGTCAAGCGAGGTCATTGTTTGACTTGACGTACCACGGATATAATCCTATTTGGTCTGCGATAGCAGCACTAACGTTGCTTCCTATCCCAGTAAAATCATGCAACGTATATTTATTGTCCAGAGTTACTACGCGGGCAACGCGCACCAGACTAATGACAACGATATTAATGTCCTCACACCCGGGAAATGATTAAAAGGCTCTGCCTTAAACCCGTCAGCGACGAGCAACAAATGAGCGCACAGATTTCTTCGGGCAGCAGCGCGTCGGGAATAGATACCCGTCTAAACTGCAACAAATTCAAATAAAAAATGGGTAACAACGAATTCTCTAAACCTTAAATCAGGAGTACCGACAGCACGTACTCGAAGAATTACTTGTGCATCGCAAATGCTTGTGTAAGCACGACTTCTTTTTATTTATAAATCCTTGTCGTCTCGAGCTGCTTGGTCCTTTTTTCCGAAGTGCGCCGGTGGTCAATATCGTGTCTTTAGAATCAACCACAGTTATAAATCACCAGTGCACTAGATCAGTTTATCAGACCATTCAAAGAATCACTAAAGCAACAACAAACAATACTACTCACACATATCACGGCGCACATCGCGTTTATTATCTGACAGCAACAGCAGCATCCACAAGTTCAATCGATCAAAAAGGTACACCGATATAGAAAGCAACCCACAACGGGCAGCACAGGGTCAGCACCAAAGTACATTGTACCGCATAGGTCGCACCAGCGATGTCCACGGAACGGGCCGAAACCAAAAATGAATGAAAGTTGAAGCACGGTGTGTGTGGTCGCACCGTGTCAATCAGTAGAACTAGAACACTACAGAAAGTCGATAGAACTGCGCAGACCCCTTTTCGTCAACTTATCCCCAGCATACATTTCGCTATCACTACCCAATTTACGCTCTTGGTGAGTTCTGACGCTGCGGCAGCCACCCCCACCCTTTTTGAGGGGTATACTTTGCTGTCGTGGTTGCAGAGCTTGCCGACCGCGCATCTTGGTAGTGACTACTGTTGGGTTCAATGTCTTGTACGCTTTAGATGAACCGCGGTGCAGTTCGACGAGAATACGCGCAAGTCGGCGCTGTCCGTGTTCGTCTTCTGACGAGGTCTGCAGCCCCAACGGACAGCTGGCGACGCTGCACGCACGAATTCACTTCCTCATGGTGGCGCCGAGGAGCTGCCGCAGATGTGCACGCGCACGAACAGCGAGGACTTCAATGCGGGCCTTGGCATGGTACTGTAGCCAAGCATCACTCCCGCCGTCGGGTGCGGTGACTGCTTTGTTCGACGCTTCATAATGCGGGTTGGCCTTGCCAATGCACTGTTAGAATGGCTTCAAAAATGCATGGAATTGGTTTTACTGCATCGATATACTCCATCCGTTCCTGTAGCGCGAATCGCCTCAATCGCAGATTCCTGTTTGCACTCACCAATTCTACCTGCATAATATTATTGTGGCAACCCTTTGTATCGAACAAACCTGTTATTTTAGATGCATGTTCGCGAAACGATAGCTATGCGTAGGCTGGGTGGGATAGCTAAATAACTTAGTGTGAGCATCTTCACCGCGACCGCGCAGTCACTATCGCTATAACCAAAGCAGCAATTCAAAAGCACAGCGCACACGATTTAGGCGCGCCGCACTTGCGACGTACCCGTCGCCCACGCCTATCAGGATTTATTTTTTGTTTATGAGCTTTTCGCCCGTCGACCATTATCATCTTTTACGGGCGCAAACTTTTGTTTCTGTATTCCTTTAGTAGCCACCTCAGCAACGTAGTGCTAAATCCACTTGAGTGTAAGGGGGGGTTAAAGAGGTGACGGATCGTTTGGCCCGTACTTGGTGCGTATGTTCGGTTGAAGGTGCAGCACTGAAAACGCGCGTTGTACTTTCTTACCTGTCAAGTACTAGGGCTTCGCGGGAATCCAACCTTCTTATTTGGACTAATATTGCTCTGATTAGAGCACTTAAGACCACTTTGCACCTAGCACTCGGTAGGCACTTTGCAGCGGACTTACGGATCAGTTTAGGGAGGTAGTGTCCCGTTTTTAATCAATTCCAAAGTTCGCGCCAATTTGCAGTGCAAAGCTGCAGAGGCGTGAAGAGCATTCTGCACTCTGGTCCTTGTAGCCAGCGATGCTACGCGATCTATGTGTGGAGGACATCGTTGTCGACGACGTACCCGCCATCCGAGAGTGCTGCGCAGCGCGGCTGATGCGCTACTTACTTCGCTCCTATCCGCCCCTGACCGCAGTCGTGATCGCGTTACAATGGCGCGACAACGAGCGCGTTCTTCGGCCTGCCGACACACGCGTACTTCTTACGTTGATTGAGCGCTGGGGTGCAAAGAAGGCGTGGAGAATGGCGGTGTTGTCCGGCTTCTTCCTGCATCGAGACCTGCCTGTGCTGCCTATGATGGCGTTCGACCTAAATGCGATGTCAGATAACGATTGCAGAAGCCGCTTTGGCTTTGATCACGCTGGGATCAAGAACCTGGTCGTTTTGTTACAGCTTCCAGCCGTACTCACCACGCCAGCTCCGCATGGCGACAGATTTTCTGCTGTAGAAGGTAAGTGTTTTGTGCTTGTATCCTGTAGTATAATAGTACGCTGAGTTGCTTTTGCGCAGGAATCTGCCTCCTCCTCGACCGTTTGAGCTACCCACGGTCCCTGCTTGATTTGAGACAACGCTACGATCGCTTTCCTTCTGCTCTGAGCAGAATTACTACATGCATGGTTCATCTGGTCCTCGGGGCAGCAAAATCCCAGATCCTGTTTTCCGATACATCGACGCCAACACGGATGGAGCCGTACGTCCGTGCGTTTCGGCGCTGAGGTGTCCCGGAGCTACTTCGCGTCTGGAGGACAGACGCTGGAGACCCCCGATGATAAGTAAAAGTGCTTTCCTAGATTCAGTTTTATGATACTCAAAATGGATGATCAGCTAGGGTTAATTGTGCATTGCTACAGGTGCGCAGACGGCCGTCGCGTGGACGGCTACATCCTACGAGCTTCTAATCTGCTAGCGTTCCTGAATGGGAATCGTGATATTGTGCAGAATCGCAACGTTGTCTTCGGCGATTCAGCTTATCCCAACAACAACGTCATGGTGACCATGTTTAGAGGCCGGAATTTACCAGCGTGGGCTTCGGCTTTCAACAAGCGCATGGCTAAGGTGCGCGTCAACGTTGAGTGGGGATATGCTCAAGTCACGCAAAATCTCGCGTTCGTTGACTGGGATCGCCAGCTTCGCATCGAGTCGATGCCAGTTGAAGCAATCTGGTTGCTTTCAGTGTTTTTTACGAATTGCCTGACGTGCCACTGGGGTCGCAATCAAATATCGGACTACTTCAACAGTTTCCCACCAACGATGGAAGAGTATTTAGATGGAGTCCATGTTAACGTTGATTAAGCTAATCCAGTGCGCCATTAGCGCAATCACTACTTCTGTCTACCCTTTAGCATCAGTTCCAGCTTCTTAAACTTTAGCTCGAACTGTTTTTCGAACTCATCTCGTCGCTGATCTCTTTCCGCAGCTCGCTCTCGCATTTCAGCTTGAAATGTTTCTTGTTGTGTTGCCATTCTCTTCAGCTCCAAGTCAATCGACTGCTGGCGCTCTTCACGCGAAAGCTTTACGTCTTCACGTTGCAGCTCAAGACGCGCATACTAAGCTCAACATCTGCTGCAAACCGTTTCTCCTCGAGCGCTAGCTGAGGTGATTCAAGGTCTGTTCTGCTGGATAAATCTTCCTCCAGCATATTTTCGATGCGCTGCTGGTGTCGAGGGGTTCTACGCTGGCGTTGGGTACGGCCGCCTTGGTCATTGTCGGCTTCCTCACCTGGAACATCTACAAAATTTTAAGAGCAGCATCATTAATAACCCTTTCCATTACGATGTCTATCTCATAATAGTTACCTTCAATAACGCCGTCACTGCTGAGTCGCTGCTGTCTTCCTCCGAGCTCCGTGATACGATCACCAATGACGCTGCGGGCGACATTTTCGCGGTGTCGGAGACCGGCTTGGCGCAGCATCTCCTCTCGCTTGCGCTTTTCAGTTGTTGCTTCAGCCATCTCTACGAAATCCCGTCGCTCTTCAACCATCAGGTTCAGCTTTTCACGGATGCGCTCCTGTTTAAACATCATTTCGTTTAGCCTACGTGCGTATCATATCCGCACGTTGCAATTTGATGTTACCTCGATTAGGGTGCGGTCATACTCGCGACCTGTTTCAGCGTCAAGGGCATTCTCTTCAGGCCCATGGGCGTCAAGCATCTCGTCCACATACTTTTTCATGGTACGCGGGTTAGCGGTCAGCCCCCAAACACTTTTAAGGTACTCCACGGAGCGCTCAAGCCGTTCCCCATTTGTTCCGTAGGGCGCTGTGTGCACCTCGTTGGCGTAGTAGCTATCGAGCACAGCCTCCGGTGCCTCAAAGTTCGATGACCAATTTTTTATTGGTTTCAATTTTCTAGCATGGTTGACCTGCTGCTGGGCATTTAGCGGTGATTCGTGGCTTTCAGTTGGCTGGCGATGCTCTTCAGGAACGTGCTGCTGCCTTGCAGCACCTCCATCACCACGAGGATCTTCATCACCAGAGAATAAATTCGTCGAAACACTTGATGAACTGCCATCACTTCTGGCAGGCGACGCGACACCGCTGGTGGTTTGTCCAGCCCCGTCCAAAGACGAAGTAGGCACTCTGATAGAGCGAGCACCTGCTGGTCCCTTACGAGGTGCCACAGGCTTTCGAAAAGGAGGAGGCGAATCGCTATCGCTCCAGTGCTTCACGAGTAGACCAACCGTAGATGGCCGATCGTTGATACTCTGAACATCCTGGTCGTCTGCTCGGGTGGCTTCGTCGCCAGTGAGGTTGCGTGTCTTGTTTGAATCCATGTTGGCGCGACTTGGGACAGCTCGCGGTTGAGGCACCTTGTCGTTGCTTGCTTGCGCTCGCTTCTTGGCTCTGGTGCGCGATGGCTTCCCCTTGTGTCCTTGGCCCGGCGACTCATCGCACGCCGCCGCCCGCTTGCGTTTGCTTGCCGAGCGCTGCTTCTGTTTTCCCGCCATCGTGTGCGTTGTGAAGGGCAGACGTAGCTGCCACGTGCGGGTTTGCTCAAGCGATCTCTCCAACACGACACGACGTAGTGGTTCTGATGGGCACGTCGCTTGGCGCTGTGAGCGGCTCCTTGGCTGCGTTGCTCTTTCTGCACTTGGTCTGCGTGTCGACGGCTTTCAGTTGCCTTGGCTTAGTGCGCGGGCTGCACTACTGATTGTGTTGTGAGAGCTTTGGGCGCATGCCGCTCCCGCTGCACAGTTGCCTTCAAAGTTGGAGGCAAAGCTGGGGTTTCCGCTACAAGGAATTTGACAATGCGGTGGGGTTTGTACTGCAAAGTTGGTCGCTAAGTTCGAAATTCGTTTAGGTACGAATTTTGGCTGCAAAGTGGCTACAGAGTGCAAGGTGCAAAGTGCTCTTAAGTGCTCTATTAGCTCAATATTTTTTAACCAGATCTTGGCCCTCACTTTTCCTTACGCTGATCTCGTCAGATATCCAGCCCCCCCCCTCGAGTCGAGCGTAAGATGAAGGCGGCCTTCATAGACAAGCAGCTAGAAGAAGCTATCGACCGCGTCCTCGCAGGAGAGAACAGAGGTTAGGATAACTCAAAGTATTGTATTACTGAGTAATACAATTTCGGTATTAATACAGATTGTATTAATACTTATACTCGCTTTTTGGGCGAATGTATAAGGATAATTGAAGTAATACTACTCCTCAGAATTGGTAATACCAGTAATATATTACGGTTATACTTCCAGAAGCCGGGCCAACTTGACTCCAAACTTGCTACTATTCGTGGATGGTATAAGTGTAAATTAGTAATCTTTATATATATTGTGGCCGCCAAGCGTTTTGTCCGCTCGGTTTTTCACGCTCTCAAGGGATTTGGCTTCACCAAATCCTGGTTGATATATATGTAAATCCTTCAGAACACCTACGGACAACTGGGCATTCTGGTCGATTCATATATATATATCGACCAGGGTTAGCCTAAGTGACCCCGTATCAATCCGCATGCATGGCTGATGATACGCACGTGGTGCATTTAGAACATGCGCGCGCCCACTAATATGTTTCCACGACCGCCAAGGCCTTCACTTGCCCCGGTATGATTTGACTTCTAGATTGTTTTTTCTTTACTTGAAATTAGATGAACGGTATGAGAGCTCACTGGGCGTGCGTGGCAACATGAAAAAAGCCTTTCGATACCGTTTAAACGGTGCTTCTAACTATTGACCCTAACTACATTAGCAGCGTTCGAATAAGAAGTGGTCCTAGCATTTCACAGTCCCGTTTTACCTCAAAGGGAGAGTGCAGGGGTCTGGGTGTGCAGCCCCAGCACACGCACCGCAAGATAAATGGTGGTCTGTGAAAATGTTGATTAATTTTTATTAGGATCAGTCGCAAGTCTTATTTGTTTTCTTAGTAAAGCTTACCTTATTATGGCACTGTACATTCGTTCGCTCGCGGTTGAGGCTGCAGTCGAGGCTACCGGGCTCGGAATGTGCGCATTTACAGAAGCTGATGCTAATATTGCTACCCTAACACACAATCCTATCGATACGCTACATTAACACCCTTAAATACCTCGAAGCATCTCCTGAGGTGAGGTCTTATTCTTAGACGTAACAGGATCTTTGAGACCCCAAATGTATAGTTGAGGTTCGTGGAGATGCTCTTACTCCTGAATGAAGATGAACAGATATGAAGGATTAATTAGACGAGGAATTCCAATCGCTCCTTAACTCTGAAATAAATTTCAGAGAACAATTGGTATCACCGCTGTAGTTGGCGGCCATAAAGATCTATTTAGATAAGTATTGTTGTGCTTTGCACGCAGAATACCGTCCGTTTTAGTCAGCTTATCCAGACTTCATCATAGCTCTAAATCAGACTTTGGTTACTCAGACTTCGCACCAAAACAGACTTTATGTTCGCAACCGAATACTAAACTGTCATAATGAAAACTACCCCTTTGCATTTAGATAGAAGTTTCTTTGGCCTTTGGCTTCTGGCCTCTGCGGCGCCTACACTTTCCTCATTCAACCCGATCGCATACACGACGGGTCGCGCACAAGGCCCGAGGCCACGTCGAGCTTAGGTAGTACCCGGTGCTGCCGTCACCACCCTCGCCGCAGTAGATATCAACGTTGCATCGGGTGTCTCCCATACTCGGCTAGTATAGGCAGCCCTTCACTACATCACCATCCGAGTATAAAACCAATATGCCTATCACTATACTATAGCAGAGCAATGCACAGCTTAGCACGCCGCTTCTCCGAGTGGATGAGGCACAGCGCGGCCTTACACTTCCAATTTGAGGGCTCTCTGTATAATGCCAAGATTATGATCATGCCGAACCGCAGGGCAGCATGCCTTGCCAGTGAAGTCACCTTTGGTTCCTGGCTGCCTCTTCAACATAAGGACCGTCGTATGAATACTATGAAGGTCTTCAACGCCATTCGGATCGTCAAGTGATAGGAACGCTTCAGACGTTAAACTATTCCTTGGGCTCAGTCCTTCCGAGCGATTCGCACGGAGATAATTCACAGCATAGACTCGCCACTGGCGAAGCCGAGCTAATGTGGGCCACATAAATTTGTACTAGTATAAAGTATTACCTAAAGTATTAATACAAACTGTATTAATACTGATACTAGATTTCTACACGAAAGTATTGTATAACAGATATTTATACCGGACCCCCAGTAGGGCCAGTAATACTTATACCGTGATTTGTCGATTATCCTAACCTCTGGGAGAGAAGCTCGCAGCCGTGGCCGACTCTCGGGCTCGCGTAAGACAGCTGATGCGAGCCAGCAGATCCTGCGCAAGCGCGATTTGCTTATCACCCCGCCACGCGAAAAAAAGCAAAGACAAGCAATGGTGCAGGAGCTGCACTCCAAGCGCGTGACAACAATGGCGCCGAAGTGCCTGCAGTGGAGCCGCTGTTCATCATTGAGAGCGCGACGGTTTGAGTTTGGTATGACACTTTGTGTGGGATCGCGTCGGTCCAACATCTGGTCAGTGCGTCATACCTCAACGGCGAAGATGCAAGATACGACTTGGCAGTAATTATACACAGTAATGAAAAGAACCTTGCTCGAGATCTGCTTATAGCTAGTAGAGAAATGAAAATACTTGCCTGTGTATGCTACTAGGGTAGTCCGTCCGCTTCAATCATTCGCTTTACTTCACTCCATATATGTTACTGACTCATACCGGTTCAAACTGCCCACGCATATAAACCTTTTGGAGGGCCCAGTGCGGCGCCGGGGTCGTACCGGTGTGATGGGTATCCTACCGGTTCAAACTGCACAGTCAAGAGGGGTCATCTTTGACGTGACGTACCACGGATATAATCCTATTTGGTCTGCGATAGCAGCACTAACGTTGCTTCCTATCCCAGTATAAATGATACATGTAGCGTTGTAGCATCGCTACTCAAATATTGGTGTCGTCATCGACGATTTCGCATGAGGTGCTGCTGGCGGGTCATGAATTGGTAAACCACGTTAGTTGTGATTCGCGGATAAGATATTCTTCTGTCTGTAGTAGCACTGCTGCCGGTGACAAGCACCAATTATCGACCTGCAGCCGGCAGCCATATCTGTGTGATTTCTCCTATCTATTGTTGATAAGCTTAGCATGTAAGTTGTAAGTTCCAGCACTGTTGAATCAATGCTGAGGACTGCAACGCAACAACTTCGCAATGAATGTTTGTTTCAAATTGAGGAATTGATCACACGCTTTCTACAGATGAAAAGTGTTGTAGACCAGATCCATATCCGCTCTACCTCTTGCCAAAAACAATTGGGTGGACTCGCAGCATGAGACTCTTTTCACTAGTCGATTCTAGGTGGTCTTGCCTTTGCAAGCCTCTTCTGTGCCACCTTCGCTGACGGTGCGCACTGCGATGCTCTGCCATATAAGTCTTTATATTAATAGCATACAGTATGCATGTATGCATGTACAGCTGAAAACGGTGGGCCTCAATACAGCTGAGTCAGTGCTGGGGAGGATCGCGACAAAATAAATGTAAGAGAGTTGCCTTCAACTTCAAGATCACTCGTACCTAGCCGAAATTCACAACTTCAAACAGAACTTTACAAAAAGCCGGGACGCTTTTCTTGAGAGCGAACGATAAGGCTATCGAGGAAGTGAAGCCAGCAGACTCGTTTATAGTACGAGAAAGCGAAGCCTTCAACGGTCATCTCAGCCTTCATGCAAGAAAGAGAGAATGTTGCCTATCAGTTTGGCCAACCACGAGAAAATGTGTGCGGTCCGCAGATAGCGTAATCTGAAAATATAGGTTGCCACCTGAGCAACTTGTTCGCAGTACCTAGTAAGCATTGCTAAACAGCAACAGCAGAGCACCTGGTTGCTGTTAGCACCCCCTCGTCACTTTTAACAGCTTGCTGTGACGCACATTTCAAAGTATGTATCTAGCTGCTTGAACGGTCGATGGTCCGTATATTCAAAGCACGCGACGGATTTTTCTACGTGTTTTCCTTGCACCGAGCTGGGACCTGCGGTTGATGCAAGCGGAAACAATTGCACTATCGACTACATGTACTTGGTTGGCGAGCACGGAGCCGATTGGCCTACGGTCGTCGGGGACTGCACGCTGTATTAGCGTGCAGTCGCTAATAGCGGCGGCAAGGACGATTGGCAGATGTCCCGGATCTGCATCTGTTTCTAGATTCTTCTAGGTCGATTTTCGTCCAATGGAACTTTCATTTCTCAGAACTCGAGGCTTGACTGCGTTCCACTATGCCCAACTGAACCTTTGTCGGACCTAGACGCGGGTAGGGTTTTCATACTCAAAGCTAAATAAAACTGGGGACGCGTGGAAAGGTCGTGAGGGATAGAGGGGGAGTCGAGAAGCCCCCGAAACCGACGCATTCATCTTTTCGCTGGGTTGGCGGCAAGCAAGCTAGGCGACTGCGGGGCGTCCGAGCTACAGGCATCTGAGAAAGAACGAAAGCGGGCCACTCCCCGCTTACTCCCAAGACTCGACACAAGACACACAAGACACTTCAGACAGCCATGCAGCAGGAGCGAGAGAGCGCGGAGCTGTGCCTGAACGGCTGCGGCTTCTTCGGCGCGCCCGGCAGCGGCGGCATGTGCTCCGTGTGCTGGAAGAAGACCATGTCGGACCGCCAGGCGGCGGCGGCGCAGTCCCCGCGCGCGGCGGAGCAGAAGGTGGACGAGGCTGCCAAGCTGGAGACGGCGGTGCCCGCCGAGACCGCGGACAACCAGAGCGTGGCCCCCAGGGACGTGGCGGCGGCCGAGGAGGAAAGGCCGGCGGAAAAGCTCGTGCAGAAGAACAAGAAGCGCTGCTGGGAGTGCAAGAAGAAGGTGGGCCTCACGGCCATCGAGTGCCGCTGCGGCTACGTGTTCTGCAGCAGCCACCGGTACGCGGACCAGCACAACTGCAGCTTCGACTTCAAGGCGGCGGACCGCGCCGAGCTGGCGCGTCGCAACCCGGGCGGCGGCCAGTTCGGCAAGCTGGAGAAGCTGTAAGCGGTTCTGCTAAGAGAGAGAGGGCCAGGAGGTTGCCAGGATTCGACGGTGCGCGATCAGTCAAGTGCTGACTTCGCGGGCCAGCGGCGCGGGGAACGACTCTTTGCGCCCGAATCGACGACCGAGTGGCTGGAGACGGATGACGAGCGGACGCGCTGGGGCCAGGCGAGCGGCGCGTTGCTTGGTGGATGTAATATTAGGACGGAGGCCCGAAGCGCCAGCCAGCGACCGAACGCGGCCCACGAGAGAGAGACTCCCAGAGATTCGCTTAGCCCAGCTTTTCGCCATCCATGCAGTTTTTCTTTGCTACACTCTTTTTTTTTCTTAGGAATGGAACTTGATTTTCTTATTCGTCCGTTATCTGCTGTACGTGGAGGAAGGAGCGCCCCCAATGTCGTTGGGTCGAGCGACTGGATCTTTCGCCACCACGTCGCAGAAAGCCGAAGTTGCCGTGAGGAGCTTTCAGGTCCGACATATACCGTAGTAACAGGGACACTCGGCGCCATTATACACGTAGCCTGGCTCAACAGCTTTCGATTGTTAGACATGTTACACTACGGAATGGCCTGATAGTTGGGAGCTGGCACCTTGTCCGCGTCTTGGAGCTCGCGCAGCTTGCGCGAGTACAGCTTGAGCTCGAGGAAGCACCAGCGCTTGACGGGCTCAGGCAGGGCGCGGTAAAGCACCGGCGGCAGCGGCACCAGCGGACTCGTCGAGCGCTTGTACTCGAGGTAGTCCGGGTCCAGCCCGAAGCGCTCGTCGTAGCGCTCCTCCGCCAGCGGCACGCCCGAGAGGAACATGAGCACGAGGAAGGTGAAGACGGGGCTAAGGCAGCTCACGTAGTAGAACCACGTCTCGCCGCCGTCGCCGCCGAAGTTGGCGCTGGCCAGCACCGTCACCCCCACCCAGCACAGGATTTCGCCGAAGTAGTTGGGGTGGCGCGAGTACTTCCACACGCCCGAGCGCAGCAGCTTGCCCTTGTTCTTGGGGTCCTCGTTGAAGGCCGACTTGGAGGCGTCGGCGGCGTACTCCACCGCCATGCCGACGGCCCACACGACGATCCCCACGACGTCTCTCGCCTCGCCGAAGCTGCCGTCCACCTGCTCGCCGCTCGAGTTGGCCAGCACCACCGGGAGGGAGACCAGGAAGACCCAGAGGATCTGGAACACCCAGAAGCCGAGGAAAGCGAGGCAGTTGGCGCGCATCTCGTCGAAGCGCTCGTCCTTGCCGCGCTTGAGCACGCGCAGTAGCAGGAACGAGCCGAGCCGCAGCGCCCACGCCACCTGCATGCACGTGGCCACAATGGCGCGCGTGTCGTACACGTCTTGAAGTACGAGCGACAGCACCGCCAGCACGATGAAGTTGAGCGCGCCGGCCAGGTCCGTCACCTTGTCGAACTGGCACGTGTAGGCCACAGCGAAGAAGCTGCACTGCATCAGGACCGTCACGCCCACGCAGATGAGCAGCATGATGCCGCCGGAGACCAAGGGCTCGTCCATAGTGTCGAGGTGCGTGTCGGGCAGAAGGAATAGATAAGCTCAAGATAAGACAACTTGGACACTGCCGAGATTACTACAAGTCGGTCGGAGACCGAAATGCCTGCTGAGACCTTGGTGAACACGGTCGAAGCGCTACGAAAGTAGGAATAGTAGGAATGTTTGTATGCAGACGTAAAAAGGCAAGTTCGTGGGTCAAGCACTGCTTGACAAGCAGCGGATCAAGTTTAGGCAGGTGTGGCTCTGGTTGCGACGCTGCTTGTATTCATACTTACGCTTCAAGGTGAGAAAGCTTCGTGCAGAGAGAGCGGGATGGCCAGCCGACGCCAAAAATATTCCTAGGGAAGTCTACCGGCTTGCCGTCACTCCCCAGCCATATCGCTTCGCTTCCGTCACTCCTTGACCAGGATATACACCGCGTGAATGATCCCGGGGATATACCTAGTGTGGCATGCAGCAGCAGTTGCAGTTGCAGGCAGCACTCGTCATTAGATTTAACGCCAACTCGAAACAACTAGTAGTAAAAGACAGGAGGCAATGCTACAACTGCGACAACGCAACGCACCCGAGCAGTGTGAGCAAGCAGTTGATAGCGAAGTCCTTGTTGCAGCCAACTTGGAAGAACACGCCGAGCGGTGGCAGCAGGATCGAGCAGATCAAGCGCGGACAGTCTCCCCACGTAATGGCCATCGCGTTTGCAGTCTCTTGTTGGTCGTGAGTCGTGACGAGAAGAAGGCCAATTGCAATGTGCACCACCACACACCAAGCTCTTCAACCGTCCAACGACCGTGTAGTGGGCGCTGCGTAGTGGGCGCTTCCCATCCATCCGGGACACGGAGCAGAATCATCCGCAACCAGCGGCGCGGCAACGGCGGCAACTTTTTGTCCCATTCTAAACAGCTTCAACCACGTTCTAAATCTGTACTCCCAGACTGGCCACGCGGTTTCCGCCCAATCACATCGCCCAAAAGACAATCATGCCATCGGACCTGGAGCTCGCGGCGACGCGCGTGAACCTGTGCCTGGGCGCCGAGCGCCAGCTCCTCGCGCGCAACGCCCAGAAGCGCCGCCTGCCCGTGACCATCGTCACCGGCTTCCTGGGCGCGGGCAAGACGTCGCTGCTGCAGCACGTGCTGCAGCACAAGCTCAACCTGCGCGTGGCCTGCGCCGTGAGCGACCTGGCGGCCATCAACGTGGACGCGCTGCTCGTGGGCGGCCAGCTGACGGCCGGCGGCAACAAGCTCTTCCAGCTGCGGGCCGACCCCAACAGCAGCCTGGCCGCCTTCAAGGACGCCGTGTGGCAGGTGCTCAACGACGACAGCGACGGCGATGCGGCGCTGGGCAGCGTGGACTACCTCGTGATGGAGACGAGCGGCACCACGGACCCGACGCAGCTGGTGGCGGCCGTGCAGGAGAAGTTCGGCAAGATGACGCGCGCGCGGCTGGACTCGGTGGTGACGGTGGTGGACGGAGACGCAGTGGCCCAAGACGCCGCCAATGGAGTGGGGCCCTGTGCAGTGGCTATTAGACAGCTCCAGTGTGCCGACGTGGTGCTGCTGAACAAGGTGGACCTCATGGATGAGGACAAGCTGCAGGCTGCGAGGCGAGTCGTACAGAAGTACGCGCCCTGTGCGCGCGTGTACGAGACGGATCATGGCCAAGTGTACTTGCCGCACGTGCTGGACATTGCCCCACCCGAGGATGTGTTTAATGGCGGAGTGAGCCATGAGAAGGTCGAAGCGCAATGGAACACAGGGTTGAGTGCGTTGAACGGCGCGGTGACTCCCGCTCCGAGCCGTTTGCGTGTGGATAGAGGGTCGGAAGTGGCGGTGAAGCAGGAGGTAAACACGCCGTCGCAGGCATTTGCCTCTGTGGCGTATGAACGGACAGCGCCTACATCGCTGGCAGCAGTTCACGACTGGATCCAGCATCATTTGCCGAAAGGCACGCTGCGTGCTAAGGGGGTTATGTATATTGCTGAGCTGCCGAAATATCGCTTCGTGGTACAGCTGAGCGGGAAGCGGCGACTGGAGGTGGAAAATGCTGGCGCTTGGCAATCGACGCCCAAGACGCAGTTTGTCGTGATTGGCCTCAACAACCCCAGCTCAAGTAACGGAGAGCACTTTGACGAGGTCCAAGCTCTCAAAGGTCTAGAGACGTGCCTATCGAGGTCAGTGCACGATTTGGATAGCGGAGTCGAGTCTACCAGTGCCACCTGTCTTGCGAAGTTGGAAGCTGACGAGCGCTTTGAGACTCTGGCCTCGTCCGGCCAAGCTACGACGGTGGTGTTCCGCCTTACGTGCCCCACCTCGACGCTGGACGAGACGATGCTTCGTCACCACCATCACGTGGACATGAACGAGTTGACCAAGCGGCTGGTGCGGGAGGTGAACGCCTCGGGCGGCGGCTCTCTCCTGCTCTACGCTTTAAATCTGAGTCCCGACGATGTCGAGGGAGACCAAGTGTACGCCGTTGCCTCTGTCGTTGGTCCGGCGTCTGTTCTGAGCATGTGGAGCGAGCTCGCCTCTCGCGCTGAGTTGATCGTCATCGAGGTGAAGAAGAAGCTCGCTGGCTGCCTCTGCGGGTTTTAGACATTAGTCCAATCGAGTGCATTATCAATGGAGTGATCCAACAACTTCAACATGAGTGGTAACTTCAATTTTGATTCTGCTTATCTTTCCCTTGCCAGTGCAGGCAATCAGCCTGCAATGTCTTGCTCGGGTATTGCAGTTAACTCACGCAGATGACGTACACGGCGTGGATAATCCCGGGAACGTAACTACATGTAGCACAAGTCAAAGCAGCACTATCAGTCACCACCACGAATTCAGTTTTAACTTAAAACTTACCCGAACAGCGTCAGCAGCCCATTGATCGCCAGGTCCTTGTTGCAACCGGTTTGCAGGAAGACGCCGAGCGGCGGTAGCAGCACCGCGCAGATCAAGCGCGCAGTCTTGTCCCAGTCGAAGTCGGAAGCGCTCGACGAGGAGCGGCGCTCGTCGCCCTCGAACCAGGTGTCGGCGTCGTCTACGACGTGCCCCATTTCTCACTAGAAGCTCAAGATGGAAACTGCAACTGGCACAAAGATCTCTGACTCGGATCCGACAGTTATCGTTGACGTGGAGTGACGAGGCTCAACTGGCGAGAGACAAAAACTGAAGAAAAGGAGAATAAGACCGAACAATGTCGGCCTCTATATTAACGGTTGGAATCCGTGTCAAAAGACCAGAAACCTCCTCGGATATCAGGAAAGAGAACGTCGAGCACCTGACGGCTAGGTGTTGCCGTTGTCCACCCTCCTCTTCAATGCACGTCCTCCACCTTGCAACTCGCAAGTCAGACACTGTGTCACACCGCCACTGTGCGAGAGAGCGAGCCGATAAAGACTCGCACTCCTCTTCAATGCACGGGTGGCAACACAAGTGTCTAACCACGAGGAGCAAGTGCTAAACGCCACTGTACGAGAGTGTAGACTCGAGCTGAGTTGGCCGCCCGGCTGCACGACGCTCTTGTCCCCCCATCCACGTCGAAAGCGCGTTTCTCATAGCTTTTTTCTGGGTATTCACGCGCGCCGACTGAAGGAGGCCGCTGCCGCTTGCCACGGACGAGCACAGAGAGAACAGCGCCACATTTTTTACTTCAATGTGGCGCCTGCCTATTCCTTGATTAGAATGTAGACAGCGTGGATGACGCCGGGAATGTAGCTGTTGAGATGCAAAGGCAACAGGCAACACGGTTAGGTGGTGTTTAACGCGACAGGGGTGGAGTGCAACAGAGACGTACCCGAGCACGGTGAGCAGGCAGTTGATGGCCAGGTCCTTGGTGCAGCCGACCTGGAAGAACACGCCGACGGGCGGAATGATGACCGAGCAGATCAGGCGAGGGATGTCTCCGCAGGTAATCGGCATCTTAGCGTTGGTAGCTGGTGGGGGACTTCTTCACGCGAGGCAAAATCGAAAGTGGGAAATGTGTCGTGCCGCTGCTGGACGGATACCCAAGTCGGCGTGGGTGACAACCTATCTATCCGATCTCTCTTGGTTTCACTATGCTGCCGGCTTCAAGGGAAGGGGGATGGGGGCCAACTGCAAAATGATGGCTCGCGCGGGATTGGCGAAAAATGGCTTCGAAAAGCGGCGGGGCCAATCAACGATCGCGGTGTAAGGCGCCGCTGACGAGATTCTCTTGGGTGTCACATCAAACAACGATGGCAATGGTTTGCCAAGGGCAACACTGCCTGCAACTTGCAGGCTGCAAGTGAGTGCTCCTTATCGCCTTTGCCATCTGATTCATCGTCGGAAAATGCGCGCAACCACGTGGGGCGCTGCCGTGCGGGACCGCGGCTTGAGACAGCGCGGCAATGCTACTGGAAATTGATTGCCTCTGCGCGATTAGACTGCGTTCTGTGTCCCGTCATCGGGACTAAAACAGGGACTATTTCACAAATCAGGCGGGTGGGTACACCCGCGGGTCTCGCGATTGGCTGGCGAATATCAGGGAATACCTCTGTCCCCATTGGTTAGAAATTTGAGGTGGATTTCTCACCAATGACATCACGCAAATTTTGACATGGATACGGCTGCGAGAAGATCGCCAACCTGGACTTGGTCATTGAAGACACCAACATGCACTGCAGAGACTTGTACAGTAGTCTAAGACTCCACAAACCCTTGGGTTTCAGCTACTTAGAGTTAATGGGAATTATTATTCACTGGCAATTATGTCCTTCCTACTGTCCAGCCTGCCAGGCTCTACCCTTGCACAAAACTTGCACTTTAGACCGTGCCGTAGGGGGCCTTCTTGTTGGCCAGCAGGGCCTCGTCGTCCTCCTCGTCGACCCACTTGTCGCCGCCCTCGCGCTCCATCTTGATAGCGAGCAGCGCCGCGCCGCACGTGTTGGAAAAGATGAAGAGCGGGCCCACGAGCGGGATCATCTGCAGCAGCAGCATCTGGAAGCCGAAGCTCGAGTACTGGAACTTGCGCTGGCTGATCCAGCGCTGCTGCTGCTTGAAGCCCAGGCCCTTGAGGTCGAAGTAGTACAGGTGCGACTCCCAGGCCATGAAGGTGCTGTGCAGCCACGCGTACACGATGCTGCCGATGACCGGGATCAGGTGCAGCGGCAGCGACACGATGAGCAGGATTACGTGGAAGATGGCGTCCAGGCGGAAGAAGGACGTGCACACGCGCACAACGGCCGACTCCTGCGTGTCGCGGTCCACCAGCGCGGCGTAGCCCTTCTCGCGCAGCACGTAGGCGAAGACCTTGTCCTTGAAGTACTCGAGCACCAGGAACGCGTACAGCAGCGTGACCAGGAAGATCTCGACGATCACGAAGATGACGGCGAAGATCCACGACAGCACGGAGGGCAGGCCCTTCTCGGCCATCCAGCTCTCCTGCGGACGCAGCGTCCAGGCGAAGAGCAGGAACACGGAGAAGATGCTGAAGGCCAGCGTCAGCAGCAGCGGGAACGCCGCCTGCTTCCACAGGTGCGGGTGGCCCAGGAAGTACGCCACGCCCTTCAACGCATAGAACGGCATTGTCTTGTCTTAGGAGGTGTGCACTACAGCCGCCGAATTGGAGAATGGCTGACGCACGCCACGCTGTCAGCGTTCGCTGAAGAGCTGAACGAGTGGAGAGCGTCGAGACCATTCTGGAACCAGCCGTGCGTGGGTGAGAGATCAAATTGATTCGGAGCTGCTGGACGCAGGATACTTTTTGGCTGGATACTTTCGCTTGATCACGCTCCAAAAATGATTTGCATGTCAAGAGGGAGCAATCGAATCAGATTCGGGCTCACACGTCACAGATGCCCCCTGCGCGTTGAACGTTCCGCTAGACTGTGACGCTCGCGCTGCTGACCAGCGTGTCCTCCTCATCGACGTGCTTGCTGCTGCTGCTACTGTGTCGCTCCAGTTCCTCAGCCAGCAGCGCGGCGCCGCAAGTGTTGGTGAAGATGAAGAGCGGGCCAGCGCACGGAACCATCTCCAGCAGCAGCGCGGACATGCCAAAGTGGCTGTACTGCACTTTGTAGCGGCTCACCCAGCGGCGCTGCTGTCTCAAGCCAAAGTCCTTGAGCTCGAAGTAGAAGCGGCGGTACTCCCAGGCCAGCACGCCGCCATGCAGCCAGGCATACACGATGCTGCCGAAGACCGGAGCGGCATCGAGAGGAGCTTGAGCGCGCAGCTCGACAGGATGTACGACGTGCATTCCGACACAACAGTCGAATGGCGTCTACGGCCTTCATCCAGCAGGGTGCTGAGGCCGCGGTCTCTCAACACGAAGGCGAAGATCTTGTCTTGGAAGTCGTCGACGAACACGGCACCGTAGACGACGGTGGACGCAAAGATCTCGGCTACAACGATGCAGATGGTCAGGATCGTGGCGAACTGCTCCGGGACGTTCTTGTCGTCGAGCCAATCTTGTTGTCGCGAGAACGTGTGGAAGAAGAGGAAGTACGTGGCAGCCACGCCGAACAATACTGTGAGAAGAAGCGGGAACGCCACTTGCTTCCAAAGCGCGGGACGGAAGACAAAGTAAGCGATTCCTCGGAGCGCGTACGCTACCATTTGTGTCTGCGGTTTAAACATGAAGACCGGCTTGCCGGATCGATTGGCCTGGAAGCGCACAGCGTGGTTGATGCGACGCTGTCCAACACGGATGCAGTCCAGTAAACAGGTTTGCGGCTGGAGCGCAAGAAGCATCGATAGAAGAGCATCGACTCGATGTCATCGGGTCATGAAATGAACAAGTTACTTCTCCATTACCATTTTCGGTACCTCCTGCTGCGATCGTCTTCCTCACTCAAGTTACTTGGAAGTGCTTCCGTAGGGCGGCACGTACGCACCGAGCTTGTTGACGAGCGGCACCTTGTCCATCTCAATGCTCTTCTCCTTCTTGCTCTCTTTGCCCTTGCCGCCCCAGCTGTTCTTGCGCCGCTCCTGCTTCTCCAGTTCCTTCTCAATGCTCGCAGCGAACAGTGCAGCTCCAGCCGCATTCGTGAACATGAAGATGGCGCCGGCAATGGGGATCATCTCGAGCAGCATAGCCCCCATTCCGAAGGCCGAGTACTGGAGCTTCCGCGCAGCGACGATCTCCTTCTGCTGCTCGAAGTCGAAGGCCTTCATCTCGAAGTAGTACAGATGCGCCTCCCAGGCCATGAGCGTGCCGTTGAGCCACGCGTACGTGATGTTGCCCAGCACCGGGATCATGTTGAGTGGCAGCGTGATGACCAGCAGCCCGAGACGCAGCATCACGCTCACCCGGCAGCAGGACGTGAGCACGCGCAAAAAGGGCGAGTGGCGCTCCTCATTCTCCACCAGCTCCCGGTACCCGCGCTCGATCAAGACGTGCGCGAAGATCTTGTCCTTGAACCACTCGAGGCACACGAGGCCGTAGACGACCGTGACGATGAACACCTCGATGATCACGAAGATGACGGCTATCAGCCACGCGAAGAAGGTCGAGAGGCCCGCGTCGTACAGCGCGCGCTCCTGCCGATGCAGCGTGAAGGTGAAGAGCGTGACAGCCACGCCGAACGCCACGGCCACCGTCAGCAGCACGGGGCAGAGCGTCAGGCGCCAGAGGTGCCGGTCGCCGAGGAAGTAGAGGATGCCGCGCAGTGGGTAGGTCGACATGGGAGGCTGCGGGTCGGATGTCAAATGACCAGACCAGGGTGATTTGAAGGGGTGGCTGGAATGCCCGCTGGACAGCGGCACCCAAGTAAGTGGAGGTGATGGTTTCTTTTAGCGCTTACGTACATGCAGGGCTTCTGCTCACTATCAACTACACAAGCGAGCGATACGACTCGGTCTCTTCTTGATGCGGCACTTGCGGATGCTTGGCAGCCTCCTCCCTCTCGATGCTGGAGGCGAAGAGCGCTGCGCCCACTGTGTTGGTGAACATGAAGACAGCTCCGATACCCGGCACCATCTCCAGCAGCAACGCCTGCATGCCGAAAAGCGTGTACTGCATGCTGCGCTCGTTGATGAGCGCTTGCTGCTGCTCGAACGAGTAGTTCTTGAGCTCGAAGTAGAAGAAGTGATACTCCCACGCCACGAGCTGCCCGTTGAGCCACGCGTACGTGGCGTTGCCCACCACGGGCACGACGTTTAGCGGCACGGAGACCACCAGCAGCCCGAGGCGCAGCAGCACACTCACGCGACAGCAACTGGTGCAGATGCGGAGGCACGACGCGTGCCTGCGCTTGTTGCTCACGAGCTCCTCGTGGCCTTGCTGGCGCATGACGAACTCGAACACCTTGTCTTGGTAGCAGGCCAGGCAGATCACGCTGTAGACCATGACGATCACGAAGCTCTCCACGAGGCACAGCATGATAGCCATCACCCACGCGAGTCCCTCGGGCACTCCAGCGTCGTAGAGCGCTTGCTCCTGCGGGTACATGGCGGCTCCCAGCAGCACAATGACCGTCGTCATGCCCACGACCACCGTCAGGAGCACGGGGCAAATGGTCATTCGCCATAGTGCAGGGTGCGCCAAGAAGTAGGCCAGACCCTGAGCCACGTACGTCCACATGCTTGAGCTGAGACTCGGCGAACTGGAAAGTGCACTGCGTGAGCGGATACTTTTTTGCGATCGGGCGAAGAGCGATATATCGGGCCAGAAAACGAGATGGCTGCAGCGCCGCTCGTGGTGGCTGCCTCCGTCCCAATGCACAGACGTCCTCGTTGAATGGCGCTCTGCAGCTGTAGCCTACAGAGCTCTCTTCATTATCTACAATAGATACTTTCTACACGATGCCTCCGGACGGCGCGTAGCCGTTGCTGTACGCGTTGGCGTTGTTGTTGTTGTTGCTGTTTTGGTTCCAGTTGGGCTGCACGCCCCCTCCCTGCAGTCCTCCCTGCAGCGCCCCACGCTCGCGTTCCTCCTCCTCCAAGTGCGCAGCGAGCAGCGCGGCCCCCACCGTGTTGGTGAAGACGAAGAGCGAGCCGACGCCGGGGATCATCTCCATGAGGAGCGCCTGCATGCCAAAGGAGCTGTACTGCACTTTGTGCTCGTTGATGAAGGTCTTCTGCTGGCCGTACGAGAAGTTCTTGAACTCGAAGTAGAGCAAATGGTACTCCCAGGCCAGGATGGTGCCGTTGAGCCACGCGTAGATGATGGAGCCGATGATCGGGATCAGGTTGAGCGGCAGCGTCACGATGAGCAGCACGAGACGCAGCCAGAGGCTCACGCGGCAGCAGGAGCGGCAGGCGCGCGCGCAGCTGGCGTGGCGCTCCTCGTCCTCCACCATGTCCTTGAAGCCGCGCGCCACCATGACCTGCTCGAAGATCTTGTCCTGGTAGCAGCCCATGATGACGAGGTTGTAGATGAGCGTGACCAGGAAGATCTCCACGAGCACCAGCATGACGGCCAGCAGCCACGAGAGCCACGAGGTCACGCCCGCGTCCTCCAGACCCTCAGCCTGCGGCACCAGCGCGACGGAGAAAAGCACCACGACGGATGTGATGGCCACCACGAGCGTCAGCAGCAGCGGGCACAGCGTCGTGAGCCACAGCCGCGGGTGCGTGACGAAGTAGGCCAGGCCCTGCACGACGTAGGTGGACATTGCTTCGGCTGCGGAAGGTGGTGGATATATATATGTGGAGGGGAGTGCAGTGCTGGACTTCGGCGAGGAGGAGCGAAGGGAAGCAAACAGTGAACTGATGACATGGGTTGTTGAGACCGGCGTGCGATTGGCTGAAAAGGGAGGTGTGTGTGGAGAGCAGCGGATTTCACCGAATACAAGACCCTCATCTTGATATGGCTACATTTTGCCAGTTGGAATTTTCGGAATTGTGGGTACACCGGTACAGCATAAAAATGCTGTCGTTGCTGAAGACTTCAGCCTGAAGTCACTTCGTACGTAGCGGTCCGATGACTGCAAGGCTTTTAGTTGTCATCGTCGCGCTCACCACCGCAGGTATGCAGGTTCGACCTAGTATTCGCGCTCTGGATGGGACGACCTAGGACTCACATTGCTCCACTATTTCTTGTTGCAGTCGACGCTGCAAGCGATGCGTCTCAGTGCGCCACCGTCAAGACATGCTACATGGGCGGTGATGTGTCCGTGCCCTGCGCCGTGAACGAGGAAGACTGCCCTCCGTGCATGATCTTCGACAGCAACTCCTGCTACGTGAGGGCGAGCGGCTCGTGTCCATTTGGCGCCGACTGCACAGGCGTCTTCTTCTCCGGTTCAAGCGGTAGCGGCTCCAGCAACTCCACCACTGTCAGCAGCAGCACGCAGGGCTCAACCACGTCAGCCACCGCAGATACGACCTCTCAGGCCGGGTCATTTCTCTCCCAGGCTAACAGTGCGGGTGGACCATCGTCCGAAACTGAGGCGACGGACTCTGCCGACAGCGGCTCGAGCACGGTCTTGATAGTCGCCATCCTCGGTGTCGCCGTAGTCATCGTTGTCTTGGGTGTGGTCGTGCGGAAGCTCTTCCTGCGCGCTCGAGCTGCGAGCGAGCAGAACGCCGACGAGGAGGAAATACCGTCGCCGCTCGCCACAGAGACGACTGCTAGCTTCTCGAGCAACGGCACCTCACGCGACGCGGGCGCCGTAGTCGCACGTAGCGCAATAGGGACCGACCTGAGCGAGTCGAAGCCCGTGTCCGTGTAGGTAGTTTCGTATAGGGCCCTCTAAACCATCCAGTCAAGGACCGGTCAGCCCGGCAGGTACCCGAATAAACTGTGTGTCATGAACGCGTTGTGCGTTGTCGTTCGACACGTCGACCATCATTTGACTCTCTGAGCAAAGTGTCGTTAGGTATGCATGCCGAAAGCACGATCTGCAACTTGCAGACTGCAAGCAGCGCTTGGCAAGCACACACACCGAAAGCTGCGGTCGGATCAGAATTTGTGTATCTCGCTGCGACCAGACCGGAACATTGAAATCCATCACCAGGATGGCAAGGCCACTGGTGTCAGGCCCATTGCCTCTACATCAAATCAAGCACCGAGCTGCTTGTCATGCCGCGGAGACCGCAGGGACAAGAACATCCTGCAGTCCCTGTTCGGAGTCACCCACAGTGCGTCTGTGGCCATGCAGGCTCTCGCCTTGCACTTGCTGGTACCGGTCTCTTCTGCCGTTACGTCTCCGCGCCAGCCGACTTTAGACCAATCACCAGCGCTTTTAAAGAGAAATTGTGCATAAACGCTGCGCTAACTGGCTTGCGAGCCCCGGCGGCGGCCAATGGGCGCGCGCGGATTCGAGCCAGACGGACGAGCGTGCGAACGGGTATAGGCTGGCAAAGCGGGACTCCCAGAGGCTCCCCCGACGAGCTCCAGTGTACTAACCGCAGTCAGTCGCAGCCCACCACCTCGCGGCCAGCTCCATTCGCGCTGGCATCGTCGTGCGTACCAACCAGAACCACCACAGCAACGAGGCCTCCGCGCACCACAGCTGAGAGAGCCCCACACAAAACAGGAAATAAAGCCGGGATTCACAGGTCGGCAACAGGCAAACAGCCCAAAAGCAACAGGCAACAAGCAACTCGAGTGGTTAGAGAGAGGGGAGATTCTCTAACCTGAACCAGATTTCACCGAACGACGATGCAAACTTCGTGGCTCGTCGTCGCTGCCGCGGCACTTGCCGGTACGTTTTAGCACCATACTCAAGTCCGCCATAACGTGTCGGATACCGACAGTGTCGGAATGATGCGCTAAATGATCTCTAACTCACATGTGTATACACCACCGGCAGCTTCCGGCAGCTCCGTCAGCGCCGCTAGATCCGTCTTCGCCGCCAGCACGTCGCAGTGCTCGTCCGTCGAGACGTGCTACGAGGGCGGCGCGTCCTCCACTCCATGCACCGTGTCCACTGGCGGCTGCCCGCCCTGCATCACCTTCTCGGACGACGGCTGCTACGTCAAGGTGGATGGCTCCTGCCCCTTCGGCGTGGACTGCTCGTCCGTCTGGGGATCGTCCACCACCACGTCGAGCGGCAGCTCCACGTCGTCCACGACCTCTACCACCACGAGCTCCGGCAGCACGACGAGCGGCACCACCACGACGTCCAGCACGACGTCGGATACCGACACGACCGGCACTGCCGGCACGTCGTCCACCTCGGGTACCGGCACTACCGGCACTGCCGGCACTTCGTCCGGCTCCACGACATCCAGCGCGTCCGGCAGTTCCGGCACCTCCGCCGGTGACTCGAGCAGCTCCGGCTCGGACATGAGCGTCGTGTTCGCCATCATCGGCGCCGCTATCGGCGTCATCGCTGTTGCCGTCATTTTCCTAACGCTCGTTCGACGCTCCAAGGCCGCGCACGAGGACGAGGACGACGACATGGCCAACACGCCGCCGGCCTTCGCCAAGAACCCGGTGGTGCAGGCGCCGCACAGCACCACGGGCGCCACGACGTACGCCAGCTACGGCGGCGCCAACCGGCCTGCCGGCATGGGTTCCGGCACTGGCGGCGAGATCGGTCTGGACATGAGCAAGAGCGGCGGTGTGTCCATGAACGCCGTGAGCTACTACAACCAGCAGCCGCCGCAGAACTCGGCCGCGCCGTCGCCGCGCGTGGCCGGCCGCGCCATCCCGTCGCAGCCTGTCGGTGGCATGGGCCGGTCGCACGGCAGCAACCCGAACTTCGCCGCGTCGGGAGGGTTCGGCGTCACGAGCGGCCTGGGCGCGTCGGGTGTCGGCATGGCGAGTCAGGCACCGCCGGCACAGATGCAGCACATGCCCATGGGCGGCGTGGCGCCGTCCCCGCACACGCGGAGAGAGTCGTACGAGTTCTAACCGGCCGTCGGTTAGATTGCAGTAGGTTCAAGTCGATCGTTGTACAGAGACACTGGAAGGAAGGTGAGAGCACTCATTTTGGCTCGGGACGTGTATTCAATACGGGTTTCTTGTGACGGAACGAGCCGGTCTTCTGTTGTTTTACCTTATCTATGCAGTAGACAGGAAGCTCCGTTGGAAGGTTTGAACGAGATGTCAATTCTATCGCTGTGTATTATTTGTACTTACGAATTCAGCTACCTACCTCTTGTAGTTAGTTGCGACTTATGCCAGTCCGTACGCGCTGTTCAGAAGATCAATGGGGTTTTGAGGTGTGACGTCGCCCCACCGACTGACGGAGCAGATGCCGTTGGCCTTTTCCTTTTGGGCGTCCGACGACGTGAGGCAGAAGGCCGAGCCGTACAAGTGCATCTTGGTCAAGACCTGCGTTTTGGTCCAGTCGGGCAGCACCGCCACCGGGGTGCGTTCCAAGCTCAAGTCTCCGATCTTGACGGTCGGGTCGATGTTGGCCGGAAGCTCAGTGATCGGAACGCCGTCCAGCGTCAGTTGCGGCAGGAACGTGTTCGCGGGTACGGCTGCCAGCGTTGGAAGCGAGGTGATCATGGGATTGCCGGCGAGCGACAAGGAGAGCACCGGCAGCTGGAACGTCTCGGCGGGGACGAACATGAGGTAGCCGTACTCGAAGCCGACTCGCGCGATGGGCTTGCGCGTAGCTCCGCCCCACTTGGTGCCCAGGTCAGTCGGCACGGTCACCAAGGTCGTCATGAAGAACTGCAGGTTCACCAACGTATAGGGCAGCACGCCCATGAGGCCCTCGGGGAAGGCTGCGAGCTTCACGTTGATGAGGACGATGCTCTTGAGGCGTGGGTGGAATTCCTGAACGAGCGCAGCGTCGCTGCCCCACGCGTACAGGGCCGAGTTGAAGACGTGGACACTGTGGAGCTGCGGGTACGTCTGGATGATGCTCGGCACCACGAGCGCGGGGCAGTTGACAAAGTTCAGGCTGCCGAGCGCCTCCGGGTCGAAGTTGAACGCCGCCATGGTCTCGTTCGTGGGGGACACGGCCTTCTGCGCCGCGCAGTCGAACACGAACGCGAGACACGAAGTTTTGGAGCTGAACCACGGCCGAGTGGCCGAGAAGCAACCCGTCGGCATGGTCTTGTGTTGAGACTGCGCCTTGAGGTGGAAGGCCAGGATGAGGATGCCCCAGAGGATGATGCCTAGCTTGACGAGGGCAAACGGCCACGCACATCCGGGGTTGGTCGTCAGAGTTCCTGCCTGGGTGTGTTCTGCCGTTCGGGACTCTCCCAAGGCTTTTGTGGAGGTACCAGCTTCCAACAGAGCAGTGTTTGAGGCGCCGTCAGGGGTATCCAACGTCTCCACCACGACGTTCTGGTTATGGTCGACCTTCGCTGTGCCGCAGTTGTTCGGTGCGACCTTGTCGTCTCGACGTCCGATGACCCCTTCAAGCATCACGAGCGACACGAAGGTGCAGATCAGCGGCAGAAGCCTTGAGATGAAGTCCCCCACGGTCGTGGCGAACATCATCCTGTTCTCCGGGGCGAGCACTGCCAGAAAGGCCGGGTCGTAGACCATTTTGGTGGCGAAGACGGGCTTCTCCATGGTGAAGACGTCGGCGTACTGGATGAAGAGCAGAGACTGCATGACCTTGGCCAGGAACGTGCAGAGCACGAAGCTGGTGAACAGCGATAACGCGCGGCTCAGCGCGATGCACTTGCGGAGCAGGATCTGCGTCAACGGCGTCAACCAGCACGCGAGGATCAGGATGGCCGCGTTGAGGCTATTGAAGCCCACGCGCGGCACCCACTTGCTGGCCTGGAACGCCTGGAACGAGAGACACCCGATAGCGACCATCTCACGAGCTGCGAACGCCAAGTCGAAGGCCCAGACCCACTTGCTCGAGTTGCAGTCGCCCGACTTGGAGCATTGGAGAACGAGGCGCTTGCTGCGGATCGACAGGTACAAGATGCGCAGAGTTTGGATCACGTGCAGTGCTGCGACTGCCAGGTAGACGGCACCGAAGGCCTTGAAGTGCTTGAAGCCCGTGTCGGACCACAGTGGGGCGTACGACGCGTTCTCCGTTGTCGTCATGGCGAAGTAGGTTCCTGCTGTCACGACGAGGTACAGGATGCAAGCCGCGTGGAAACCAAGCATCACCAGCCACACCGGGTAGAACGCGAGGGGAGGGAGGCCCAACACGGCCGACTGGGGCCCGCACGACCCGCCTGGCGTCGTTTTTGCCATAGCTCGAGGTTGTCGGAAGGCTGTTGCTGCTGCTGCAGTGTTTTTGCGTGCGGGGAGGGCGAGACTTGAAATGTGGAGACTGTGGCGGAACACTGCAGAGCCGACAGCGCCATCCTGTTGAGGCTGGGTCAGAATGGAGAAGCAAGTGAGGGCTTTGGGTCTGAGGCGACAAGACAGTGAGAGCAGACAGCCAAATTGGACGTCACGTGCCGACTGTTTCGTTCACTCAAGGACGGGTGCTTATCAATAGCTGCAACGCCACGTGACAAGATCGACTGGATGGCTTTCTTGTCGGCACTTGGCAGGCATCAAAGCTCGATTTAGCTTGAAGGCGCCAGCATAACGGTGTCTTGGTGTCATTGATTTAGCCAACAAGGCTCGTTGTACAGCGTACAAGGTCCCTCAACCTTTCAGGGAAGGTGAAGATTATTTATCCACGACTGCGCGACAGAGACGTCGTGACGCAGTCAAATTGCATCAACTCCAACCACCCCCGCCCTGTATGCTATTGCTATGCTGGCTAGCAGGGGTTAGCTCACTTCCAGTTACGATTCCTTAACTAATTGACTTTTATGACGATCTATCTGGCTGACTCCAGCACAACACGATGATCTCTGCTGCTCCTTCACTGATGACCGCTTTTTTTTAGATAGAAGGGGGCCTTCTTCAGGCGTTGACGGCCTCCAGGCTTTTCCAAGTGGCGCGTGCTGTGTTCGGGTACTCGATACGCCTCTGCCCCTTGAAAGTTGCGTAGCTGGCCGTCTCGTGTAGCGCAACCGGGACTTATTAGATCGAGTTAATGTACCGAAAGCATTTATTTAAAGACAACATTCACATCAAATTCCCACGAACTATTTTCATATGCGCTGGGCAGGATGAACGACCAGACTTGATACGTCATTTACGAGTTAAATTTACTGATGAGGAGCAAACATGCTCAAGCGATGAAACCACTCGTTTATCTAATTCTATCGGAGAGCATCCTACCCGACTTCCTCTCTTGTCGAATTGTGCCAGTTCGCAATTCTCTAACATTAGCCTTTCGTCCGATTGAGAACCCTCGTTCCTACTAAACCCAGAGACCTCCGCGGTAATGTCAACTTCTCCGTCGATCAAGAAGCGACAGATCGCGAAATGGAGACGCAAACCACTCGCCGTCAGGATGTGGAACTTGGCCAACAACTCGTACAAAATGAAGGCGAAGGACGAGAGCCACGAGGAAATGATGCAGCGGTTCCAGCTCCGAAGACTGTCGAGTGATCGCGGGAGTCCGTCGAAATTCGGGCGTGGGAAGAACCTCGTGATTGATAAAGCCACGGGGATCAAGCGTCGAAAGACTCGACGACTTACGCTCCAGCGGCTCTTACGGAAATTCACCAGCTCCAAGTCACGTCGCAAAGCTCTACGAGGACTGACGTCGCCCATCACGCCCACGAGCTGGACGTCTACGGTACACGGCATCGTGTTGTTCATGGTCTACCACTTCCAGCTGCTCTACCTGCCGTTCTCCCCCAGCTACTACCCGAACGGCCCCGTCCACTCGACGTTAGCTCAGTTCGCTCTTGAGACGGTGTTTCTGGTGGATCTGCTGCTCAACTTCAACACGGCTTTCGTCCGGCAGGGGGTGCTCATCACGTCTCGCAGTGAGATAGCGCAGAACATCTGCAAGTGGTTCGCCTTCGACTTGTTGTCGGCTTTACCTCTTCAGGCAATTCACTGCGTTTTAAGCCGCTCTTTGGATGGAACCAACTCGAGTATCCATGGGGTGCAGCTCACGCTCATGGGGCTTCGACTGCTCCGCGTCACGATCTTCGAGCGAGGCGTCCTGCTCAGCCGCGTGATGCGCGTGGCCAACCACATCGCTGAATGGCTCCGATACTCGCGATACTCTCATTTACTCGGAATCGCGCAGCTCATGTGGCTTGTGCTGCTCATTGCCCACTACATGGCGTGCTTCTGGCATGTCGTGACCACGGAAAGCAACGCCAACGCCAACGCCAACGGCGCTCTGAGTCAAAAGCAATCGGTACTGGAGCAGTACGTAGCGGACTACTATTACGCCGTCAGCCTTATTCAGGGACAAGGCGGCTCCTTTGGAACGTGGGGTGAGAACTTGTACTCTTCGGTCGCCATCATCGTCGGCTCCGTCATCCTCGCCATCGTCTTCGGCAACGTCGCCATGCTCGTCTCCAACTTCAACGCCAACACCACCAACTACCACCGCAAGATGGAGGCCGTCTACGCCACCATGGACAAGCTCGCCTGCCGCTCAAGCTCCGCGAGCGCGTGAACGAGTACTACACCCACGTGTGGCTCGAGTACGAGGCGCTGGACGGCAACATCAACAAGTTCCAGCAGGAACTGACGCACACGCTGCGCATCGAGATCGGCCTGTACAAGTTCATGAACCTGGTGGTGAAGATCCCGTTCTGGGAGGACTGCACGCCCGACTTCTTGACGCAGATCGTGCTGAGTCTCGGGGTGCGCGTGTACATGCCGGACGACTACGTGGTGCGTCGCAGAGAGATCGGCAGCGAGATGATGATGATCAACCTGGGATACTGCAAACTCTCCAAGCCCATGAAGCACAACGAAGACAAACCATCGAGAGGCCCGACAGTAGCCGACTTCAGTGACGATGCGGAGAAGCCCCTGTTGATGCCGGAGGATCTGGGCTCACCCGAGCAGCAGGAGGCGGAAGAAGGCAGTGATGATGACGAGTGGGATGACACGAGCTCGGACGAGGACTCGGATGACGATTTATCCAGTGATCCGTTCGGGTCTCCCGCAGCAATTCGGCGCATGTCGGGCTCAGTGTTTGAACTTCAGTGCGGAGACGGTGATAACTCCATGGCTGAGATCAAGACAGATCGGCCACGAAGACACAGCAACCCGAGCAGTGTTGAGATTCTGGACCGGCCCAAGAAGTTCCGCGTGTATCTCAACCCAGGGACAGCGTTCGGGGAAATGAGTCTGCTCATGAACTACAAGCGCCAGGCGAACGTTCGACCCGTGACGTTCGTCGAGATGTGCGTCTTGGATCGCTGTACCTTTCAGAGGATCATCTCGCGGTACCCTGAAGACCGACGGCGTGTACTCACCCGGATGCTCCAGAGCTGCATCGAGAAGAAGGAGATCCCGTTCCCGTGGGAAAACATCATCGAAGCAGTCTGCGCTAAGCGCCGAGTCTCTGGGAAGAAGGACATCTCGCGCGCCAGTGTGATTGCCACTATGACTGCGGCTGAGGCGGCTCGGATTCTGGTCGAGGCCATCGACGTGAATGTTCCAGACGACACCATCAAGTACGGCTTCCAGAGCTTCGACCAGCAGTTCGTAAACGAACCAGCTCTGCGTCACGCTCATTCGGTGGGGGCCAAGATTCGAGAGGCGCTGCAACGCACTCATAGTGGCTTGAGGGAGACGCTGCAGCGTACCAACAGCGGCCTCAGAGAGCCATTGCAGCGCTCGAACAGCGGGCTGCCGGATACGTTGCTGCGCGCGAACAGTGGTCTGAGAGAACCACTGCAGCGATCCAACAGCGGCGTGGTCCCGTTTCGCACGTACTCGCGCCGAAATTCCAGCGCAGACAGCGGCAGAAGCTCTTCCACGGCCGAATTGACTGAGCCGGAGTCGGACACATCGGGAGTGTCCGCTCAAAGCACCGGCAGTACGGAGAAGACCTTGGAAAGCGTGATGCGGCTCATGCACACGTTGGTGGAGAATATCTCTCGACTGCAACAAGACGTGACCGAGCTGAAAGCGCGAGGGGCCAGCTTCGGAGGCTGCTGCTGCAACAGGTCGGAGGGTATAGGACAACACTCACAGGGTCTCAAGACGCGTCGGTCGCTCTCGGACTCGACAGGGACCCACTTCGACAGTATTCTAGGCTTGGCCACCCACGACCAACAGCGCCAACCCGTGGTGCGCAAGACGGAAGCTTCTGTGGCTGATGCAGCAGTCCAACACGAAGCTCAACCGGCTCGTCGGCCCAGATTCTCCCGCCTGCCGTGAGGGGTCAAGTTCCTCGAAAAGAGGTGAGACTATGGCCAGGCGCGACAGCAGCAACCTCGATGCTTGTCGGGGAATCATCTACAGCGGACGCTCCAGTCAGCGCCCGAGCCAGTACGAACTTAAACGAGGGAACTCGACCATGAAAGTCACGCCTCGAGTCGATCTCCCAGCCGGTGGAAGTGCCGAAATGGAGGACTCACCGGCCCAACAGATCGTCGTGGACCCGTACGCTGAACCCCAGCCAGGAAAACTCTCCACTCGATCGAAATCCGGTCGTCAGTCCACACTCGCGGACATGCTCTGGAAACGCAGCAACACGAACGTGGATCTGCTTCGACGCAGCTCTGCCAGCAAGATGCACCAGAAGCTCAAATCTCGCCATAGTCTGCCGGCGGGGGTTGCAGTCACCGCCACCAACACTGAGAGCGAGATGCCACCGATTCCAGACGAAGCCGATGGCCCCGCAGAGACGTCCCAACTCGAAGCTCCTTCGAGCCCACCAACTCTCGCATCGTGAATACATGCCCCCAAGTTCCCGCGGATCAGAAAGACAGGCGAACCCCGACCCAAGATGCATGAAGATAGAGGGATAGCCCCCAACATGCTACAGTACTTCGACTGATAGCAAATGTTCAGGGCCATCATAGGAATTGCCACGCACTGCGCCTTATTCCTCTTTGGGCAGACATCTGCCTGTATCGGATGAAGCTGGCCAGACCCCCTCCATATATATACCATAAACTACTCAGCACGCCAAGATGGAGGAACAGAGTCCCCACTATTTCTGGCATTCGTGTTTCGCTGTCGAAGTTCTCTCCAAGTCTATCAGTAGATTATCCAGCAGAGCTCTGTCTATCATCAAAGGACCTCCCGCAAGTCAACTGATCAGCACGAAATGAAGGTTCGTTCTCGGTCCTCGCATCCAGTTTCCAGACGCCCACCCGTGGCTAAGCGCCCAGGCGTGAGCTCCATCCTCACGCGCCAAAACTCGACGAGAAACTTGTACAAGATGGAGGAGAAGGCCGCGACACACGACGCCATGATGCAGCGCTTCCATCTCCGAAAATGTCCAGCACGTTGGGGTTTCCGTCCAAATTCGGTCGCGCTAACGAGGTTGTGATCGACAAGGCCATCGGCAGCAAGCCCCAGTGGACCCGTCGGTTTTCGCTTCGACGTTCGCTGCGGTCGTTTACGGGCATCAAGGCGAGACGACACGCGCTCCAGACGTTAATCTCCCCAATCACGCCCAAAAGCTGGACCTCGACAGTGCACGGCATCGTCATGCTCGCCGTCTACCACCTCCAACTCATTTACCTTCCGTTCTCGCCCAGCTATTACCAAGACGGCTCGCTGGGGACGACAGTCATCATGATACTGTTTGAGGGCGTGTTTCTGCTCGATCTGCTGCTCAATTTTAATACTGCGTACGTCGAGCAGGGAGTTCTCGTCACGTCTCGGAGGAAAATCGCAGAGAATTACGTCCACAAGTGGTTCGTCTTCGACGTACTCTCAGCTTTGCCACTCCAAGCGACATTCTGCTTCGCCACTGGTTCAGTTCACTCGACACACGCCGCTCGTCAAGGAACGCAAGCCACGCTCATGGTGCTCAGGCTTCTCCGCGTTACTTTGCTGGAAAAGGGCGTACTATTGAGTCGCGTCATGCGCGTTGCCCATCGCTTGGCAGCCAGACCGGTAGTCGATCACGCGCGCAGAGACAACGCTGTCGGTGCGCCACTCAATTCGCCGAAGTCGGAGCTTGTCGTCGTTCCTTTAGTGGCAGACGGCGACAAGTTCGCCGACCGCTACCCTGCCAACCTATCCAGTCGATCCAAGGCTGCTCGTAACCAGACACTCGCCGACATGCTGTGGAAGCGAAGCAATACGAACGGCGACTTGCTGAAACACACGGATGAGGAGCGAAACGCTTCGAGACTGCGGCGCCAGGTCCGTCCACGCCACAGTATGCCGACAGAACTTGTAGCGGAACGTGCGTCCTCCGGCTTTGACAACTCTCGAGACGATTTCAACTTCGCTGCAGTGGGCGACCACCCGCCCCACGTCACCAAAAATCGTCTCGATACACTCAAGTAGAACGCATGCCATATCTACTATGAATTCATTATGACAATGAATGAAACCACCTGAGAGTTTGCCCGCTTCATCCATCTCACTGCGTGAAAGGGTTCGCGAATACTGATGGGACTGCTAGCGCCTTCTTCACTGGCTTCTTCACGCCCGGTTTCACCCCTCCACCAAAGCTAAACCCGACTTTAGCGGTACCCGTCGGCTTCGCCTGCTTCTCAGTGTCACTCTTCACAGCTGCAGCTACAGCACGAGGCTCCTTATCTGCCGCCGCCTTGGCCTGAGCAGCGATTCTCCTCTGCAGCATAAGCTCTTCCTGTTGCAGCTCCTTCCTCCGCTTGGCACTCTGCTCCTCCTCGGTCCCCACCCGTCGCTTCTGTTGCTGCTGCAGCTCCCTCAGCCGCTTGGTGTGGTGGTGGTCGTACGAGCTCAGGTGGCTCTCCATCTCCGTCACCGTCTTGTACTGCTTGCGGCAGTCGGAGCAGTAGAAGGCCGCCTGCATGCTCTTAACCTCGGCCTTGAGCTGCTCCTGCTTGGCGCCTCTGGCCTCGCGCTCAGCCACTTGCTCTGCGGTTTCTTCCACTTCCGCGTCCAGTTTGCGCCGCTCGCTGGTCGCCAACTGCGTCACCTTGTCGTACTCCTCCTACATAGGAATAAAATGCCAATAGTTTTCCCACTCGAGACAGTAAAAACCGCAGTAATTTACGGGTTTCAGGGTGCTAGCACACCCACCGCTTTGCCCAGGCCGAGACACACGAGGTTTTCCTTCATCTTGACGGGCTCCACGATGCCTTGCTCGTGTCTGCCCAGGCCGGAGCCCGAGCGCCAGCCCATCTTCACCAGCAGACGGTAGCCACGGTTCGACGCGTCCAGCGCGCGCTCCGCCCCGGGGGCGAACGCAGCGTCGGAGGTGTGCGCACCGTCGCCCATGACACGAGAGGTGGGGAGATTGGTTTCTGTACACAAATTGTACACAACGAAAGCGTTCGGGTCCGACTTGGACTGAGCGCTTTGCTGCCCTGCCGTCCTCCTTGATGGCAGGGGATTGTGGCAGCTCGTACGTCGTATGAAACAAACCCAGCGAGGAATTGCATTCCCTGAAGTGTGTTGTGTTGCCGCGCTTGTACAGTGCCTGCACCACTGCTCAACTAATATCAGGATACGTCGCGCGGTCAGAGCAAATGCGCTTAATACTTGGTAATACACAATCAGCGCTCTTCAAGCCGCCGGTCGAGCAATCGACCACGAAAAACTACTTGCCAGCTAACCTAAGTAGCGTACCTATGAGCCATACATAACCTGACATGAGAATATTAAAGAGTTGATATGATGGAAATACTACAGTACTGTAAGTCTTGGGGGATATACACTGTGAATCGCGGCCATGTGTACATGAAGTAGTGAGAGAGACGGTAGTCTATTGAACCTTAGCTACTAAGTACTGTAGCCTCCTTAAATGTGTAGTTTGTGTGTTATCAACTGCGATGACTCATCGATGACATGCCCCCTCTCAGCTGTTTCGTGCTGGTCGGACCCAAATATATTTTGCCGGTCGGAGCCTAATTTACTTACGGGTTTTCAAGGTAGGGTCTTCACGGGCATGTCAGCATTGACACAGGATGGTAGAAGACCTCGTGGAAGGATACCGTGCCGCACGTGCTCAGCATTCAGAAGAAGCACCACCCAAGTACGCAAGCTTGCCACTAGCGTCGCGAAGCAATGCAGATGAAGACCCTGGCATCGAGCTTTTCCTGCGCTCGCACGTGGAGAACCTGGTTTGGATCGCTGTCCCACGACGTAGACGTCCGCTGTCTACCGTACTGTGGAGGTCTCGACGGCGACACGCCAAGATGCGGCTGGGAAGCTCTTACAGTAGTGGCGTCTTCGTTCCGTCCAGGGATGGCCAGCAACGAACTCAGCGTGCAAAGGGAGATGGGCGCCCTAACGGAAGTGATGATGCCGCGCGTCCATGCTGCAGAACCCGGGTGGGTGATGATGCATGTAAGGTGGCGCACACTCGTTTGAATCTTGCGCGGCGACGGCAAGACTGCCCAATACTTACACGGGAGGAGGACGCGACGCCAGTCTCCTTGTCACCAGTTGCTGTGGTGATTCACCACAGCAACAGGGCTGGTAAAACCTGTCGATTTTTTGAAATGGAATTAGGTTTTTGGTTTACCTTGGTTTAAACCAATAGAACCAAGTTTTAATGCAAATACTACTCTTCACTACTGAGTTCTTGGTCATTCTCGTAACTATCGCCGTTTTCGCGCTTGTAGTTGTGGTTGGCCTTGATGTAAAGAAGCTTTTCGATTTTCGGTGCACTCAGCGCATTTCTAAGCTTGTTGTGGATGAAGCTTCTAGTCGAAAACGTGCGCTCGGATGCAGCACTCGAAGCGACTAAGCTGAACATTGCAGTACACTTGGAAAGCAGTCAGCTCGACGCTCATATTTTTGCTTCGTGTGGTGTCACGAGTGATGGAGCTGGTATCAGACGCAGGAAAGTCGACGATAATATCTTCATATCGATCGTATGTGTCAGGAACCATTCCGCATCCGACATACCGAGGATCAAGCATGTACGCGATACCGTGAGCGCCGGTGCAAACGAAGTCGGAGCGGTGACTGGACCTTTTCACCAAGTACTGCGTTTCCTTCTGGGAAAAGCCACTGAGCTCCCGGACTTTATCCGGAAACTTCACGAATGCATCGTACACTTCCGACAACGGAACAGCGTCACTCTGGAAAAGAGTGAGTTTCGGATCAATTAGGTTGAGAATGCTGAGAGACTTGTTCAGGTTGGGAATGTAGTCTTCCACCGTAACAACCGCCTTGATTTGCTCGCGTTTAGCTCGTTGCTCCGCAGTCCCCGTTGATGTAAAATCACGACTCGTTCGTTACCAGCGCATGCAACTCTTTCTCCGACTTCAGAAGCGAATCGAAACAAGCTTTTTAAGAGCCCCATCTTGTTTCACAGGGCAGTGCGAGTTTGTTCGTACCGCTTTCGGTCTGATACGCCTCTAACTCTGCTTTAAGCACGTGGTGCTTTTTCACGAACTTCACAATTTTCTTACATGATGCCGCAAACTCCAATAGATATTAGACACCTTTTGCTCACGTATTTTACGGATTCTGCTGCCTCCCTGAGTTTCGTAAATTGTAAAATTGCCAACGACACTTTTTGCTCACGTATATTCAATTAGGTACGAATATCAATCTTCGACAGGGAATCGAGGCCAGCAGCGTGGTTAAGTACCACGCGGGCTTTCCAGCTCTAGTTGATGGCCCCTGGCGCTAGGATCAAGCGTTTACACTATAGCTGGAGTCGTCCGAGGTGGCGAGAGGAACACCACTGGTGATTGTTGTACTTGTTGGTGAAATTGAACCTGAGTGTATTGATGCAGTTTAAACAAGCTAGGAGCTGTCTCCTAGCCTTGACCCTAGTGTTTGTAACGTGACTGGTGCTCGTACGCTAGCTCCTGGTAACCGGCCATGTCCTTTTTGTAGTCCTTCCACTTTGGCGCACGTCACAGATCGCTCTGCTGACAGTCTTCCCCACGTTGGGACTTGAAGGGCACAACACGTCGTATGTGGACGGTCTCCATGTGCTTGCCCTTGTTGAGGACCAGCGTACCGTTCGTGCGCACCGCTACAACGTTGTGGGGTACACTAAACAGCGGCGCCATTTTGGCCTGTGGTCCTGCATCGTTTCGCAACAGCACCTTGTCTCCAGACCAATCATCCTTCGTGTTGATCGTCTGCGTGCGCATCTTCTCACCAATCACTCTGTGCAAGCGCTCGATGATCCCGTTTGCCTGGGGTTTGCGAGTTGTAGTCGGTATGGCATGGATGCCAAAGCTTTCGAGCAGCTCGAAGAACTCTTTCTTGAACTCGGTCCCCTGGTCGTAAATGACACGCACAGGGCGTGGGTTGTGGCAGAGCCAGAAGCGATCAAACACAAATGCAGCATCGTCACTTGATGCATCATCGACTGGCTGAATCTCCGTTAGTCGAGTGCTTGTGTCGATCATCGTTAATGCACGGAATTTATTCTTTCCATACGGCTCGATCGAGTCAATGGCCACCTCAAACCATGGCCGCACCACGACTGTCTTGGCGGGCAACTTACCGTACTTGACTATCGGGTGCTTGCTCTTTGTGCACGCAAGATAGTTGCGCACGTATTGCACGATGTGGGCTTCCATGCCCTTCCACCAGAGTGAAGTCTTCATAGTCTGGTACATGGCAGTGCCTCCTGGATGCATGAGCCACTCATGATAGGCTCTCATAACGGGCTCCTGCAGGTGGGCTGGCACTACGATGCAGCTGCTCTTCGGTTCCACTCGCAACTTTACTCCATTGATCTCCTTCGGCACCCCACCGAGGCCCACCACACTCTCCTGGGCTTGGGCGAGCTGGCGGAGACTCAACGAGAATAGCACCGCATTGTCCGTTTCAGCTGCGCTCACTTGGACAGCCGCTTCACCCTTCCCCAGGTCGGGACCCGCTTCGCCAGGCAACCGCAACAACGCGTCCGCGACGACGTTGTTTCACCCTTGATGTAGTGAAGGCGGGGGCCGAACTCCTCAATTTCGAGGCGCCAGCGCATCATCTGAATGTTGTTGAACGTCCCGTAGGTCAGGTTCAAGTGGTCCGTGTGGATATGGAGCTCTTGACCCAAAAGCATCGTCCGATATTCACGTAGCAGCAGCAGGATACTGAGTAGCTCGAGGCGATTGGCAGGGTATTTGCGCTGAGACTCATTGTACTTCTTGCTCCAGAACGCTAGAGGGCGGTCGTGCTGAGTAATGACTGCGCCGAGCTGATAACCCGAGGCATCAGTGTAGATGTGAAACGGAGCGCCGTAGGTAGGGAACGCGAGCTCCACCGTATGCGCCATCACTGCTTTCATCTGGTCGAAGGCCTTTTGCTGCGTGTCCGTCCACTGGTACTTGTCCTGCGGGGACATCAGAGCCGTCAGCAGCGCGAGAATGTGCGCTCTGCAAGGCCACATGTCGCGGTAGTAGTTTACCATGCCGATAAAGCGACGGAGTTGACGTCGCGTGCGCGGCGTAGCGATAGACTGCCTTGTCCTGGAGTGGCTGAATGCCGCTGGTACTAATGAGGTACCCCAGGTAGGACACGCTGTCCGTGCACAGTCTCGACTTGCGGGGATGAATCGTGAGGTCGCGTTCACGAAGCCGCTCAAAGATCACACGTAGGTGCCGGAGGTGCTCCTCGAAAAACGCCGACATCACAATGAAATCATCCAGGTAGACCCACACAAACTCCAAATTGCCCAAAGCCTCATTCATCACCGCTTGAAATGCGTCCGGAGCTGTGGAAACCCCCATCGGCAGTCGGTTGAAGACAAACTTGCCCCAGGGAGACACAATCGCTGTTGCCGCACGACTTTGCTTCGCCAGGACACGCGCGTAGTAACCCATTGGTAGAGATAAACTTGCAGCGCTGGAACTCACGAAGCATCTCTGGGATGACAGGCAGCGGCGCTGCAGCAGTGCGTTTAGACGTCTGAAGTCACACAGCAGTCGAATTGATCCATCTTCCTTCAGTATAGTGAAAGCAGGAGACGCCCAAGGCGACGAGTTGACCGGCGACATCACTCCAAGCTTCACGAGCTTCTGAACCTCCTGCTTGGTTGCAACAAGGTGGATATGCGGGACAGGAAACGGCCGACAAGCGAGTGGCTTCGCGTCGTGGGGCAGCGGTAACTCATACGACTCGCCTTTGATCTCGCCGAGCCTGCCAGATGCTACATGGTGAAACTCTTTCAAGAATGCTAGTAGCAGAAGCACCTCGTCGTGCGTCAGGGTGCGCGCGTCAATCATGTAGCCGTAGTCCACGGGACCGCAATCCTCCGCCACAGATATCTCCACTCGGCACGAGGTGTCCTCTTGGTAGGGCTTGAGGCCCGTCTTTGATCCTCGCGCTCGTGGTTTTGGCATCGATACACGCACACGGTCCCACTCGAGCTCCTTGCTCGAGAACAAGAGGTCGATTCCTTGCTCTGAGAAGAAGTCCTTCCCAACATCACAGGGTACAGTAACTGCGGAGCCACTCGGAACTCGTGCGTGCACACACGCGTCGTCGCGAAGGCAAGTAAGTTGAGAGGGGTCGTCGCCACGTGCGTAGTTTTGCCTGTCGACTTGTCTGCTTGTTTGAATATTGCTTCTTCCTCCCTCAGCACTAACGGGTCAGGTACTTGGTCCACTACAATCTGCTCGATGGCAGAACGAGAGCAGCCGGTGTCAATCAGAGCGGGGAAGGTTTTGTCGCCAATGCGTACTTCAGTGACTATTACTGGCGCATCCCTCGCCGGCTTGGCTGCAGTTCGGGTTTTGGTAAGCAAGGGGGCCAGTGTCTCTCCCTCGTCGCAGGTGGCGCTCGTAGTGCTGCCGAATCTCTCATTGCGACAGCCACTCTCGTCGCAGTGGACACTCTGTCGGCAGCAGGGCCGGATATGGCAGGTAGCGCTCTGACCGCGTTTGATGTTCTCCTCAAATGTCATTGCGTTAAACTCGTCCGCTTGATAGCACCGGAGGGCGTTCAGCTCGTCCTCGTGCCGCTTCTGCATTGTCTCCATCGTTGCTGACATTTGGTTGATTTTCTCTTGCATTGCAGCAAACTGGTCACGACCCTGCCGTCCCGGATGTTGCTGCTGCACATTCCGTGGGCGATACGCTGGTGAGGACGGGTCGCGAAAGCACTGCTCCTTTGTGTGGTTGTTCCTCTTACAATAGGTGCAGTACTTCCCCTGGTTTTGTTGCTGCTGGTGGTGTTGACCACGCTTGTGCCCTCGTCCAGGGCGCGCGGTGCCTCCGTGTTGCTGTTGTTGCTGGTGTCCACCACCATTCTCACGAGACCGAGATGCGTTGCTGTTCTTGTTGTCGCGTGCAGGTCGGCGTCTATTGCGGAGGGCTTCATCTTCTTGTTCTACTCGCTCGATGAGTTCAAACTGCCGCTCAAGTCCGGCGATGTGACGGGGCACACAGCACTTCTTAACAGAGGAAGCAGGAGTATACAAACTCCAAGTGAACAGCCGTTCACGTGTCCCTGGTCTGAAGGGGACGACTTGACTTGAAAAGCGGTAGATCTAAGACTGAATGTATTTATAGGCTGGTACAGATTTGGCCTGCATACAAATCCTAAGTTCCCTATAGTTTGTGTCATACAAAATGTATCTGTTGGCTCTGAGGCCACTTGGGTCACTATCCAGGGGAGTGACTGATGTAGCCATCCCGGAATAGTGACAGGGTCACTATTCCATGTAACAGGAGCGCGATAGTCGCGACACCTCAATCTGCCACTCGATTGGCATTCCGCTTTTGTACATGCGGACGCAGTCGGTCTCAGGGATGGGTTCACTCTCGTCGATGAAGGTAATGTATCGATTCAGCTTCCTGAAGGCTCGGCTGTATTCTCTAACGGACATTGATTGCGTCTTCCGCAGGTCCATCAGCTCGTCGATGATCATTGTCCGAGTTCCGGGTGGACAGTGAACCATCGTCAGTCTTCGCAAGGCGTAGATGGCTACATCGACGTGGTGGAGTTGCTCCTCGGCGACCACGTCGTTGAACAGCAGGAGGTCGTCGTCAAAGAGGAGAACCTGCACGTCCTCAACGAACGCCACTGGCCCTCCTCCGTGCTCTGATACCCCATGAAGACGTAATATTCCGACAGTCTTAACAGCCACTCCAGCCAGTCCTTCCAGGTACCATCGCGAAAGACTGGCACGCGCTTCTTGATCGTCGCTCCGTGCTGGTACTGTCTCCTCCATCTTGGTGTGGCTCACGGGCGGACCGCCATCAAGTTGAAGGTCTTGAGCACCGTCATTGCGTTTGATACGAGTGGGGATCCGGTCAAAAGGATGAAGAGCATCACGCCCAGCGACCAGATATCCGCCGCCTTCGCGTCGTACTCCTCACACGCAGCCACCTCCGGAGCCATGTAGTACGCCTTCCCCACTCGACCGCAGCAGCCGTAAGGTCGCCGAGTTGACAGACCGAAGTCGCCGACTTGGCACACTCCGTCCTTGATAAACACGTTCTCCAGCGACACATCGCGGTGTGCGATGTCGAGTGCGTGCAGGAACGCCACGCCCGACGCCACCTGCGCCAACACGGACATGGCGTTCGCGCAGGACAGTCGGCGCGTGCCTTTGCCTTCGCCCAGACTCACGAGCGAGTACAGGCCGCCCGCGCAGTGATCCTGAACGCAGTAGAGATCGGAGCCGGTGATGAAGTCTTCCCGGTAGCGCACGACGTGGCGGTGGCCGCCGGCCTGGCGCAGCGCGTTGGCCACGGACTTCTCGTGTCTCGGGGGGGGGGGGGGGCTTGCTGCGAACTGGGCCGCGGCGTGTTTCATTTCATTTCATTTCATTTCAAGGTTGAGGTTAGATTGAGTTCATTTATCCTAACTAAGATAACGACCGACGCAAAACGCGGCGTGTTGATGGTGTCCATGGCTCTGTGCAGCGAGACATGCTTAAGTACGACGAGGGCGTCGTCCGGGTCTGCGCCGTCGACGATGGCGGCAAGGTCGTGGCAGACGTGCACGGCGCCGTAGAGGGTGACGGCCAGCGTGCTCACGACTCGGTAGCGGTGCTGGATGACTGCCATTGCGCGGGTTGGCTGTGACTTGTGGCTGGGTGGGACGATTCCCGAATGAGAGATCTGCACCGAGGCGCTCGGCGCAGCCATCCGGGCAGTCCTCTTCATGGAGTCGCTTCACGAGCTAGCCGTGCCCATCTTCAGTATCTGGCCACGGAGGGGCGTTCGCATTATAAACACGTTGGAAACCATGAAACGGCTGAAACGGCGTTGACAAACTCGCAGCTTTGTGTGCAGCTGGCAACCCAAGAACTCCGCGGTGGGCAATTGGAAATGTGTTGTCCCGAGTAACGCTGCAATTCTGGGGCCAGTTGTATCGCAACACAAGCAAGCGAGCCCCACCAGGTACGCATTCCTGACGTGCTTCATCTGATGAAACGGCCTGCAGCTACAAGTGTACTTGCGAAGCAATGAGTTCAAGGCAGTGGTGGGATCCTACAGTCCACTAGACAAGGACTTCGGGCCCCTGAAGGATTTTTAATTCTTTGAAAGCTTAGTTCCTACCGAGTTCATGAGCTTCCACGTATCAACTTGAAGTGGGGCTGCTTGGATCGATCCGGGCTGCTCCACGAACAGTATCGTACAGATGATTCTGACGCGTAAGGGATCTTTGCAACTGTACCGATGCCTCACAGCCGCTGGACTGCGCCCTTCTGCGCGCGAGCTGACGCAGGCCAAGGGCAATGTACATGTACATGTGTAGACGAATGCGCGCGCGGGACTCGAAGCGGATATGAAGCGTGAGATCCTAATCGTGGCCACGGCGTCAGGCGTGAGCGACGACGGCGGACCGAGTGCTCTTAGCACGACGAGGCTGCCGGTAGGGCGCCCGCCGTCCGCAGCCAGCGTCTGGCGCCCACCGGCTGCATGCAGTTACCGTCGAGTCTCCGTTGCACCGGTCAAGTCGTTGCCAACGGATCTTACCACATTTCGAAACACTGTTCGACTCTGCTGAAAGTGTATCGATAAATCATTCCTGCGGTTTCGCTGGTCGCCTGTCTTTCGTAGAGCAAAAGATATCGCTAGTCGCTATCACGGTCAAGACGTGCGGTGGCTCGGCGGGGGTCTTTAAGCACCTCCGAGCGCGCAGTTTCTCGTCCCAAGCATCTCCGATCGACCGAGCAGGCAGCGCTCCGATCCTGCGCCACCAAGGGGCCGAAACTGTTGTTAGCCTCGCTGCCCCAAAGGTTCGCAACGAACGAGCTCAAGATCTTCCACGGAGGAAAACGGCATCCAACAAAGGGCGCACGCGTAGCAGCCGTTTCGACGCGGTGTCGTGAGGCCTGACTTCAGTCGCTGCTCTAGAGCATTGAGCTACACACATCTGCCAGTTGCAGTCTGCAACGGTCTCCCGCTCTAGCTGTCGGGTGAGTTGGTGGCCGACCTACGTGCCGCTCTCGTAGCCGATGAATCGCCTGTCCCCTAGCGGATCTTGCCTCCTGTTCGACTGGGAGGAGGTTGAATCACTGGACGAGTGCAATCCTGTTTCTTCGAGACCAGTGGCTGACTGCAGGGCTGCTTCAACCTCGCGGTCCAATCAAAATTGAGAAGACACCGCAATGGTGAGTCTACATGTATATATCCTCCCGCGGCGTTTCCTGACTGAGAGCGTCATGGCCCAGAACCCGCTCGATCGACAAGCGCCGGCCTGATCGAACGGGTACAATGGGTGGCAGCAATCTCTTAACAGCACCCCCACTCGGAAGTGTCCAAGCTGCACGCTTTAATTTTGAATCAAAGACCAACGATACCCGACCGCTTCCCTCGACGAGTTCGAATGCCTTTGCCGCGTTCATGGCGATGGGGGATCCTGAACAAACGAAGAGCATCACACCCAACAACAACAACAACATATTTGCCGCCTTCGCGTCGTACTTCTCGCGCGCAGGCGCCTCCGGTGCCATCTCCATGTAGTACGCCTCCCCCACTCGACCACAGCAGCTATGGGTCCTGGCACACGCCGACTTGAAAAACACTTTCTCCAGTTACACATCGATCGCGCTATGTGTTGCTTGGATTGGCACAGGGAAAGCCGTGAGAGCGCACCGAACGTCGGAGAAGTTCGCGCGATGACTGGTTTCTTACAGCGGTTAAGTGAAGACTGCAACTGCGTCGTTGCCAGAGCTTCTGATAAGGTACGGCGCCACTTTAGGAGAGATTTCGGAGTGCCATTTTTGCTTTGTGATAGCAGTCTCAATTTTTGGCATATGACCGTGCTTTTGGTACGAGGAGAAAGAGGGCGATTTCGACAGTTTGTAGGACGAGAACCAATCAAACGCGACGCACGGAACCCAAGAAACAAGTAAGCCTTGAAGCCATCTCGAATCGCAGGTGGCGCCAGTTTACGAGAGATTTTGACTGGGGGTTTGTACTGAAATGCCATGTGTTTGCTTCGTGTTGCTGCTCACCGGATGCTATCGATCAATCATAGCGATTTGTGCCTCGATTCCTGCATTATCATTGGCTGTAAAGGGTTTTCTTAAACTGAGCACTCTCTACTAAAGTGGCGCCGTACCTTATTTCCAAACGTGATAAGGGTTCAGTATCGACAGTACAGTACAGGTATCGTGCTGAAAGAAACGAGAATTCCTCGCCAGGAAGCGGCACTAGATCAATCGGGTCGTTAGGGCAAACCTCGCGCTGCAGTCTCACCGCAGGCAGCTTTGTAGTTCGTAGATACAGTAGCACTAAACTTCGCATACCACATCATCCACGCAAAGTATTTCCTGTGATAGATGAATGTATTCATCTGTGATCGTTGCGCGTAGTTGTGTGAGCATTGGTAGCCTCAGCTGACAAAGCTAAAACAAAATCATTGATATTTCGTCCGCCCGGTGACACAGTTTCCTTCGTTTCAAAAGTCCCATACATCTAAGTTACTGTAGCCCTCGCACGGGTAGCTTCCAAATGCAACGTTTTCTCTGACCGAGTCAGAAAGTAGCGCCTTCGAGGCGCTAGGCTACCGTGGTGGAGTCGTAGAATACTAGGCTTGTTTACTAGCTCGGCACTACTCTCTTCTATCGATCAATCGATCGTAATTCAGAAAGAGCCTGCCTTGAAGCAAGGTGACGTTGGTAGCCTCAAGCGAGGGTTCGCTCGAGGCTGAAGGTGCCCGCATTGTGTCTAAATGGTTCAACTTACACCATAAATCTTTCGCACAGCAATTCCTAACTTGAACGCCCATCACTTCCCAAAATTCGCCCCGGCACAATTCGCGACCTTTTGCGAAAGTGAATCAAACTCAGTAGGCTGCGACAAACCGGTACTGATTCAATCCAAAATCAGTGAGCTGAGCCGACATACCATCACCCTATCTGAGTTTAACACCATTTCTTACTTGGTTAAGTTAGAACGGAGTCCCGCCCTATCCACTCCAAATCGGGTGGTACCCCACCAACTCTACAAACGCGTCGATGTGACGTTGCGAGCTTGACGAAGAAGCCGATCCGTATCGCCGGCGGCGACTACGCGCTGCCAGCGCTTCTCCATTTCGACTTCCTCCGCGTTCTGTCAATGGGCCGTCGTTGTCGCAGTCTTCGCGCGTGGCTGCCGCTCGCCGTCGCAGCAGCGGCGGCGCTGGCGCTCACGGCGAACGCCAGCAGCTCCTTCGGCTCGCTGCTCGAGTCCACGCGGCTGCTGGCCGACGCGGACGAGGACGACGACCGGACCATTCCCTTCAACTCATGGAGCAACGTGAACGACACGCTGAGCCACCTGCTCGCGTTCGTGCTCGTGCTGCTGGGCGCGCACCCGCTGGGTCTGTTCTTCCCCAAGTACTTCCGCCTGCCACTCATCACCGGGTACCTCGTGGCCGGCATCCTGTCGGGCCCCTTCCTGGCCAACCTGCTGAACGAAGACGTCGTGAACATGCTCGGCTCGTACGTGAACGCCTTCGCGCTGAGCTTCATCTCGTTCCAGGCGGGCCAGGAGATCTACCTGCCGGAGCTGCGGCCGCAGATCAAGTCTATCCTGGCGCTGCTTACGACCTACTACTGCACGGCCATGGTGCTGGGCACCACAGTCTTCATGCTGGCCGCGGGCGCCTTCTTCTACTCGGACTTCGCGCACAGCTGCCAGCTGGGCATCGCGCTCATGTTCGCGTCTATCTCGGTGCTCGTGTCGCCCTCCACGGTCATGGCGCTCAAGATCGAGCTCAACAGCGTCGGGCCCTTCACACACCTGGCGCTCGGCACGTGCATGACGGCCGAGTTCGTCGTGCTCGTGTCCTTCTCCGTCTCGCGCGTTGTCGCCTCCATCTACTGCGCCAAGCTGGACGTGTCGCCCGAGAGCATCGCCTTCACCATGGGCGTCGTGCTCATGAATCTCGTGCTCGGCGCGCTGCTCGGACTCGTGACGATCCTCATCTTCCAGCTGCCGAGCGGGCAGCCAGACGTGGGCCAAGCGGCGTCGGGAGCTCCGGCCCACGCCATGTCGGTATCCTCCTCCAGGATGTCCTTGTCCCAACGCCGCATGAAGAACAGCCAACGCATTGACAGCAGGCAGGACGTCAGCGACCTCGAGCAGGCGATGGACGACCCGGACCAGGCGCCGCACCCGTACAACGCGTACGTCGAGGAGACGGACACGGATAAGTTGCTGGACAAACCCCAATGGTGGACGGAGCGCAAGGCGCTCTACCTCAAGGGCTTCGTCTGGCTGCTCATGGGCTACCTGTTCTACCTCTTCACCAACACGCTGAGCGACCTCACCACCGCGCACTTCGGCCTTGTATGGCAGGTCAAGTTCGAGGCGTTGCTGGTGCTGATGCTCGCGTCCTGCGCTGCTGGTCACTACGCTGCTATTCGCCCGCAGATGCACGTTATTCTCGATACGGTGGCGCCGTACATGTTCCTGCCCTTCTTCGTTATGACGGGCGCGTCGCTGCAGCTGGACAAGGTGGTGAGTGTGCTGCCGATGATGAGCCTGTACCTGGTGCTGCGCTACACGGCCATCTTTCTGGCCGTGTACGGCGGCGGTCGCTTCCTGCTGAAGCTGCCACCGCAGCATTACAAGCACTTGTGGCTGACCATGGCTCCTCAAGCTGGTGTGTCGCTTGGTCTGGCTGCCGAGGTGAAGGAGCTGATCACCGACGACTGGGGAGCCGAATTCTCGGCGACGATCGTGGCTGCAGTGGTGATCAACCAGGTTATCGGCCCCGTGCTTTGCTCGCTGGGGCTTCGTGGTGCTGGAGAGAGCATGATCGATCGTCAGGCCGCAGCAGCAGCCCAAGCACACACGCAGACTCCGCCTGAACTGGAAAAAGATGGAGCTGACTCGGACGTCGAAGTCGGCAAGGACAACCGCAAGTCCTACCGAACTCTCAGCCGTCACAACAGCACTTTGAGCCGCCACAACAGCACCCAAGCGTTGTTCTCTACACGCGGCGGTGGAATGGATCCCAGGCCGCTGCTGCCGTTCTATCGTGTGCAGAGCGCCGTGGTGCTTGGAGACGACGAAGTGGCGTTCGAGATCGCCCTGGAGCTGTCACTCTACGGCGCTCGCGTCAATGTCCCGCTGCTCGACGAGGCTCGCGCAGACAAGTGGCGCCGCATGAACGAGACCATCTTGCAGCGCACGGCTAAGGGCGAGCTCATCTCGTTCCAAAACACGATCCAGGATCGTCGCGGGGAGACCCCTGTAGACTCGGGTATGCAGAACGCAGACGTGCTCATCTTCACAGGCGTCCCGGAGCGCTCACTGGAGCACGCGAGGGTCATGCAGACCATGCTGGGCGAGCACGCGCGCCCTCGCCTGATCGCTGTGGTGGACGACTGTGCTGCTGGAGCCAAATTGCGTGAGCTCGGAGTTCTCACCGTACAGCCTTCGATCGCGCTGGGCAACATCGTGACGCGACTTGCGCTATTGGACGCTCCACTGGCCGCCAACCTGTCCAAGGAGCTGAGCTCAACCAGCAACTTCTCGACAGCCGCGTACTTCCGAGCCGACGGTGATGGCGACCGTGACTCGCTGACCTCTCTCTCGGAGCTGCGCCTGCCTGCTCGACGCCTCGCGCTGGGCCGCAGCGTCGTCAACCACCACTCGGTGGACTACGACCGTCTGGCCGAGGCGCTGGCGGCCGAGAACCTGCCGATGCCCCCGCCGCCGTCGCGTGTGTCCATGTTCGGTACGTCGGCCGTCGAGCACGACCCGTTCGCCAAGCGCTCGCGCAACCTCGGCGCCCACGAGCACTACGTGTTGGAAGACGACGGCTTCGACGTCCCCGACGACCGGTCGATCTTCGAGGAGCAGTTTGTGGTGCCGTCTCCAAGCTCCAGCGCTGGAGGAGGATCCCGATCTCGATCCCGGTCGCGTCGACGCTCGCGCCTCGGCTCGAGCAGCAGCAGCGTCGGCGGAGGCACTGGCTACGTCACGCTACACCGCGCCCAGTCCACGGGTCCGTAAGACCTGGCACTTCAACTTGGAAGATGGCTACACTCGTTGCAGCACCGCAAGAATAGTTTGTCGTAAAATAGGGATTTTGAGTTCAACCACGTGCTTTCTTGTGCTGGCGGTGCAGCGCGCATGTTACAGTTGCATCTGGTTGACGTTGAAGCCGCTGACAGCCGAGTCTATCTCGGAGCAGCGATACATGTAGCATTGTCGCTGCTGAGGACAAGTTGTGGTGCACTTCGGGCGTGTAGACGAAGCGTGAGGCCATTTCGACAGTAGAACGTGGTACGGCGGTTGTGCGTGGTGGCCATTAAATGGCTGGAACTGCGGGCTCTTGGCGCCAACGTTAGGAATGGGTCAACCACCGTTGGCGGTGCTGCTTGGGTCTATTCGCGCCCGTGCAATGTCTGCCGAGTCGGAGGATAAGTCCGGCGGGAACCATGTCGCAAGGATCCCCTGGCATACTGGAGTCCAGTTACTGGACCACTCGGGCTAAGTACGACGCGTCCGCCATCTGACACAGTCCACAGTCGCTGCTGATCCCTCGCCATCAAGGACAAGTCGATACTCCTCCTCCGCTGGAGCGAGCTCTGCGTGCAGAAGGCGTTGCCATTTATAGTGGCACAGCCTCGCATCTTGCTATTGTGCACCGTTGCCGACCTATTTGCAGCTGCCGCCCACCATTCCAGAATTGGCCACTCCCGTTCCGGACGCGTCCGACATGGCGACTGGCAAGCGCCCAGCAGCTCCGAGCGAGGCCCCGCAGGTGCAGCACAAGCAGCAAGAACACCAGCAACTTGACGGCCTCGTAAGCTTTGAAGAGACCGCAGCAGAGCCGCAGGACCCACTACTGCACAGGATGCAGCACCACCATCGTCACCAGCAGCAATTGCCCAATGGCGACCAAGCGGCAGATGAAGACGCGGACGCGAGCGCCGCCGTCCCGGGCGAGAAGCTGCTGATCCCCAAGGTTCGCACCTTTTCCCTGCTGGACGCGGCCTCCACCTCGCAGCTGGTCAAGTATCTCGAAGAGGAGGAGGCGCTGCACCCCCCGCTTGAGTCCACGGGCAGCGCAAGCTCATTGCACGCGTCGCTGCTGAGCTCCAGCGGCTCGGCAGTGCCCCGACCGCCGCACAGCAAGAACCTCGTGTTGGACCCAGAGTCCAATGGTGCCGTGCTGCAGGCGTCCGTCTCGTCCGGCGCCGAGGTCGTGGAGGTCGTGGCCGAGCAGAGTTGGCTCATCACCAAGCTCGCGGTGCAGTTGATCTGGGCGCTGCGCATGTCCAAGCGCTGGATCCTGTGCGCGCTGCGGCTGATCTCGTTCGTGGTGCTACTGCTGCTACCGATCGTCAAGGTCGCGATCTACTGGTTCGTCGACGAAAACGTGCACAAGAATATCATCTACGGACTCAACCGACGCAACCTGCTGGACGTGTACACAGTGCCGCAGACGTCAAAGGACTCGGCTGCGGCCTCAACGACGAGCAAGTCGCGCAGCTCCAGTGTGACCAGCGCCTCAAGCGCCAGCTTCACCGAAGCGAGGTACCCGGTGGTGGTGTTTGTGTCTGGCGGAGCGTGGATCATCGGCTACAAGGCGTGGGGCGCGCTCATGGGCCGGGTGTTGGCGTCGCTGGGCGTGGTCGTTGTCATGCCCGACTACCGCAACTTTCCGCAGGGCGTGGTGCCCGACATGGTGGAGGACGTGACGCGCGCGATGCAGTGGGTCTTTGACAACATTCACCTCTTCGGAGGTGACCGTGAGAATGTGCATCTCATCGGCCAATCTGCAGGGGCGCATCTAGCCATGTGCATGCTGCTGGAGCAGGTCGAGAAGAAGCGCAACGCGTCAGCGAGTTCTGCAGCTTCGCCCAGCAGCAACGGCAGCGTCGGCGGAATGGGCAACACGTCGGACTGCGAGAGCGTCGAGAGCTTGCCGCTGGCGCAGCCGATCACGTGGAACCTGCGGCAGATCCGCAGCTACATCGGCATCTCCGGGCCGTACAACATGGAGGCCAACATCGCAACTTTCCACCGCCACGGCTTCGACCGCGCGGTGGTGGAGCGCATCATGGCGCACCGGTTGGCGTACTACTCGCCGTCCTTGCGACTACTAGCGCTGAGTGAGCTGCCGTCGCGAACACGGCAAGCGCTGCTGGAAGACTTCCCGCCGTGCTTCCTGTTCCACGGCACGGCGGACAAGACGGTGAGCTATCGGTCCTCGGAGCAGTGCACGGCCGCACTGCAGGCTTGCGGCATTTCCGTCTCCACGCGCTTCTTCGAGGGCAAGACGCACACAGACCCGATCATCGAGGACCCAATCGTCGGCGACGACTTCTTGCTGGACGACGTGATGGCGGCGCTCAAGGCACAGGCGCCGATCGACCCGATCTCGGGCAAGCCTCGCTACGAGCTGGGCGCGCGACCGCAGGAGAAGCGCTTCTACCCGAAGATGCTCGTCCGAGCGGCGCGCAAGATCAATCCGTTCTAGACGTGGAGGGAGGCATGCAGTATAGCACAGAGCTAGGGAGACGTGGGGGTGGGTCGGATCCGGTCGCTGCCGCTGTTGGCACTTGGAAATGAAAGCAACTATATATTCCTTTATTGTTAAAGATGGAGGGAGGCTCGCCTCGTTAAGTAAGTAGCTGCCCACCCGGGGGCGGAAGCGGTTCGAGGTCTCACTTGCCCATGCGGTTCTTGAAGGTTACGACGGCGCCGATGAGCACGATAGCCAGCACGCCGGCGATGGCGGGGCCCACGAACGACATAGTGGTCGGGCCTTCGTGGTGCGTTGTTTCAGACTCTGCGGCCGAAGCCTCAGTGCTGACGGTGGCGTCGGCTTCCAAGGACCCGGAGCTGCTGGAGCTGGCAGAGTCGCTGCTGGAGGAGTGGTTCGAGGCGGCGAGCTGGGTGGTGGTCTCGGCATCGGCGTCGTCGTTCTGCTGCACCTGGCGACGCAGCAGGCGCGACTTGGGGGGCAGCGCGGCTTCGGCCGTTACGCTGGCGCTGCAGGCGACGGCCACGAGCAGCAGGAGCAGCGTCACGAGGCGGATCTGAGGGCCGGCCATGTCAGCTTCGGGTGAGATTCGGAAGTGGCGGAGAGGAATAAGAGCGAACCACCGAGAATCAAATGGGCCGGCCAGACGCGCGCTCTGATGCAGATGGCCGCGGCAAAGAGAGGCGGAATGCCGCGATTAAATTCAGATGGGGCGAGATGGGCTTTTGTATGGCCGCGTGTATGGCTCGGACCAGTCCTCCAAATCATCGCCCCTGTCGTGGCCTGCGATCAACATCACGACCGCATCGCCATTTGTCCTTGGCGGCTTACATTGGGAAGATCTCTTCGTATTTGCTGCGTGTCGTCAAGGACTGTCCACGTTGGACATTGGAGCGATGCTCGCCGAAGTCGGCGGCTCTGGCATGACCTTTTCGCTCGCTGGTCGTTTAGACATTTGAAACAGCCTCAAAGACGCAGCATCTTATCCTAGCCACTGCTTCAGGATCCTTCAAAGCCATGGCATGATTCGTGCAGGTTGGCACCACCTGTCGCAATCACTTTTTAACAGCGATTGTAGCCACGATGCTGGCAATTCACGATGAATTGGTCCATCCACATCAGTATCTAGGCCAGAGCACTCAGGCTTAGTGCAGCGCGTTGCTACCGGCGACGCACAGAGAAGGCCTTGCGGCAGTGCAGCCAGCGTGGTGAACGCGACAGCTTTCTCATTTGCTATTTGTGTGGAGCACAGTCTATTGTACTCGGGCTTCCGGGAAAACAACCGGGCTCCGATCAACCTATTCGGCATGTCGAGCGCAGTGACAAGCATCTCCCCGTACACTGGAAATCGCCGCATGGCAGTCGCGCCAGAATTGGCACAATAGGTGACTTTCATCAGCCACTTACCCTCGAACCAACAAGGAGCATGTGCGTGCCCGTCAAGCGTTGGTGAAGAACGGAGCGTGAAGGGACTCGAGTCGTCGACTGGAGTTTTGATTCAAGTCCACCCTTCGGCATATCCGTAGTCGTACGGAGTGGCTGTACATGTAAAATGTTTGCTACAGAGAGCAGCATTGCGCTAATCCGCCGGCGTATTGATTTGACTTGCTGATACCTGTGAACGTCGTGGTGTTGGTTTGAGAAATCGACTACTGATCGCGGTACTTTTAAAGTACTGCGTATCCTTGACACCTCCTCGGAGCCCCTTTGGGCCTGCAGCGGAGGATATCTGTCGCAATCAAGCCTTCATAGCGGCGATTACATCACTTTTCCGTTTGGGACCTCGATGCACACTGAAGGTTTCCGCAGAACAAGCTCACTTCTTCATTTGCATTGCTTCAAAACCCGACTCCACTTCGCCAATTCCTTGCATAATAATATCATGGCACCTGCTGGCGTTGATCCCGATACGGAGTCTGCAAGCATTATCGCCAAGACGTTCAATAACACCAAGCTCTTCGTTACTGGCCCAGCTCACGCCAAGGCTGGACTGGTCGCTATTCCCGACATCTTCGGCCCTCACAGCGGCCGCGTCAAGCAGGATACAATGGCGCTCGGCAATCTCGGCTACTCGGTCGTGCTGGTGGACGCTGCAGACGGAGACTACTTTGAGACTCTCGACGGCGCAGACGTGCCGGCTTGGCTGCTGAAGAACAGCTTTGAGAATCGCGGGTGCCCACGTCGCGCGTATCTGCAGAAGGAGATGGGCGTAGACTCGATCAGCAGCTACGGCTACTGCTGGGGCGCGTACATCCGAGCGAAGCAGTCTTCTCTGCCGGAGCCAGTGATCAAGGGTCACGTCTCCTTCCACCCGAGCTGGATGGCCGAGGAGCTTATCAATGGCGACGTGCAGAAGATGGCGGAGGCCATCTCGGTGGCCCAGCTGCTCTGCTCCGCTGGAAACGATCCCCCGGTAGTGCGTGAAGGTGGTGCAATGGAGGAGATTCTGAAGGCAAAGCCCGGTGTGGGCGAGCACTGCCGAGTCGTGAACTTCCCTGGAATGGTGCACGGCTGGGTGTGTCGCGGCGATCTTGAGGATCCCGCGACGAAGGAAGCAGTTGAAAAGGCTTGGCGCGTGGCCTCCGAGTTTATCAAGACGGTTAACCCTCTGTAGGCTTGCGTAGCGTCGCCATTGTTGCAGTAGATAGCGTGATAGACTACTTAGATACCCACCGTATTATACTGAGATAGCTAGTGTACCGTAAGGCACAGGATTAATTCACAGGTCGAAGACCTGTGCTTGGCCCCGGCAAAAAACTTGTAACTTTCCAAAACCGGGTACCAAACCGGGTCTCTCGTTCTTAATTGTAATGTTTAAGCTAATATTTGCCGGAATCGGGTACCCATCGATAAATGCTAAGATTTATGCACATTATTTACCAAAGGTTGATACTAATAGTTTATTATTGACCACAACCTACTTACGGACGCTCTAGTACAGTATGAGAGCGTCATGGCTTCGCTGAAGGCGTATCAATTTGCGCCATAATCGACCAAGCCTAGCTGAAGATGAACAACATGACTTGTCTAGCTGCAGGCTACATTCTTTTACATGTCAATTTGCTCAATACCCAATCACTCTTAGCCGAAGATGCCCAACCTCGTGTCTGTCGCCAAACCAATCAGCTCAACTCGACAGTGACACGAGCATCGTTCGTTTGAACAATACTTTTTTTCCCTGCGTTGAAGCACCCACTTCCAAGAAATTGGCCCATTAGCGTATTTCTCATTCCGCAATTTATCCCCCAAGCCCTCAAGTTAAAAGTTTGTTTGTTTGTTTTGTTTTTGAATTGAGGATCATTATGGTCACTTAGCTAACATCCTCAAGTTAAAAGGTCAAGATCAGCGCACCATGCGTCTCTACTTCGTCCCGCTACACCATTCACCCTAATTAGTCGTGCCATGACTATTTAACGTGTACGACCTGAAGAGTGGCTCACCCTGTTTTGAAATTCCGTTCTCGGGAAAACTATTCCTATCTACGATAGACTAAATATTCGTCTTGCCGAGATCTACTCGAATCCGGTCTCTTTTCTGGATTAAAGGTGAAAATGAAAATACTTTTCAGAACCGGTGGAATGATTATCAAAGGTACACGACTAATTAGGTCGCACGACTAATTAGGGTGAACGGGGTGCTGTAGCTCTCTCGTCTGATCGTTAGCACACAACATAGTTCGAAAATGAGCACGGTATACCTTACCTGCAAAATGAATGAAATAGCTCTCTCGTTGCTGGCGCCAACGCAGCCATTGGACCAGGGTACTATGTCACCGATGGCCTCATCAGATCAGGCAACCTCAATTGGTGACTTTCGGTTCCTGAGAACCCACCACGATAAAGAAGAGCGGGGCTTGCTGGTTACCAGCCTCACAAAGGTTTGTCTGAAACATCATTTCCGTATCGATACACTTCGATGTGCGCAACTATTTGTTCAATTACGCAGTCTCGGGCAGATGCTACGGCTGCGAAGCAGACGCAGTAGATGCCCACGTTAGAGTCAACTAAAGAGTTGGGCTGGTAGTGCTTTTAAGGATTAAAAACAAAACAACTTTGGGATTTACTCAATTATTATCCGTTATCATCGTCCATGAAACTATTCGTCGACCTCCCGGAGCAACGCTCCGGGTTGCCTATTTGGTGTCGCATGAAGCCGTGCGTGTAACGCATGCGTTTAAGTATCCATCATATATTGAAATATTATGAAAGTAAACTTAATAGGTAATCTGAATAATTACCTAGTCGGTCTCTATCAATGAAGAAGCATCAATCGCATCATCAAGTTTCATTCGAATCATTTCCCCTGAAGACGCAGCAACATCAGGGTGCACGAAGGTAAGAATAGTCGTCTGCTTGGGAGGGCGTTGCTGCAGCTTATAACTTGCTTGTATTTGGTTATTAAAACAGCGCGGAGGCAAGAAAGCAAATTGATATTATCGTAAGTGTGTTATTGTACTGAAAGGTCTGATTATCTGGTAGATGTGGATGCTCACCTCGAACGCCTCGTCATCTCATGCACCCCACTGCTCCACCGTCTCCCGGACTTCACTAACGTCAAGAACCTCAAGTCTCTCGTCGCGCTCGATCGCGGTGAGTGGTGCTACAACGGGTTCCTGGGCGAGTGCGACCTCCAGAACCCGCTCTGCCAGCCTCATCCAGTGTGGCCCCCCCCCCCCCCGCTGCAACGTGTCTACCTGCCGACCGAACCAGCGCCATCGCGTCTCCCGCCACCCTCGCGGCAGTCCACAAGTTCAGCTCGACGGTGTGCGGTCCTCACCGCGACTCTTGATTGCGGTCATGGTGGTCCCGGAGGACGCACGCCGGTCGACGATGCACTCCAGCAGGACGGAAGAGCGCGAGCTGAAGAGCACGCGCACCAGGTCCAGCTGCCTGGTATATTCTCGTTCACTGGGGCCCACAAACCGATCTTGAACTATGCTTTTCCTTACACCACTTCAGGCAGGTGTACAGGAGGAGCGGCATTCATCGCAGCCGCAGCGAAAGACTGGTTGTAGATGGACACCTCGCACTGGTGCAGGTACGAGTGGCGGATGGCAATGAGCCACATGACCACAAGCATGATCGTCTGGAAGATGTTCGCCGACACGATGTCGTCCTTCGTCGGCCCCTGCCCACCGTAACGGTACTGCACCCGCTCCGTCCGACTCGGAGATCTGCACGGTCGTGTAAATCTGCTCTGCTGCTGTTAGGATGGCAAGCCACACGACGCCGCGGCAGTAGAAGCAAATGGGGCGGATGTCCGTGTCGTGTGCTGCCTGGAACCCCACACAGCCCACAGAGCACACGACTTAGGCGCGCCGCACTTGCGGCGCACCTGTCGCCCGCGCTGTGCGTTTATCTGTTTGTTCTCTCAGCTCTTGAGCTGAGAGCACAGGGTGTTCGCAGAGTCGGTTCGCCAAATTTGTGAATGTTTTTTATGAAAGAAACACTGGGTTTCACTATGGTCGCGATCGGAGCGCTTCATTTAGCTTCACTATGCTTTTCGCAATTTCTAACGTAAAAAACACCTGTGTGCAAGCACACCACATCGCGCTCACTTGCCCCTGCTATTGTTGGCGACTCGCATGGGACAGCGGAAAAAAATCTGCGACAGAATTTAGACACGTAGACTCGTGTCAACATTTCCCAGGTTAGGTACTCGATACTTTTGCCTACTTGAACAGGCAACAACGGTACTCTCCCGCTCAAGTTCATGCGCTCCGCACTCAACATAGCGTCGCACCACCGAAATTAAACTTGAGCGGTAACGTGCGGTCGCGGAAACTTCCTTACTTAAGTTGCGTTGCCGACCCGTCAGCGGCCAATCAAAGTGGCGCGCAAATATGGATTCCGGGCTCACTTGAGCTAACTATGGTTTAGAAAGGTGAACCCATCCAAAAGGAAATAAAAGCCATGCGACTGCGCGGAAAGCCAGCAGGTTTCCCTACTTTTGTTACGGCGACCCCTCAGAGCTGTCACCGGGTGACAGTTTCAGGGAGTACAAAATATCGGCAGCTTGGTTTTTATATGCGCGAGTGGTGTTTTTTACTCGGCCAATCAAAACGTGGGCAGATGCTTCGCGCGTGCCCGGTATCAGGAGCGAAAGAAGCAGCTTGTTAGTAAGACACGATAGAATAGTAGTGATGGGGACGTAAACGACGTTAACTTTTACCTATCATATAGTATATGCTGTATGATAGGTTTTTGGCGAATTTTGCTGTTTTGCAATAGCTAGTGTAAACGTATGCTAGTCATAACTATGCATCTGGCGTTAAAATTACGAAACTCGTACTAGAACTACATCAAAACTACAGCTCAACTTTTGAACCTATGATATAGAGTACGCCGAATGATGGGTTTTAAGTTAACGTCGTTTACGTCCCCATCACTAAAAGAACAATATTCTAAGAATAGATGTGTCAAGCCAGTTTTCCCAAACTCGTTCGACTTTACTTTTGGCATGCCTTTCTAACCAACACTAGACTATTAGGCATAATGTAAAGTCTCCCGTATTAGTGTGACTTGTATATTAGCGTGGCTTTATTACTGGTGTGGGTGCGTAATTACCGTAGCCCGCACTAATAGTGTAGACTGAGCCAGATTTCGGGTGGCGCAAATACACTATTGACACTTTTTACTGTAACAGCTTAGTTTTAGTTAAGGGGGTGGCGTTCCCCAGCTAGCTTGCATGCAAGCCAACTAGCTGGCCGAGTTTAAGGCCCACCACACCACTCCCGGGGTTGCCTCGCACGGATTCACTGCGAACCCGCTGCGAGGCATGCCTTCGGTGATCTAAGGACGTTGCCTTTTGCCCCAAACGTGTTCACGGAGAAGGTTGAAAAATAGTGCGTTCACAAGACCTTGTTCGCTTTTAGCGAGCTGAGAGATATCGTGCGCGAAAAGCCTCGTAGAGACTCGAGCAGCGCTACTGTTCTCTAAGCGGATAGCTTAGAGCCAGCGTCATTTCTTGTCTGACCATCAGTTTTATACATTCGGTACTTTTTAATATGAACTTGAGTATTCAAAATCGGCTGGTACTACCGGTATAAAGCAGCAGAGGCGGTCGGATCGATGTATTTAACGAGTATTCAGTTTTGGAATAAAACGCCGCACGTGTGGGCCTTAGCGGACCGACTTCGGAGGCGGCGCGATGAACGATCGGCTGCGCTGCGCATTGCAGCCCATTGATCAACATTGTGTTCATCACGCCATGTTCGGTATTCGCTGGGCATGCTTGACGGCACGCTACATACGCTTGACCATCCCGAGCGCCACGGTGGGGCTCGTGGAGATCGCGTCGCTGTAGTACGTGACGCACACCACAGAGCTACGTGGTCAAGACAATGATAACAGTATCATGACATGCAAATGCAACTCCAATTATTCTTGCTAGCTCGTCGTGCAATAGCATCTCATCGTACCATAACCATGGTGGATGGGATAGGACGCCGCGTCTGTCGTCAGGCGATTAAACATTCCAAAAGCAACACGTCTTTGTTAACAACCGACTTGAGAGTAGCCAGGTCAATATCACCTGGGGCAGTCAGTGTTGTACTGCTCGCTAAGCACTGTACGTGATGCCGCCCTTCACGACGGGGTAAGCCCACCTGTAGATCGGCGTGGAAATACTCGTATCCAGCGACCATAAGCGCCATGGTGATAAACAGCTACGCAGAAGTGAAGGGCTGACGCTGTATTGGACAGGTGCTGTGTGGGCCGGGCCAGATTGAATTTCAACCACAGTACAGTGTAGAGTAGTGCGTAAGTAAGAATACAGCATAGACCTTCAAGGCCATGTTGGTTGCAGTGAAGCGAACCTACACCACCCGCTGCTGGTTTATACGAGGGCTGGACCATTAAGTTCTGTCGTAACGCAGATGGTCCAACCCTCACATAAAGCTGCAGATCAAGCCTTGTAGCAAGATGCAAGTTTGGTTTGCTGCAAACCGTCGAGCCGACGCGAAAGGACTATGGCAGGGACAGCGCTTGGGCATTATCAAGGCAAGTCCCAGAATTATTCAAGGCAAGTCCCAGAGACGCTTTACTTCAATATCTCTGTGCCTAGTGTGTGCATTCAGCAGAAACGAATTGTCAGCCAAGCACAAGCATTGGAGCTCAAGTGAAGTTGCGCCTCATGGCCGAAGAGGACCCGTTCGCTGAGATGGACGCGATGCTCGCAGAGCAAGTGCGCCTACGGGTACTCCCGCCGAAGCGAACGGTCCGCGGGGTGCGCGAGTTCTACCTGACGCACAAGTCGAAGGAGGACGACTACGTTGCTGTGGCTCTGTGTTTCGCTGGGATCGAGGACCAGCCCAAGCTGTATCGGTACGACCTGGTCGACGCGATTTTCGAGGGCAAAGAGGCTGGGCTGAAGGCGAGAATGGCCAAGATGGACCGCGCGATGCGCAACACTATCACGTTGCAGGTGACAATGTGGAAGCCTCGTAAGCGTCCCCTGGGCTGAGTGCGCTGCCCGCACCAGGTTGGCGAAGTCGCCGTCATTGGCAAGGTCCGCAAGCTGCAGATGTACCATTCCCTTCTGCAGGGGCAAGTGGAGGCGTAGGATTGGATGGCTGAGCAGGAGCGCGGCCTCTAAGCGGTCCGACAAGTTGGAGGCGGCGGCGATTGCGGCAGAGTGACGTACTTTCATGAAAATGCTGAACAAGATGCCGAGCGAACTACCCACAACCAGTGTTCAGCAGTTTGCGTTGGATGATAAGCATGAGCTTGGTGCATGCAGGGCCCACCAAAAGAAAGGTATTTAGCAGATCATCGTGGTAGGTAAGCCTAATTTAATATAACGAGTTGTCAGTGTCAAGCATGTATTGTCCGTTTTGGAAGTTTACTGGGAAGTAGTTGGGCACGTCGCTCTTGTGCCGTCCACCACCGTGATGATATAGTACTAGTATGGCTGCGGCAGGTTCCTCAGCGACATACTTCGACCGTGTAGCGAGTTGCTCAGCAGCCCCTCCAAGATTTGGCTTCGCCGTGGATCTTGCAGCAGTTGCGTTCGTTGAAGAGCTGCATCCACAATAAAGTAATAAGGGCATGTACTGCATGGGATCGGGATTGACGTCGGCAGCCAGGACCAGTTACCAGTCGGAGGGGAAGCTCAGCAGCTACTCGCCCACAAATATGAGCTTGAGCAACTCGGAGCTATAGTCGACGATAATCTTTGACAACAGTGGCTTGGGTTTTGGGTACGAGGGCAGTGTGGGGGTGGGCGTGTGGTCATCTTGACAGCGGGACCGAAGCCTGGGGTCATCTCGCCAGCACGCCCACGACCATCTCGTGCGTCGAGGCACTAACCTCGACTAATAGTGCAATTGTACTAACAGTGACGCACTATTAGTACAACTGCAGCCACTGGCCAAAATTTCATTTTCTCCTCCAATCAAATTTTTCAGTTTCATATTTTCCAGTAACCAAATCTTCAGATATTTTCTTCTGTAGTAGCAAAGAGCAGTTTTCTCGGAGACATCCAATGGAGGAAGAGACTAAGTGTGAAGATGGCGCTGGGTGCGGGCTGAGTGCCCAGGTGCGAGCGATTCGTAGTAACCCTATGTATGCAGTACTACTTGCGGAACAAAGACGAATAAGAACAGAACGAGAACAAGCTTCGGATAGCAATAAGCGCAGACACAATGACGAAGATAACCAGCCGAGTCGGAAACGTCGTAAAGTTGAGAGACAGCGGGAAGCAGAGTATCAACGCCTTCATCGGCTTCGAAACCAAGCATTAAGAGATGAGACTGCGTTTTATACCTCCGCGGAGCTCGATGCAATGGATAGCACTTTAAACATTAAGGTACCAACCGTGGTAGACCTAGCTAGACTTCAGCGTTCTGCAGTTAGGATGTTTGAGGCTTCAACCGGTGAAGGAGCAATTTGCTGCGTGTGCGAGCTTTTGCATCCTATGAATGATGTACAACTGACACCTTTGACGGATACCATTGCCGAGGTAAGATGTTCTCTGGTTAATTTAGGTGTCATGCGAAACTTCTCTTACCCTTGTGTTCGACAGAGCATGTCGCGGTTATTGCGGATACCCGACAACGCAGATATACCAGAGTTTATCTTGAAGCAATACGACGCGTCAGCACTCGATGCTCAGATAAAGGACCTTCTCCTTTTCCCACCAGGAAAGATACAATGTTGTTACAGCAGAAGCGCATGGAAAGAAGCCAAATCCACCCCGAAAAGAGGTTCAACAGGTTATTAACCTACGTAGAGGTCTTCGTACCAGTGAGACAGCATTTTATGGATCGAATTTGAGCAGAATGCGAGCACGAAACGATCTTTTCGGATATATTAAACGTTTTGGACCACTACAGCTATTTTTTACGGTATCACCCGATACCGCTGGGACTTATACAATTGCTGAACAATCTGGTGTACTACCGCATCACGTAATCGAAGAAGCCAACATGCGTCTTTTACCAAATCGTGCTGATCGGAAGCGCATTGTCAACAACCACCCGATGCAGTGCGCCTTATTTTTTGACAGAATAATGACTATTATAATTGATGTTTTTCTTGGGTGGGATCGAAAGACACATCAACCCAAGAAAGGAGGGGGAATTTTCGGTGTGGTTCGAGCATTTGGGGCTGCCGCAGGAACACAACAGGGTGGTGATCTCCATGCCCACTTCGCGGTACGGTTACACGGATTTCCTACCACGTCACAGCAAATGAAAGAAGCCATATCTTCGAACGCAGCATTCACACAGCGTCTAACCGATTATGTTGATTGCATTTCAACAACAACTATCTCAGTGATTGAATCACCAAATCGTTGCTTCAATGAGGACGCTGGAGAATTGAAACCAGTTGCGGTCGGTATCGATGGATACCGGAAGCCATTGCCAGGACAACATGCACCGATTACTTCTTGTTGTCAGATTTGTATGTCAAGTATAGAGACAAAGATGTGATTAATGCTGCGATTGATAGTGCTGCGCGTCGCAATGCAGTAAAGTTATCACCTGAAAACATTGATTTTATTAGATGCTCCCCACCGCGTAATAATGATAATAGCTCATTGTCGGCACTAGAATTAAGCCTCATCGTCCGCGATGTACAAGTTCACTAATGGAGCCACGCAAATTCTTGCTTTAAGCCTACGCGCAGAACACCGAAAGCATCTGTCTGCCGTTTCTTTAAGCCGCATGAACCTAGACTAGAAAACACTTGAACCGACGACGGGAACGATTTGCAGTTGAGCCGGCCGATTGGATCAGAGTACGTAAATGCATACAATCGAACGCTAATGCAAACGCTAAAATGTAACCACGACGTGCAGCTTGTGTTTGGAGCCAGCGCTAAAAACGCAGCAGCATACATTTGCAAGTATTGCATGAAAAAGCAAAATCCCATCGAAAACGAAGTTCGCTTTTCAGTTGGTGTATTCAACAAAGCTGTGGAAAAAGCAGATCGGTCAACCCATCACACTGCAGAACGGAGAGGGTACAAATTGCTCTCATCTATGCTATATGCGCTGACGAACGGCCAAGAAGTTGCAGCACCAATGGCCGCTTTATATATTCATCGCGGTAGTCCATTTTGGTTCTCACATGAGCATACGTATGTGAACCTCGAAAAGATGCTACAGAATACAAATTCACCGACAGTTGAAATCCCGACCCCCGAAGATATTAACTCGGATTCAAACGGGCCCGTATGGAATGGTAAACGCAAGCTAAGTATGTACTGGAAACGACAAAAAGAGTTAGATAACGTCAATTTTATCACTATTTGTGAATGGCACCACAGCGGAAAGAAACAAGACGCCGATGGGGCGCTACACTTTGAAAAAAATGCACATCGGCAACTTTTCATCATGTCAGGAAAGCAATTGCCAGATTTTAACGCTAACACATCTGATACTGACAGAAAGTTTTACTATTTGGTGCTTTTGACACTTTTTAAACCACATCGAGAAGGTAGAATTGTTGAAGGGTATCCAAACGCTGAACGCGCTTACATTGGGTTTAAATCCACGTGCTCAGCTCTTCAACAAACTCAAATGAGGGAATTCGAAGAGAAGTGGATAGATTATTACAGGTCTGAAGCTATAGAAAAAGAAGAGCAAGAATCACAAAAAGGCATTCTGCTTCGCACAAAATCTGAGCTCCATGGCAGCCCTACGATCGAGAAACAGAAATAGACAATGACAACTTTTCCGATGCGGCAAGTGGCGACGGCGATAATAGCGACAACGAGTTAGAAACATGCATGGATCAATTAATCAGCGAAACATTGTACACGTGCCCTATTGATGAAGTTCAGAATTTGCGCTCCACAATCAACAACACATGCGATAATTACTCACAACCAACAGAGGCTTTTGTACCCGCTTACACATCATTCGAAGACTACACCGAACACGTCGCTTCATACAACAGTGACAATAACACATCAACAGGAACTAGCGATTTCATTGCAGCTTTTCCTGAAGCCAAGACAAGATTAGAAAGACTCCAGGACTGCTTCGAAGCAGTTCCCTGGGGGCCTGATCAAGCCACAGCCACTTCGATAAGTTCTATACCTGCCTTCCTAGCATTGAAACGGTCTCAAAGGCCTTTAACTTCAACTTTTGGCAGCACGCGATATTTGAAATTGCAGCGAGGCATCTCCTATTTGCATACTTGTCAGATATCAAAGATGCTTTACAAGAACCATTATTTCCAGAAGATTTTGTCTTGCAGCCCTATGCTATCAAAGAACAGCTTATAGCGTACGTCGGAGGAGAAGCTGGTACTGGTAAATCACGAGTAATTCTCGCACTACTACTACTTGCCGAGAAGTGGGGTCGAGAAGGAAGCGTTGAAACCCTTGCCTTTACAGGAGTGGCGGCAATGAATATAAAAGGCAGAACAATACACTCCGCACGCAACCTCCAGCTAAACGGTACACAATCCAACTCTCCTCCCAGTTTGCAAATGAAAAATGCTTTTCAAAAGGTGGTATTAGTTATAATGGACGTAATATCTACGACAGATCAAGGGTTACTAGGTTCCGCTGACATGACATCACGAGCAATGTCCGAACAACCCCACAAAATAATGGGCGGAAAGCATGCCATGTACTTTGGTGACTGGTTACAGTTACCACCTGTACGTGGAACACCATGTACGTTCTAACCAGTTTCTTATTAGTATCTTCGTTTGCTAATTGGCAATTCATATCATTCCCATGGTCGCAGGCTTTAAACCTCCACCTCTAGCAACAAGCACCGCTAGGAATGTTGGGTTTGAAGTCTACAACTCCATCAACTTTGTCATCTTTCTCACCGAAAATATGCGTGCCAAAATCGACCCAATCTACGCAGAAATTTTGAGTGAACTTCGATGGGGTAGACTATCAGACGCTCACCGAAAATTATTAAACTCCAGAGTATTTACAGACGCGCGACGTTCAGTGAGTAAAGCTGGTCGTTCTCCGGATTCCTATTACAATCCTGTTCTTGTCGCCACTAATGCACTACGATGTGCAATTAATGACACAATGACAATCCAAGCATATACAAAGACTAACACTACGATATACGAAATCTCGGCAAAGCCGACACCTCGATCAAAGGCAATCTTCAACAAAATAGTTAACGCAAACGACGATGAAACTGACCGAATTCCAATGAAATTAATCTGCTTCATTGGTATGCCAGTAATGATTACAAGAAAACACCCCGCTCTAAAAGATGCAAACGCTATTGCTAATGGAACAACCGGAATCATAGTAGGTTTCGCGCTTCCACTACAAGAATCTGCATACCGTAATAAACTAGTTCATGGCACTATCGTAAAAGAGGTGCTTAACCCCCCCGACCTAATTATCATTCGCGTTCACGACTGCGAAAGCACATTGGTAGATGGATATCCTCCGGGAACTATCGGAATACCAGTTCTTAACGCACAGATTAAGCTGTCAAAATTCAAGAATCTAGCTCGTTCATCGATTTCAGTTCGTCAATTTGCAATAGTGTCAGCCTTCTCCTGCACAGCTGAAAAACTACAAGGGAAAACCTGCAAGGATGGCGTTACGGTAACGCCCTTAGAAAGACCAGGAATGCCACATCAAACTCTCTATGTTGCACTATCACGAACGACATCACTGCAAAATCTAACACTTACCGAAGATATCACACCAGAATACATGCAGCAGTTCCAACCTCCTCCTACGTATGTAGCCGAAATGCTACGATTCCAAGCTCTCATAGATGTGCCACCATATATTCCTTCTGAAGAGCTCTTAAAATTCAGTATCTGGCTGGAGAAAAACAACATACATACAGCAACTTGAAAAAATAGCCGAATATAAAAAATGGATCCACTCGATCCCGATCTGGAAAGCGTACCAGCGTTGAAGTCGGCGTCTTTGCTGTTGTAAGGGGCCGCTACTTATCTGCCATGGATGTCTGCCGCGCGCAGGCTCCAAGATTTGCCATAATGATCACCACCTGCCCCCAAGCTTCGGAACATACCCACCAAGCCTCCGAGTCCACTCCGACCCAAAATACATCCAAGAGGCCTTAGCGGTCAGTCACGGGGTCATTTTAGCCGCCAGCGCGTTCGGGGACGACGTCCACAACCTGCCAAGCAACCAGCGGACGGGTAGATTCAGTGCGAGCAGAACGTGGCGAGTCGAGATGTCCACGTTTATCATGGACGCGATGGAGACCCGGTGGTCCGCTGATGTTCGCTGGCGTGGCGCATTTCATGTTGGGGTTATTTTGCCCTAATTGCCAGCTCAAAAGGCACGGCCTCAAGCATGCTGTCAGCTTTCCGACCGAAACCACGATGACTCCTGAGCAAGCTGGAGAAAGTTACCGACTCTGTGGGAAACTCCAGCCAAACTCCTGCATACCAGCAGTCAGTGTATTAGCAGCAGCAATACAACAAGCAAGATAACTACACTAAATCTAAGTACATGTTGTCCTTTGCACTAGGGCAGGGATCAGAGCCTTCGTGCTCCCTGCCATCAATCTCGTTCTCCATAGTAAAGTGTACATACTCCTGCTGTCATTGTACGACAGAGCTGGATACACTTGATAGCCGCGCGTGGCAACCACACGCGGAAGAGCTTTGGCAAGATCTGTCGTTGTTGAGCCGCAGCACAGGTAAGACTGTATCTCACAAAGTCGTGCTCGATAAGTCGTATAGTTACAGGCCAAACTCGCGAAGAAGTCTCGTTGGATGGCATTATACTGGGTTGCAACAACTCACGCACCATGGAGTACTGTAGACCTTGACAGTTTTTCTTCCTGATCGTGGGGCGAGCAAAACAAAGATAGTAACAGAATAGCGATAACAATATCAGTTTCAAAGTCAGTAACTAATAGCGGTTGCAGTGTCAGTAACTAATAGCGGTTGCAGTGGCGGTGGCATTGACAGTAGGGCAGTTGCAGTGGTAGCTGGCAGTGATCGTGACGCAGGCGAACAATTTCAATAGCAATATACCGAATAAGAATTATTGTGCCTTTCACTTATTCTGCCGTGATAATTCTGGCATAACTCTAATCCGTTATCGACCTTAATTATGCCCCGAGTTAGCTAATTCCCATGTTAATTCCGGGTCGTCCCTCCGTGGCCGAATTAGGAACGGCGATGGTGAGGCCGACTCAAGGCGGGATAAGCTAATCCAGCCTTCGTTAGGCGGAAACAGAGCGATTGGCGGTTTCCTATCCGCCAATCCATGCCATTCTGCTCGTATCTCCGTCAATTAGCTCTCAAATGCTGATCGCGGATGTTAGGGGAAGCGCCCACAATCTTAGGCAGAATTAGCACTAAATAAGCATTGATCACCCTTTTATGACTCTAATTCCGCCTGAATTAACAGCTCACCCGCCAAAATACGTGAAAGACACAATACGTCATATTGATACTACTTACGCAGCAATACAAGTCACACACATTATTTGGAAAAGAGGAGAGTGATTTACAAGGGTCTAGAGGACGATAAGATCATCGATAATGTTTGGATCGCGTCGTTTTCACCACGGTGGGCGGCGATACTCAGATGGCATCTACTTATAAATTTAGTTTGAGCAAGCCATGAAATGCCCCGTGATATTATGCAGCAAGTCAAGCAGTAGGGAGTAGATTTTGGCAGTCTTTCTCAGGCATGAAAAAGAAAGCAGGAGCAATATCATTACAGTGCCATTATCAATGCTGAGATCGTAGTTGTAGCGTAAATAACAACGGTAGCGGTAGTGGCAGCAGATAATAAACAGTCGCAGTAGCGATAGCAGCAGATACGAACAAGCAATATCAATGACAATATTAGTGAAATAGTAGTTGTAGTAGCTGTAGTACAGCGTTACAGTGGCAAAAAACGCAAAACTGTTCGGTGCGTTTGCCTCCGCTTAGAGACCCGCACGCGAAGCGCGCCCCAGTTCTCTCAGCCTGAAGGGCTGAGAGTATACCGCTCACTTTTCGTTTCTAAACGTGCCCTGCTTCAACTTGGAGGTGTTTTAAACATATTTGTGAAATCTGGATCACTAAATATGGAAATGTTTTATACGGTTTCTTTCGTTGTCTTGGTATGTGTATACTCTGCCCGTACGGAAGACTTCCATGGGACGACCCTTCATATTTGTGAATTGGCAGATTCAGAAATTCCACCTCTCAATTGAATCTCGCTTTGAAGCCATTTACTTTTGAATATTTTTTCAGCAAAGTACGGTACTACCCCGGCTTAAGTTCATGGTTTGTCACGGCCATTGTGGATTGCACTATAGAAAAACACTTTTACGGGATACAGCGGTAGACCCTACCTCGCACGAGGACCACCTCACTTGTTAAAGTACACAGGTCACTTGTTTAAGTGGCCCTTTCGGCCAATGAGATTCAGCCCAAAATATGGAGCTGTACCTGTTGCAGCTGGGAAGAGAAGTGAGAGGCTTTCACTATGGCCCTTGAGCTTCAATTGGTACAGCCCGGCCATTTAAAAACGAGTTAGAAACGTGGTGTACCGTACACTTTACCCGGGCAGACAATAAATGTGGTGTACCGTACACTCGCCATTATGCCTTTCAAACGGCCTCAAGGGCGGACTACAGGCTGCCAAGAAATAGGCAAGCCTTTCGTTCACTGGGAAGCTGGTCTGATCGGCAACCCGACGCGGCGCCTGCCGGTGCCGTCGTTCAACATCATTAACGGTGGCTCGCGCGGTGGCAACAAGCTGGCGATGCCGGAGTTTCTGCTCGTGGCCACGAGGTTCACGGCCGGCTTGGAGGCGTACCACACGATGAATCTGTTGGTGGGCTAGGCCTAGTCCAGGATCCAGAGACAATATTCGTGTAGCAGTCGAGCTCGTGGGTGGGGTGAACCACGACATGCGTGAGCGACTCGTAGAGCAGCAATATGGAGTACAGAGGCGACCCGACCGTCACCTGCACGTTGTAGTGATGACTTGACGCCAGAGCTTCTATTGCACAACATCGTTGGCCTGCGTCAGAGATGCAACACGTACGGTGGCTAACATGCTTTTTGATTTAGGAGCTGTAGACGAGGCCTAACAAGTATGTCTGACGGACACAAGAACGATTACGTGGAAACATCTCCTTGTTATGTATTTACGCGTATGAAGAAAAGATCGCATCCAGATCCAGGAGGAAGTTTAAGAAGCCGCAGCGTGAGCAAGGCACTGGCAATTGAAGAGTTCTCGGTTGCGAGCGCTGTATCGGAAGGTGAGTTCCTGAAGAGGAGTTATCTCGGCCGCCGCAAATATCCCGAGGCGGGTCGTGTTCGTCCAGTTGAACTCGTACATCACGCAATTCGGTTCACAAGAGTGGTTAATAAACCGACTCTCATTGCCGCACGATAGCACGTCAACGTATACTTTCGTTCCTCCATTCCAGTCAGCCAGGGTGCGGAAGGCTGCTTGATACCGTCGGTTGACGCGTTCAATTGCGTCGCTCTCGTACAGTATTTCACCGACGTACTCGATAATGAAAGCCCCACGGGGGATCCTTTGGGTTGAAACAACGCCAAGCCCGACCCGAGATTTCACAAGGTCGAGTGAAAACCGTGGCTCAAACCGGTTACCACAGGCTGGACCGAGTAAGCAGTTGAAGTCGTCGCAGATGGTGGCCGTATTAGCGTTGACGCACGCGCTGGTCAAGTGAGTGCCGGTGTTGGAAACGCAGCACGGTTCGCAGTTGCAAGGTTCGTCGTTGTACACCGGTGTCGTCATAACTGGGTATGGTTGTGAAGCGGAAAAGAGGCTGCGGTCGATATGGACTACGTCGTCAGGCCAGGCCTGTGGGACGATAAAGTCGTAGTCGCCTCCAACGAGGGGCAGCAGGGTTTGCTCGGATCGCATGATGCAATTGCTACGGGGCTAACCTAGTGCAAGTTTGGGTATGCAGAAGGCTGAGAGACCTCGTGCGCGAAGAGCCTCGAGCAGCGCTACTGTTTATTTTTGCTATCTCAGCCCCCGCGAAGCCCTAGTCTGAAAAAAGGCAACTTTCATGTTGAAGTGAGTAAACACATGCTCTTCAGTCTACACGCTAGATGGTACACTGTACCGGTCCTCTCGCCCACCCAAAAACAACCACTTGGTCATTGGACGCGTCTCCGCAGCCTGCGCTCGCTGTGTGTCACTCGTTCTGCTGCGCTTCCTTCGGACCTTGCGCTCGCGTCTAGTAACTTAGTGGCCACTGTACCAACTCAGCTTCGTCCCACCGCCCGACTTGCCTGAATCGCTTCGCAATCGCCGCCAGAATGCCCGAGTACCTCGTGTTTTTCGTGCACCAGCACTTCGACTTCCGCTACCCGGAGCTGGAGGCGCTGCTGACCATGCAAAAGCTGCCCAGCGTCGCCGAGACGGTGCTGAAGGACCCGGAGACTGGAGAGCTGCCGAACCCCGAGAGCTCGCCGCTGGTGCGCCTCCAGCTGCCGTCCGTGGAGCACGCCAAGTTCCTCTCGGAGCGCGGCATCCTCGTCAAGGGCGTGTACGAGGTGTGGGGCCACACGGCCAATGGAGACGGCTACGACGAGCTCGTGGCGGCTGTGGACAATTTCCAGGGACCGCAGAAGCAGAATATTCTGCAGGACACTAAGCGCTCGTGGCGTATCAACGCGGCCGTGTTCGGCAAGAAGCTCAGCATGGACGAGCAGCGCAATAGGCGCGAACGTTTCCGTGATGTTCTGCCCTTTGCTGGCCCCGTGCAGATGAAGAACCCGGACGAGACGTTTTTGATTCTGGAGGAGCTCGGACTGGATCAGGATCTGCACCCGGGCATGAAGCCCAAGCAGATTTTCTTCCTGCGCGAACTTGCTGGCAGCGAGAAGAACCGCGGGCGTGGTGGAGCGAGAGACCTTGTGGACCAGCAGACGCTGAAGCGCAGAGCTTACATTGGTCCTACGTCGATGGAATCCGAGATGGCACTGCTAATGAGTAACATGGCGCTGGTGCAGCCCGGTGACCTCGTCATTGACCCGTTTGTGGGGACTGGCAGCGTCTTGATTCCGTGCGGAACCCACGGTGCCATGTGCTACGGCACGGATATCGATATCCGCGTGTTGCTGGGAACTGGTGTTGGTGTCGAGGGTGCTGGTGTCGTCCCCACAGATGAGAAGAGTGATGGCAAGGAGCGTGTCAATGTGGTCACCAATTTCAAGCAATACGGCCTGCCGCTTCCGGAGCTCGTGCGTGCGGACAACTCCATGTCGCCTCTCGTCAAGCAGTGCAACGGCTTCTTCGACGCGGTGGTCTGCGATCCGCCGTACGGAATTCGTGCCGGTGCTCGCAAGAGCGGACGCAAACGCCAGATCAAGAGCGATGTGAGCGCTGCAGTCAAGCAGCCAAATTACATTGCGCCCACGCAGCCATACGCGGCCGAAGACGTGATGAAGGACTTGCTGGAGTTCTCAGCTCAGACACTGCGCGAAGGAGGACGGTTGGTGTACTTGCTGCCTACCACGTACGAGTACACGGACGCCGACCTGCCCCGCCACCCAAGCTTGCAGGTGATCGCGAACTCGGAGCAGAAGCTGACCAAAAAGTACGCGCGACGCCTCATTACAATGGTCAAGCGTACGCCGACTGCTGACGAGATGGCTGCGGCTGAGAGTGCAGCGACGGCAGCCACGAGCAACCCTAGTGATGTGAGTTTCGCGAACCTGCGAGAGAAGATCCGGAAGCGCAAGTCTGACGCCGTCGACGAACTCGTGGAGCACTAAACTGAAAAATATAGAGGTGTTTGTCATGAAGCTGTCGCTCGCTATTGATGTGACCAAGACGATCTGGCGAGAAAGGCAGGAAGCGAAGAGCTACGATCCATTGTTGTAAGCTGGCGACAGGAAGCAGGCAGGCAAGATGAACTCAATGTCGCTTGAATTCATCTTGAACGAGTCTGAGGAAGCGCCAGAATCTCGTCCCTCCAAGCAACAAAAACGAAAGACTGCTTCCGCTAGCCGCAGTGATCCTGCAACGGCCGACACCAGTGAACAGAGCGCCAAACGACCCGCCCGCGACAACAAGGCTGCCAAGGAGCCTTCGACACCCGACAGGTACGTCGAAGTAAATCGCGGCTTTCTCAACGATAGCTTCATTGACGATATGCCTGCCCCCAGGCAGCAGCATGTGCGGCAGCTGCAGAACCTGCGTCAGCGCCGCTACCGAGAGCGCAAAAAGTCGTCGGCATCCGCCCAGCAGGAAAATGCTGAGCGCCTGAAGCAGGAGAACGCAGCGCTGGAGACGGCCATCTTGGAGCAGTTCAAGTCGCGGATGTAGTCCCACAGCATATCCAAGCGTACGCAGCTATATAGACTACCTCGAATCCTGTAACTTTTCACCAAGCAAAATACTACTACGAAGTAGTTGTAGCTCCTCTTGACCATCGTATCATGTACACGTATTTTCCTTCATGTTGCCCACCAGTTGCAATCCAAGCAGCAGAGCAGAAAAGTATCCAGCGCGATTCTGAGAGTGCGCACAGCACGGTGTACGTCGGGTCCAGCAAGCATAGCACGCGCAGCGCGACTGGCAAGACGCCAGCAGCGCTACAGGCTCACCTCCAAGCGTCCTCCGTCGCCCCGGCCCCGCGTTGTCTGCCAGGCTTGGGCACTTCAACATGGGCCGATCCCAAGGGCACCGGCGGGAGCAGCTGGGAAATCTTAGCGTGGCGCCGCTGCCGATGTCAGCGCGGCGTCGCGCCCAGGGCTGCAGCTGCCACCTGCTGGGGCCTGCCAAGCTTGCGCAGCAGGCCGGTGCTGCCGAGCCAAGCTCTGGCGCTGTCACCTCGGGGGGGAAGGGAGGAGACCGCGTCGGCAGATGGCTACAGTGCGAGGGATTACGTGCAGTTCAGACCTGAACCCACTCGGGACCAGCTGGCGCGTCAATGACGATGCCACGCGTTGATCCTTGCGTGATTTGACTCGCGCTTGTATAGGACATACAAAAACCGAGTAAAATCAGGCCGGAGCCGGCCTTTATTGTGAGCTGGAGCGCGCTGATTGACCGCTTTGGCTCGGAGCCGACAGCGGCGGTGCAGCAACTTTGAACTGGACGTTTTGTATGGGCAGACCCGATCGGATTGGGCGGGCGCCGCCAGACTTGATCCCCCGCTGAAAGAGCTCCACGCGGTCCCTCGATTTGAGGGGGTTGAGGCATAAATGCCCCAGTACTCGCACCGCGAAACCCGATTCGCTGTTGTCGCGCCGTCGTCTCGGCGAAGTGGCTGGCAGTCTGCAAGCAAAGATAATTGCCCGAGCTCGCAAGTAAGAGCACCGACCCCAGACCGACACGATGACGTCGCCCCGAGAAGCGGCCGCCGCGGCGCCCACGCGCGCGGAGGCGCACGCTCCGGCAGCCGGCGCAGACACGGCGCGCGCGCTCGCCGCCACCAACGGCACCACCACCAGCAGCATCAGTAAGACCAGCGGAGCGAGCCGCAGCAGCGCCACGAAGGACGCGGCCGCCGAGTCCGACGCCATGCGCAGCCGCCAGACGTGCGTGGAGTTCCTGCACATCATGAAGGAGTTCTCCGAGAGCTCGTGCGACGCCAACGAGACCGTGCAGCGCGTGGACTCGCTCGTGAGCCAAGACGAGCAACTGCTGCGACTGTTCCCGCTGTCGCGCACGCAGGAGGAGGACGAGGCCGCGCGTCGGCTGCGGAGAGCGCTCGACGAGGAGGACGACGACACCATCGCGCGGATAGCGGCCGCGCGCGACAACGAGAAGGAGATGGACACGCAGGACGAGCTGCAGCGCTGGATGGATCTCGACCTCGGCGACCTGGACCACCACCACATGGACGTCTTCGACTTCCAGAACGCGCACACGCACGCGCAGCCACTCGCACTCAACGAGATCACGACCGATGCAGACGCCGCGCAAGTGGTGCCGCCTACCGCCTCGCCGTTCATGAAGCGCGGCACCAACGGATTCCTACAACAGAAGACTACCGCCGAACCTGCGAAGACTACAACGGAACGGGGGCAGGGCGCACCCCAAAAGCCGCTATCGGCCGCTGCGGTCGCTGCGAAGAGCTCGCCACTGATTAGCAAGAAGTCCGTTACGGCCGCGCTCTTTGACGACGATGATGATGATTTGGACCTGGTGCTGGGCAGCTCGGCGCTGTCAAGTGGACCGCCACTCAAGCGCGTCAAGCTCTCGCGGCCAGCAAGTGCGCAGTCGCTGCGTGTGTCCGTGCTGCCGGACACCGAAAGCAAGGCTGAAACCGACGACGAGAGCAGAGCGGATGAGGACGAGGAGGGCAACGTGTGGGGCATGGAAAACGACGGATACGAGCACGACTTGCTCTCTTCAATCGACCACGCGGTGCTGTGCGACCGCGAGAACCGGTTCTTGCAGTGGGATATCGAGGCCGCCCAGCAGCAAGAGCAGCGGAGGTTACAGGCGAACGGCCTGGCTCGACAAACTTCTGCCGGCGCTGCTGGCCGATCCGCTAACGGTGTGACTATCTCGACGAACCCCGCCATTAAGGGTCTCACTGCCATCCAAACCACTCGCTCGCTTCACCAACCCAACGACAAGGTCATGTCATCCAGCCCCATCAGCAGCAAGAGCCCGTCCAACGTGGATATCGTCGAGGACTGGAACAGCCTCGACTTTGGTACCTTCCAGAATCGCACTGTTAGCCACATCCTGAGCTCGTGCCTGCACAAGCGCAAACTGCATCACCCGTACAAGAACCAAGTGCAGCTCGTGAACTTCAATGTCCCGGGCAGCGGCGATTCTTCTTCCGGGCGTGGCGCTGGACCGCACCCGCACCAGCTCGGCGGATCCCTAGCGACCAGTCTTGCCTTTGGTGGCCAGCAGCAGGGTGGTCTTGACGGCTCGGACGGCTCGACAATTAGCGGATTCGTCCCTCTGCTCGCGACAAGCCATGAAAACGGATTGAGTAACAGCAAGTCTCCAGGAAAGGGTGAGAAGAAGACGCCGAAGAAGCGCGAAGAGCGCAAGAGGCTGATGACGCTGAAGATGCAGGAGACGTTTGCTGACTTGGAAGGAACTTTCACGGAGCAAGATCTGGATGTCAAGGGAATCGTGGGCCCAGGCGCGTCGCTGTCTAAAATGGCATTGTCTAAACTGGAGAACCTACCGCTGCCGGACCTGACGAACCTCCCGCAAGACCTGCGCGAGCTTAAGCGCAAGATTGAAGCCACTGAGCACAAGGTGGAAGGCACGAAGCACCGTCACCGCAAGGGCGGCCCGTGCCCACGCTGCCAGGTGCAGAACCAGTTGCGTGCAGCTAAGCGAGCGTACCACAAGCGTGCTGTGGCTCACAAGAAGCTCCCGCACGTGGTGGTGAACGCTGTGAACGACGAGGCCCAAGAGGCTGCCAACGCTCAGGCCGCGGCTGCCGCTACTCTGGAACTCGCAGGCAGCGTTACTGCCGCGATGAAGGCTGCTGCCGCCGCCGGCGCGGTAGCACGGAAGGGAAGCGTCGGCTCCTCAACTGCTGCTTCAGGCAACGGCACTTCCAGCGCGAAGGCGAGGGCCGCACTTGCCGGCGTGACCAATCTCTCGGCTGGAATGCTGAAGCAGGTGCAGCGTCCTGCAGCGTCTTCGGTGTCGTCGCCTTCTGGATCGTTGTGCTCGATGTCCTCGGTGGCAACCACCGCTACTGTTGGATCCACCAGCGGTTCGTCGTCATCGGCGTCCTCCTGTGGCAGTATTTCGCCGTCGCCGCCTTCGTCTGCTGCGTCTCTTCAGGCGCACATCCGAGGCCCATGTGGAAAGGCGTCATCGTCAGCCATGCCATTCTCGTCGCCATCGTCAGCCTCCGTGTCCCCGGGCTCGACCTCCAACCCGTCATCGCCCGAGACAGCGTCACCTCAGCTGCAGCACGTCACTGTGTCATCCGGTTAAAATGGCATGTGAGGCGAACGGCGAAGATCAAGCAGTCGGCTGGTGCAGCAGCGCACGGAGCCACGGCGTATTTATTAGTGTATCAGAGCTCCCCACATACGCCACGCGCGACTTGCGTTGCTCGGAAGCCGTCAGGTTATTGTATAGCATGGCACTGGAGGAAGGTAGGAGTAGTCGTTAGTTGGCGTGGACACCGGACGCGCAGCACAACTGCGCTCCTGTAGAGTGTGAAGGAGTGTAGCAGCGCGCATAAAGAGCACAAAAAATAGAGAATCCACGTAGCTTCCAGCGCCTCCACCGACGCCTCACCGCTTGTTGCAAATTACGTTGAAATCTATTGGTACCATCATCATAGTCGCTCAGTCCTGTACTTGCTCGGTCTGCTGCGGCTTGCTGATGACGTTGGCGTCCAGCAGCGCCAGACGCGCGCAACGGCGCCGCAGCTTCTGCTCCGTCCACTGCATGTTGTTGGTCTTGATGTCGCGCTCCATCTTCTTGTAGTCCTCGCCGTGCTTGGCGATGAGCTTGCGCAGGTACTTGGCTTCCTCCTCGGACACGTAGTTGGCAGCGCGCTTGGGGTTGCGCTCGCCCAGGAAATCGCTGTCGGGCACCTCGAAAAGACGCGCCTCGTCCGCCGCCTCCAGCGTTCCCTCAGCGCCCTCCACGCTCTTGCGCAGCGCGTCGTGCGCGTTCGGGTCGGCCTGCAGTCCGAGCTTGGCGTAGTTCTGGCGCGTGGTGAGGTTGTGGTCCCAGACCTCCTGCACCTTGGGGTCGCGCACGAACTTGGTCTTGAACTTGCGCAGCGGCTTCTGCTTGCGGCGCTGCGGCACCTTCCCGCGCTTCTTGATCTTCACGCCCAGGCGCACCATTATTGCTCAAGCTCTGCGTCTGGAGTCAACCTGGTCAAAAACACTGGAGCTCCGATAATGGCGCAACGGTTAAAAATGTGTGACGTGTGTGGGGACGTCAGCACCAGCCAATGGTCGTGTTCACTTCAGTGACGGCCCCCGCTAGAATGACATGTTCAACATCTGACTCGGCCAATCAGACGAAAGGACGCGTTCCCAGAATGGATCGCATTGGCCGAAAAGAATAGCTCCAACACGGCACAACACGGCGAGCTTATAGCGCGCGCCATTGCGCAACTGGAGCAGAGAACCGCCGAGCATGACGCCCACCGCAGCTCCGACGGTGTCGCTGCCGCCCGTTAAGGTGGCCCCCTCCACCACCAGCAGCGCCACGTCGGCGCCCAGCAGCCCCATGAGCAGCGCCAGCAGCGGCGCGGACCTGAGCCACCAGGTGCAGGCGGCGCTGACCCGCCTGCTGGGCGTGAGCTCCGCGTTCAAGGACCTGCAGCCGGGCAAGGACACGCAGGTGTCCACGCGCGAGGAGACCATCGCCATGATGCAGCACTACCTCAAGCGGCTGCAGCTGGACGACGTGGTGGACAGCAGCTCCCCACGCGCGCTCTCGGTGATTCACGTGGCCGGCACCAAGGGCAAGGGCTCGACCTGCGCCATGGTGGAGCGCATCCTGCGCCAGGCGGGCTACAAGACGGGTCTCTTCACGTCGCCCCATCTGGTCTCGCCCTGCGAGCGCTTCCGCATCAACGGGAAACCCATCGCGGACGACGTCTTCCTGCGCCACTTCAACGCCGTGTGGGACGGCCTCGAGAGCACGCAGGACCAGAGCGGCCCGTACCCGCCCATGGCCTGGTTCTTCCGCTTCCTCACGCTCATGGCGCTGCACATCTTCGCCGACGAAAAGGTGGACGTGGTCGTGCTGGAGGTCGGGCTCGGCGGACGACTCGACGCCACCAACGTCTTCCGCAAGCCCGTTGTGTGCGGCATCTCGACGTTGGATCTGGATCACACCCGCGTGCTGGGCGAGACGCTGGACCTCATTGCTTACGCAAAGGCTGGCATCTTCAAGCCCCGCGTGCCGGCCTTCACGACAGCGCAGGAACCGCTGGCGATGCAGATGCTGGAGAAGTGCGCCGCCGACACGAACACTCCTCTGGTTCGTGTACCCACGCTGGACGGATTTGGGCCCGACGGAGTGAACTGTAAGCTCGGCCTGCACGGCGACTACCAGCGTACGAATGCTGGACTTGCTGTGGCATTGGCGTATACCTGGCTGCGTCACAAGCGTGGAGAGGACGCGACAGCGCCGCTGGACCTGGCCGCGACACTTGAGCCCGATGTGAAGGAAGGAGTGAAGTACGCATTCTGGCCTGGACGAGCGCAGCTCTGGGAGGATGAAGCGCACAAGATGCGCTTCTACATCGACGGTGCTCACACCCTACGCAGCCTAGAGTGTTGTGCGGACTGGTTCCGTCAGGCGGCGACGCGAATCACTCCAGCGGACAAGCGCGTGCTCATATTCACGATCCATCACGAGCGCAATGTGGCACAGCTCTTCGAGCCGCTGTTGAAGCAGCACTTTGATCACGTGTACTTTTGCCCCACGAGCTCGTCACGCCCGAGCCTGGCTAAGGTGCACACGTTCTCGGAAGCACTGGAGGTTGCTGGCTTTCAGAACGTGGTGTCTTCATACTCACCGGAAGAGTTGGCGGCGCTGGACGACGTGAGTAGCGAGGCTCACCCGTGGCAGACGACGCTATCGCGTATCTGGAGTGGATTGAAGACCCACGTGATCAAGGAGGACCAGAGCCAGTGCGTGGTTGCGGTGAAGGACTCGGTGGTTGACTGCATTAACGAGCTGCGCGCGCTCTCGGAGGCGGCAGGAGCTTCACTGATCGAGGGAGAAGCTGCGAAGGGCGAGCAATGGGACGAGAACTGGAGCGTGCTCGTGACAGGGTCGTTGTATCTCGGCGGCGAGGCGTTGGACTTCCTGGGCTGGCAGGAGTAATCGGAACGGCAAGTAAGGAGCGTTTTGTCCAGAAGAAGGAACTCCATGCAACTCTCAGCGAAAGCTATGTATCGACGGAGAGGTTCCATGCAGTTTTCTCATATGACGGAGCGGAGTAAGAGTTTAAAATGCAACGTGAAGAGAAAGAAGTCATGTGATTGTCACGGTAGTGACAGCAATGGGTTATGTCGATGTTTTGGTGTCTCTTGCCTTCAGACAAAAGTCATGCACGGAAAAGCTGAAGTTTTCGCTAGTCGGATCCAACTTCAACTTTGAACCTGGATACCTCACGTTCGGCATCGGTCAGTGCAGCAGAACTATCAATTGGCGGATGGGGTCATTGGACGGAAGTTACACCACTTCTCCGAGATGTCGTTGTGCTTCCATCCCATACAAAGGAAAAATATCTCGGGATCCTTCACATGAACGAACGTCTTCATCACGAGTGAATCGCTCGTCTCGGCAGCTCCTTCTTTCAACCGGCTGAACACATGATCTTCGCAATGTTCATCAAAAACCTTCACGAATACTTCGACCTAGGCACGAGAAAAAGTGATCTTGCTTCTACTTTCCTCACAAATAACTGTGGTAACCAGAATACTACTGTATACCCAGGACTCTCTAATTGGGGGAATTGATCCCCATTTCCCCCACTATACCCCTGTTAAGAAGACCCGTTCCCATCCCCCACAAAATACAGTCAAACCTGTTTATATGATCCTCTCTATTTGAGCCATACCGTTTATTTGATGCAGGCTTTGTCGCTACCAAATATTTCACTTAGTTTTTGTATGATCTCTGTTTATATGCATACAAGGTATTTGAGTCACATTTTTGGGTACCAAATTAGGTCTCACCTGTTTATTTGATTCACACTGCTCACGGCCACACACTCTTCAAAGCACCACTGCTCAACACTCAACGCCTACCGCAAGCCTTCTTCGCTCGCCATGTCTCCTCGCACCTGTCTGACGCTAGAACAAAAGCTCCAAGTGCACCTAAAGCTCAAGCAGAATCCTGGCATGAACAACCCCATGCCCGCCGAGTGGATCTACGCAACTTTCAAGGCCCGGGTCAGCCGTGCCACACTCGCCCGACTGCGCAACCTGCCTTCTTCCTACTTCAGCCACGTCGACCTGAGTGCGACCAAGCGGCGCCGAGTGAAATTCCCTCAGTTCGAGCGGGAACTGAGGGAATTTTTCTTTCAGAACGAAGCTAAAACGGCGATGGCGGACGACGTGCTCCTGCTGAAGGCGCATAAGCTGGCGGAGCGCTTAGGAGGAAGAGGAGGAACAGGAACCCGCAGTTCAACCTGCCATTGCTCTGAGACACTGCATGGAGCTGGCTGCATTTCTGCTGCAATGCGGAGAGCAGACTGACAGAGAACGAAGAGCTTTACAGACCGTGACCACTTTGGTTCGAGAGACTACGGTGAAGGCAAAGCGGCAGCGAACTATGCACGATTTCTTTACGTGCACCACATAATTGTTTTAACTGAGTCCATTTTATATGAGTCATTGTAGTAGATGGTCACCAACAGGGCCTCATATAAACAGGTTTGACTGTAGTATGCTTCTGACATGAATACACTCCCGGTCAAAATTATACGAACACACACCTTTTTGCTAATAACTCGGCTTCTACTGCGAGTTGAAAGCTCTGCTTTAGATATGTTTTGTGGAACACGGTACACAACGTTTGTTATGGTTTAACATTGTCGATTTCGAGTTTTAACGAGAAGTTCACATACAAATAATGTTTCGGGCAAGTGGTCACAATATACGAACGCAATCAACCATACAAAATCGTATATTAAGTGATGGGTACAGGAATAATGGTAGCTAGTAGTGAGTCTTATTGCCTCTCTTTTCAATCACTTCAACGCACCTACGGGGCATAGATTCAATCAGAACAGCAAGTGTCTCCGCCGAGATGTCCTTCCAGGCCGTGTAGCGCTGCTGTGAGCGACACCACTGAGTCGTACTGCCTACCGTTGCGATAGACATTTCGCGCCATGATGGCCCACAGGTTCTCAATAGGATTGAGGTCCGGCGAACGTGCTGGCCAATCCATAACTTGCACCTCCTGCTCTTCGAAGAATGCCATCGTCTCGCGCGAGGTGTGGATCGCGGCATTGTCTTGTTGAAAGACAAAATCTGTGCCGTAGTGCTTGTGCGCAAAGGGAAGCAGGTATTCGGAGACAGTGTAGATGTACTGCTCCGATGCCTGTCTCCCCACAAGCACAGCCAGCTCAGTTTTCCCGGCGGCACTAAACCTGGCCAACACCATGACCGAGCCTCCTCCCATCTGGCGCCGGTTGGTCTGGCGGACAGGCTGGCGCAGATCTCTGCAGTAGTGCTGGAGGCCGTCCGGGCCATCCAGATTCCATTTTGTTTCGTCGGAGAAGATGATATGCGCCCAGTCCCCCGGGTGCATGATCATCTCCTTTGCCCACGCCAGCCTCGCAGCCTTGTGAGCGCTGGAGAGCTGCAGCGTGTTCTCCATCTTGGAGTACACCAGCCAGTCCACCGCTGAAAGCGTGCGCCGGACGGTGTGAGCGGAGCACGAGAGCGAGAGTTGGTCCTTGAGGTGGGCAGCGGAGGTGTCTCCTTTAGCAGCGGCGCGCACGAGACGTCGTACCGACTTGGCCGACAGCTTTTGCGGTCTTCCTAGCTGCTTCTTCTCCTTGCGCGGATTTTGTAGCCGCTGCACGACTCGCCACACTGCGTTTACTGAGCGCTTGACCTTGGCCGCGATAGCTCTGATGCTGAGCCCTGCTTCGTGAAATCCTTGGACTCTTCCGTTCTCTTGAGCTGAGAGCACTTGCCCCCTCCCCATCACTTTAAGGAATGGTATTAGCTGAACGCCACAGGGACGTCGTTGCTACAAACCAATTTCCCCTACAACAACACTTAAACAACAAGAATCATAACCAATTTTACACTGAAGTACACGCTTTCATTCCTGTACTAGGCTAGCCCTTCGCACACAACTACTTCGCGTAACTCGACACAACTCATCCACACCGACAAAGTGCTCAGAGTTGCGGCAGCGATTCTCTTAGGATCGACCCCCAAACCATCCCCACTAATCACAAATATTGCCAAATTTCCGTAATCGGTGGTATCGGTAAGTAGCAAGCTCAAAACTGACCGCGAGCGAGCCGCGAACTGGAAGATGCTGTTGGTCGGTACGTGATGCTACAGGAGAATGCAAGTTTGGTAACAGTAAGTTTTTATCCTAGACTGTGTTTATTGTAATAACCGGCCAAAATGCCCACCTGTAGCAACCGCTTATTAGATCTCAATCACCTAATTAATCAGAGTATAAATCAGGGTATAATTCGATTGTGATCCATATGCATCGCTAGGCTGCACGATTGCCCAGTAAAAGGTGGGCATTCTGCTCCAAACGCGTCTATATCGACTGGTTTCACATTAATCGATCGTACCCACTCACGTATGCATCGCAGGGACGCGATCGATTTACATATCGATCGAGCTAAATCAGGGTGCTAATCAATCGATTTACGACCAAAATAGGCAAAAGAAGCGGTTTTCACAATATAACTTGCATACTTAAAGTAATGCAAAAAACCGGCGCCAATATAAATACGTAAGCCCTCAGTTTCAGAGCTAGTTTAAACTTTTATCACGATTGATTCTTTCGCTGGCATTCGTTTCTAGCAAATTCGTAAGCGGATGGACCGTAGCACTTCAAATATCGTAGGTTGAAACCGAATTTGCACTGGCTGTGCCAATTCCTAAGATATTTATCTTACTTTCACTATCGTCCCCCACCATACCCATTTTAAATCCTCAAAAGTCGTACCCCTATTAAGCTAATTGGGGGAAATGCAGGAATTCCCCCAATTAAAGAGGCCTGACTATACCTTGTGCCGTCCGTCGATCGATCGATTTTCATCGACCATAGTAGGGTACATTGAACAGTTGGATTTCACACTCCAAACCTTCGTAGTATCCACGCATGGTGCGCGAGAGAGCATTGCTCCTGCTTAGGTTGCTTGGTTCGTGGTCGCTATTTGAGAGTAAATAACAACGTTCGAAGTATCCAAAACTTGGGCGCACGAATCACTTGAAGACCAGCGATTGTCGCGGAGATTTAGTCTGCTCAGGTGCGTATTGGTGATAATAGATACGATCCAGAGTTTGTGCTCAGACACAACTCATCCGCCGATACCACAACCTCCTGCCCATACAGCGGAGAATGAGGCAATCACCGGACCATCGCGAAGGGCGGTTTCAAATGTCAAAGCCACCTCTTCTGAACCGAAACAAGGATAGTTTAGCGCACCAGCAATGATGATGTGCCGTGATGAAGAGAATTACCGCCTTATCTTTCTTGAACAGAACATGAAAACACACCGACTTGGCTTCTACGTACCAAAACGCGCTGTCCTTCCTATCACAACTTCGACGAGCGGGATCGTAGTAGCCAATATGTATCGCTGCGAGATGGTACAGTGTAGAAGGAATTCCTATCGTGTTGAACGCGTTTTCGACGGATCCCGTGACGAGCCACAATTCCTTTCGCGGCTTTGGCATGTTCACTAGCACACGAATGTGCCCCTCGGCCGGTTGAAAGTTCTCTCCGAAGCACGTGGGGTTCTTGAGCCACAGCAATGGCTGCATCTCCACGAACCCTACCGGCCGCCCGTGGTCATTGAGCACCACAGTCGCACGCAGCCATTCTTCGACAAGAAGAGCTGGCGATCGAACGCGGCGCACGTGACGTGGAAAAACTTCAATTTGATCTTGTTCTTCAAGATATCCCCACCGGCATGCCCTCGTCAATGATGGTAGCGAACAGTGTTCTTCCTTCGGACCAAGCAATTTACCATCTCTCCTCGACGCTGTCAGCTTTGAAATGAGATGCATTACCCCTTTGACCCCACGAGTGACGTTTGGTGACAGCAATACATCTCTATTACAGATGCAAAGTGACAGAAGCCCCCTTAGATACTTTCATGGGCTTGCTGCATCTCTTGCTGCTACTCACCGCCTTCAGCTCCGCGCGCGCGTGGCTGCGCGGCAACGACGGACGTGCGCAATGGGACTACGAGTGCCACTTCGAGGGGCTGGATCTGGTGTCGCTGGAGGCTGAGCCCAGCTCTCGCTGCGCCGACTTGTGCCTCGCAGAGACCGACTGCACGCACTGGACGTGGGCGCCGGAGGGCGACGGCACGTGCCAGCTCAAGCAGGGGGCCACTAACGCTGTGCAGCCCCACGCTGTTCACCTGTGCGGCTTCTTGCCGACCAGGTTCGTTCCAGATGAAGCGCAGGCCTTCGACTTGGGGCTGAGCCTCACAGAGGACGAAGACGCGTACGACGGCATGACGGACGAGGAGGCGGAGACGGCGTTGCGGGTGCTCAACTCGTTCCGCAGCAAGCGTGGGAAGACCAGACTCGCGCTGGACGCGAGACTGATCCTGCTGGCCAAAGAGCTGTCCATCACCTGCCGAGATGTGCCGCTCACCGGTAGCATGAACCAAGGTGACGGGTACGAGTTCTTCCCCGTGCCGCCAGCTTCTGTGCCGTCGAGGGGCGTCACGGGCCAAGTGCACGCCGTGTCGGTTGCTGCGCCGCTGGACAGCTCTGTGAGGCACGCGATCGAGTGGTGGATGAGTGGAGTGGACCCCAAGACCGGCACGAAGCCTTTCTTCTCCGATGAGATGACAGTTGTGGGCTTTGCCAAAGGGAGCGCTGGATCCTGTCACGATGGAGGTGAAGGCTCTGCAACTGACGCCATCGTGTGGACGATGCTGCTGGCTCAAACTGAATGACAACTTGTTAACGAAGTCTTAGCGCCCGTCCTACACAGTCACACTATCTCGACGACACGTCCATTCCTTACAGAGGGTTAACAGTCTGCGTGAACTTGACAGCAGCGTGCCACGCCTTCATCACAGCGGCCTTGGTGGTCGGGTCCTCGAGGTCCCCGCGGTTCACCCAGCCGTGGATAACGTCGGGGAAGTCCACGACATCGCTGAGCTTGCCGACGTCGGCCTTGGCCTTGAGGATCTTCTCCACGCTGCCGCCCTCACGCACGAAGTCCGGGTCGTTGCCGGCCGACAGCAGCAGCTGCGGCACCGTAATGCGCTCCGCCAGCTTCTCCACCGACCCGGGGCCGTGAATCCTGTTCTCCGCCGCCCAGCTCGGGTGGAAGGACACGTGGCCCTTGATCATCGGGTTGGCGCTCGCGCTCTGGGCCGCGCCCAGGTAGCCGCCCCAGCAGTAGCCGTAGCTGCTGATGGTCTCCACGCCGGCCTCCTGCTGCAGGTACGCGATGGCGTCGGCGATGCGCGCGCCCGCGAAGTTGTCGAAGCTGTACTTGTTGAGCCACGCGGCCATGTCGCCCTTGTTGTCGGGCGTCTTGTAGTCCCCGTCGGCGGCGTCCACGACCACCACCGCGTAGCCCAGCTTGCCTAGCGCCTCGGCGTCTTGCTGGACGCGGCCGCTGTCGATGCCGAAAATGTCCGGGAGCGACAGCACGCCGGCCTTGGCCTTGGCGGGGCCTGTCACAAAGAGCTTAGTCTGGCGGAAGGTCTTGATCGCGCCCGAGGCGGGGGCGGTGGCCCTCGCGGGCTCCATGTTCACGGGGCAGCAGCTCATTCTTCGGCGACTTGTGTGCGGCGCGTAGACGGCAGTGAGAGGCTGCCTATCATTTGCGAGCGAGTTGAGACGGGCCAACGGCTTCAACCCCGCTAGTCGACGCCATCAAGACTGCAGGATCGGCACCACACCCCGAGAAATGGCTTCAACGTGGAGCTGTCTGGGTCATGCTTGGAGACACCTCATATGCTGTTCGTGCCAGCAATAATAGTACCGAAATCGTACGTTGCGCCGCAACTCGCAGCCAATTTTGGCAGCAACGAAATGTGCGCCATCCCTCGCGCCATTTACCATTCAGTTCACCAAAGCGTGAGTCGACGTCAAGCGCAGACGTTGCCACTCGCACTAACATCAAGAACCGACTGACAAACGCAGCTATTCTCGGTCCTTGGTGTCGCGTAAAACTCGATCCCAGCGATTTTGACCAAGTTAGTCAGCGCGCAGTCCTATTCCCTCCTGCAGACAGCAAGAGCAGCAGCGTCGCCATGGAAGAACGACCGCCGATTAATAAGCGACCGCAGATGCGCAAGAGCAGTTTGGGGGCCACGATCCGCAACACAGGCATGTCCACACGGCACATTTACGAGATGCAGGTCAAGACGGCCAACTACGAGGCCATGATGCAGCGCTTCCAGCTGCGCAAAGTGTCGGACATGGGATTGGCGTCGTCCAAGTTCGAGGCCGAGAATCTCGTGATTGACAAGGAAAACGGGGGCGTCAAGAAGAAACCGAGACACGAATCGGTCCGGTTCTCGCTGCAGCGGATGATACGTTCACTCACCAGGTGGAAGACGTGGAGAAAGTTTTTCCACTCGCTTGGGTCACCGATCACCCCCACCAGTCGAATCGCCACAGTGCACGGCATCGTCATGTTTTTTACCTACCACTTCCAACTCTTCTACTTGCCGTTCGGACCGGCCTACTACCCAGACGGGTCAGCAGGCATCAGAGCTGTTAACGTCGCTATGGAGCTGATGTTCCTGTTGAACCTCCTGCTCAATTTCAACACTGCCTACCAAGACCAGAACACGCTGGTCACTTCACGGAAACTTATCGCCCGCAACTATTTGAACAAGTGGTTTATTATCGACTTCCTGTCGGCGACACCGCGCTGCGGATTGCAGTATCTCATCACGGGCTCGCTGGAAGAGAATACGCCCTTGATTACTCAGTCTGAGACTGCGTTGATGGTTCTTCGTGTACTGCGCGTCACACTCATCGAGCGTGCTGTTCTGCTGAGTCGCGTGGTGCGAATCAGCAAGGCCATGGTGGCGTGGCTCCGGTACTCTCGATTCTCGCATTTGCTAGGAATCGCACAGCTCATGTGGCTGGTGCTGCTAATTGCTCACTACATGGCTTGCCTTTGGCATATTGTGTCTGAAAGCCATGCGTCGCAGTCAAGGCCTATTATTGAAAAATACGTTGCAGATTACTACTATGCGGTGAGCCTCATTCAAGGACAAGGAAATGTCGTGGGCTCGACTGACGAGAATCTGTTCTCCACGGTGGCGATCCTGGTCGGATCGGTCATACTCGCCATCGTGTTCGGCAACGTGGCCATGCTTGTGTCGAATTTCAATGCCAGTACTACAAACTACCACCGAAAGATGGAGGCGGTGTTCGCCACAATGGACAAAATGCACCTCCCGGACAAGTTGCGCGACCGAATCCACCAGTATTACACTCACGTGTGGACCGAGTACGAGTGTCTAGACGGCGACATCGTCAAGTTTCAGCGGGAACTTACGCACACTCTTGGTCTGGAGGTGGGTCTCTACAAGTACATGAACCTGGTCACGGAGATTCCGTTCTGGAAAGACTGCTCGCCGGATTTCGCTACGCAGATAATTCTGAACTTGGCTGTGCGAGTTTATTTACCTGACGACTATGTCGTACGCAAGGGCGAGACTTGCGACGAGATGTTCATGATTAACCGTGGAATTTGTGCGCTTTCGTATACCTGGGACTCTGAAAGTGAGAGCGAGGAAGAGGACGAAGAGACCGACTCTGGTAGTTCAACCGGCTCCACACGGTTCACTGGACCCGAGTCCTCTCGTTTGGCGTTCAACAACCAGGTGCGAGGAAGCGCAAAGTTCAAACTCCAATCCGATTCCAAGTCAACTTCTGCGGAAGATTCGAGCTCGCAGGTTCGTCCACAGCAGTACCGACTGCCCGGAGGCGCCCTTAAGCCGTCAACATCAATGACGACGGACCGATCGGTGGAAAATGCTGAAAATTGCGAGACTCAGCTCATGTATCCCGGAGAGACCACGGGAGAAATGGGTTTGATCATGAACCACATGCAGGCTGGAAGTATTCGGGCCGTCACGTACGTGGAAATGTGCATTCTAGACCGAGCCACGTTCCAGCGTCTGATTTCGCGCTACCCGAAAGACCGACGCACTGTTCTCACGCATTTGTTTCACGACAGCATCGAAAAGGGGCAGTTTCCCTTTTCGTGGGACGAGATCAGCGACGTCGTGCTGGACCAACGACAGCGAAGAGGCGACCTTGGAGCCACCGTGAATAATATACACACGGCAATCACTCCAGCTGAAGCAGCTCAAGCGCTCGTAGATCGAATGGATGTCGAGCTGCATGACAAAACGATCACGTTCGGTTTACAGGGCTCGGATAAGCCCTTGGAGCAGCAGTTGCCACCCGTTCAAGGAATAAACCCGGGCAATACGCGAGCGACAGAAGCGCGTAGTGCGATTCAAATCTCTGCCCCTGTTGGGGAGAAATACGACAACAGTAGTCGTGACGAGCTATTGGAAATGGTGCGTGTTTTAACAGGAGCCATCGCCAGAATGGAAGATGACCTCAAGTCGGTGAAGGAACGGTTTGATCAACTTCCTACTGCGGCGATAGATGTACCAAGCTATAGTGCGATGACAGCAAGTGTTTTTCCTCCTACTGCCCGCAATGCTGCAATTACTGTGCCACGCTCACTTCCACCTAGTAAACGGCTGGCCCGCGGCAAAACCTCACTTGATGTCGCTACGTCAGCTTCAGGAAGTGTGAAGACCAAGAGGAGTAGCAGTGCAAAAGACATAAACGGCAGTGTTGTGACGGGGAATGATAAGTTTTTGCCAAGGGAGGTAGCTTCCCCCGCACCTGACCCTGACCAAGACGTCGTCGCTGACACATTGCCATTTGAAAGCAAACCGTTTGACGCGACACCAAGCAAGCCAGTCTTGCTACATCCACGCTCGCGGTTATCAGTGATCGACATTACGCCTCAGAGACCGAGGCCTTCGCAGCGACGATCGTCGATTCGTCGTCTGCTCAGCACGAACTTGTTCAGTAAGCAAGTGAGCGGGGCCGTGAATCCTACGAGTCTTCGTCACTCCAAGTCGTCGGGCCGGTCTCGAGGCCCTGAGCTGTCGCTGGCAGATCAGCTGTGGAACCGACAAAGTAGTGACAGCAAAATAAGTGCCGATAGTCCGAGTCAAACTGGGGAGACGGCGACTGCAGCAAGACACGCTGGTCGTTCCATGCATCGATCTGGGTCTGCGAGATCCGACAGCAACTTCAGACGCCGCGATTCGCGCCTCCAAAGCTTCCCCGAGTCGCCACTGGATGCCGAAGATACGCCTGGTTCACCCGAAGACCTTGGACATGAACCCGAAGCTGCCTGGCAGAACCAGGATAGTGCCGCCACCAAAGACGAGAGTGATTCAAGTAAAGAAATTTTTGCTTGACAGAGCAGAGCTGCTTCTGGGCATTCTTCGTCTTTGCCACAAGCTTTGCGGGGTTCTATAATGTAAATGCTGCGGCCCGCCGCCAGCGGATCCACACATAATTTAGTGTCGCGGCATTGTGAGCCACCTAGTATTAGGATCGCGGTGATATCAGCCCCTTCGGCTATTGCAAATTCTACTTTTTCACTGAACCAGTAAATGCGTTTCCTCGCTGCAGCGTCTGTGTGGGTGCTTGCTATGGTGGTGTGCGAATCGACTGAGGTTTGGCTGCTTGAAGGGGATGTTACGTTCCACTCCGCAATCAAATTCAACTCGACAAAGCTGGGAGCGTGCGTCTCGCTCAAGACCTGCTTCAATGACCGCGCTCACTCCGCGATCTGGACGAAGCTCCCGACCGGAGATCAGCTCGTGTTTTACGATGACGCGTCCTGTACCGGCAAGCCCGTAGCTACTCCTACGGTCGCCAATGGTAACATCAACTTCTTTGACGAAGCGGTCGGCATGGCGGGGGAAGTCTCGGCGTTCAAGACGTGGAAGGAGGGGATCTTGGAAAGCCCAGCGAAGATCGTAGGCTATTCTACACCGGAGCGTACGATAGAAGAACTCATGTCCGCTGGACCGGAAAGCCTGATAGCAAGTTCGGAGTGCAAATGACACAATAGACTCTGTAAATTCACTGCTTTACTCGATTCTCTCCTTCTCAACGCCCAGCATTGTCCAGTACGCTAGCAGTCGAGTTGATCGCAAGCCTCTCTGTGTCGTGATCCTCGCAGATATTGGTCAACCCGTTCGTGGCGTATATCCCCGACGACCAAACCATGAAGGACGAAACGCCGATCTCAAACCCTCCGTCCTTGTACTTGAGCGTCCCGCGCGGCGTCGCAGCGACCTTGTAGTACTTGCCTTGGCACTCAGTTTCTTCGTACAGGACCAAATGGCCGCCGTCGGGTAGCTTCCTGAATATGATCGAATGGCACCGAGTAGCAGTGCTGGGTATCGTGGAACGCCCAATCCAGGTAGTAGCCATCGATATTGGGGCCGTCATATAGGTAGATATGACCGGCATCAGTCGACATGATCGCAGTGGCAATCGCTACGATGACGACCGTCAACGACGCAGCAAACGTGTGCATGAGCTTTAGTCGGGTCGTGGGCTATCTGGAAATGGGGATAACGCACTTTAGCCCGTAGCAAAAGCGCCGAAGCATCCAAGGTCCAAGCGCCTTGTCCACAATTTACGGACCCTTTGCTGGCGCGAAGATTCACGTGAATGACGACAGGGCCTTGGCTTTGAGTAGGATATACCAGACAGACATGACTTGTTCTGAAGATCCGAACCTTGTATTTCAGGTCATTCTGCAATTTGCATCCGGGATGTCCATGCCAACCTCCACCGTGTTGCTGCTCGCCGTCGCGCTTGTGGCTTCCCTCCTGTGCCTAAGTTCTGCTGTGGAGCTCCGACTGTTTCCGAAGCAACCCACGTCACTCAACCCTCGCTACAAGAAGTTCACCTTCTCCGAGACCCAAGTGTGCTACTCGCTCGACTCCTGCTACGGCAACATTGCGGTCCGTGCTGCTTGGTTGAAGGCTACTCATGGCTATCGCTTCGTGTTCTACGACGGCAGCGAATGCACCGGCAACGCCCTCCGCGTTTCTGACATTGTCGCCACCGGCAGCGTTGACTTCTCCAAAGTGAATTTTGTCAACAAACTGTCCTCGTTCATGTTGGCTGGAGCAAACAGTTACGCTGTTGAAGGTCTGAAGGACATTTGCGAGGGTGAAGATGCGATTCTGGCTGAACCTGCGTCAAACATTACCCTGCAGGGCTGAAAGTTGTTGGATCAACACGTCACGAAAAGCAGATTTCAGGCATCAGAGGTATTCGTGAATGGAGTGAAGTTCTTACCTTGAATTGATAATCTGTATCCTAGCACACTAATCTAGGTGCCTCAACTCATGATCGAGCTGCTTGGCTTTCCTGGACTGGCAGCAAAAGACAGGTGAGCAGGGCTCAGAAAATAGTTTTAATAGAATTCACAGTTCGTTAAGAGCATCTTAGGACTGTGTCTAGTACACGTGCTTTCGGATTTGTACCCCAGGGGTACTATTCCCCCCAGGCCTAATTTTATTTCTTTCCCCATACTAAACCCTGTATTATTCAGGCCGATTTTTTTGTACCCCTGGAGTACAATTGTCCCCCCGAGTACATTTATTATTTCATTTTTGCGTTACTTCACTTACTTCACTTACTTTTAGCGCCACTTCGCTTACTTAAAATACCGGGTTTTATTGTTACTTTACTTGCTGTTACTTCATTGTGTACATTACACGACTACTTACTACCAGCACGCGCGCGCGCTGACCGATACCGCCGAATACCGGCGAATAATATAGGGAAATGTATGCCGGGCTAACAGCGTGCTAAACTAACAGCAGAGCGTGCTAACATCATGCTACCGTATTGCACGAGATCTCTGCAACCACGGATTTGATGCAACCGTGCGTAAAAACCCAATTCACGACGAAAATAATTAAAGTGACACCCCTTCTGTACAACCAACATCAATTTTTATTAAAGTGAAAATCCACGCAGTTTTATTCAGTTTCAGACTCTTCTTCTTCTTCTACGCTAACAGACTCACTTGTCGGCTCCGGAACTCTGAAGGTGCCGTCAGCCTCTCGCGGTCCGATGGGCACGAACCCTGCATTCACGAATCCCCTAGCGATACGCTTCTCCTCAATACTTTCCCACGCCAACAGCACGATCTGCGTCATATAAAAAAACCGGGGCTGTCGTGGTGGCGGGGAAGTCGTGGTTGATATCGTAGTTAACGTAGAGTCTTCGGCATCTTGACTTGAAGGAACGCATCACTGATACGTCCATCGGTTGAGCGAGCCCCGTGATCCCTGGTAGAACAAACTCTACCTCCGAGCAGTAATCTTCCTCCAACTTGGCGCGCGCACTTGCCATTTTATACGTTTTTAGGCTGTCCAGCAATAGAAGCCGCTGGTTGCTTGCTTCAGGCCCCCAAACCTACAGTTATTAAAACACGTTAGCAAAGGTAACATTGAAATATTATTCGCACGGAGTATGCATTTACCTCATCGATCCAGTCCAGCATCATGCGCTCGTCGCAGTATGCTTTACGCTGCACTGTGAGCACGACCCGATTGCGGTGCAGGGGGTGGTTCAAAAGCTCTTGGTGCACGTCAGCATTCGGAACGCCTGCGAATACAATGAGCGGGGCATCTTTTTTCCTGTTGCCGACGCACACAAGAAAACGGATGCCCGAAATGCATTTTCCGTCATCGACTGGACCACGTCGACCGTGGTGTAGCAGACGTGCCAAAACTCGTTAGCTTCCCACTCCCACACCAACAACACCTACACTAACGGGAGCGCAGGCTTGTCGGGTGGTCCGAAGATCGCCCAGTCCGTTTATAGCGGTGCAGTGGTTACCCAGGCACCTGCCAAGTCGTCCCAGGAGCCGTGCCACGAGCACAGAGCACGCTCTCCTTCCTTCGCCGACCTCTCCTTGTCGCTTCTTCTCCTTCTCCTTCTCTCCTTGACCCGTGCCCTCTACCAAAGGATGGACGGCAGCTCTCGCCTTTTACGGGGCGCCGATGCAAAACCGCACCGGCTGAGTCGGGGGCGGGCCGAAAACCCGCGCTCGTACGCTCGACGAGCTCTTCGCCAGGGGCGGAATCCAGATAACCACTACACACACTCGCTCTTGGACTCGCCGGGCGGTTGAGAACACTTCCGTCACTTCGGATAGCTGATCTCAGCGGTGGTCATGATCTAGCCCCACGGGGGCGGTCGTACCTTGAAGAGACGCCGCGTGCCGCTTGTTTAGGACCTCGAAAATTCCACTCTGTATTTATCTTTGCTTTGGCGGGCTCAAAGGCCCTTCCCTGGGGTTCCTATACAAATATCTAATGAAAATGGGCTGTTACGGCCTCTCCAATACTAAAACCAAGTCAACTTGCTCGCCGACTCCTCGCTCGACGACCCTTGAGATCTTTGGGATCCAGCGTCGGCGATACTCCTCCAGTCGGTGCCCGGTGTACACACTCGGTCCGGACTGACTGCAACCACCGACCTGCGGACTCAGAAATCGCTATACCACAACCCTCTTGATCGGGACCCGAACCTTGCCGGCGAGTGTCCTGATCATCACTCTGGACAGTGATTTTCTTCTCTCCATCAAACGCCAACTGTCGGATCGCTGAGCACTTCTTCGCCGACACCATGGGCGATGCTGCGTGCGACACCGTGCCTTCTACGCCACCATCCGTAAGTCTTCCCGGCGCTCGTCATTTTGCCCGTCGACCTGTCTGCTCACACGTCGTTGCATCGCTCTGGACAGTGCGTGACAGGCTGCGGTCGACTTGATGTCAAGCCCGCCACCGGCAACTACTTCGCGCCGCTCCGTTGATGCTTCCCCAGCGGCGACACTGGACGATGGAGCTTCGCTTCATGTGAAAGTTGAGAACCTCCATGCTTCATCTGCATCAGAAGACCCGTCGTCGGTTCCTGCGTCGTCGGGTGCTGGATCTGGGACGTCGGTGGGACGACCGCTGACTCTCGCTGACTTGGAGCGCGTTCTCGAGCTGCGCGACAATCGGATGGAGTTCACGATGGCCGAGCGAGAGACCAAGATGTGCAAGTTGCTTGCGTACTTGTTCGCCAAGCCACCGGTGGATCCATCGCCTGAGCTGAATCGTCGACTCCAGAACGCGTCGTCAATCGACGAGTTGCTACCAGCGCTTGAAGACCAGGTCGACGATGGACCTCGCCCTGCTGCAGTCGCTGGCGAGAAAGCTGCGGAAGCCTTTGCTGAACGCACGCGCGCAGACCTCCTGCAGCACAACCTCTGTGAAGCAGCCAAGGAGATCGCCGCCCTCCGCGAGGCAGCTGCGACATCCGATGCGCTGGCTCGCTCACTCAAGGAGGAGGTGGTTCGCCTTATCGCCTTATCGACTCGAGCAACGAAGGGCAGCTCAGCATGCAGCTGCTGGACACTGAGCGGATGAGCTTCCTCGCCGAGAAGCAGCTTCTGGAAGCCACAATCCGAGACAAGGATCAGCTTATTGCTGCCCAAGTCAACGATTATAGGCGGAACACTGGGAATCGTCAGCTGCTCATCGGCCGTTGCTATGAGCTCTCCACTCAGTTGGCTCAGTTGTCGGACGCCATCCTGATGGGAGATGGGTCTGCGAACCAGTGGCTCAAGCGTCAGCTCGCTGACAAGGACCACACGATCCGGACCTTGACTCGCTGCAAGAAATTCACATCCTTGGTCAGCGAATTTCAGTAGCAGAGCCCCTTCCTGGCAGTCGCAGCTATGTTCGATAAGTCGGGTGGTGTCTTCATGAATCTCGGTGTTCCCTTCGTCACTCATCGAACTTGTTGCGTTGTAGGTCAACCTATGCCTGGCTTGGAAGCCGATCAGCTGGAGGCATTTCGTGACGCCAGCAACTTGCTTCGTCAAGCTGGCTTGGGTGTGTTCGGTGAGGTGGAGCAGCACGTGCAGACTCCGTCTCCGACACCGACTGCCCCGCTACCAAGCCATCCTGTGCGTTCAACGGTCAGGGCCACCACTCGTGCCTCCACTTCAAGTCATACACCTTCGTCGAGCCGTGACCGATCTCGCTCGCCGAGTCAAGCTACTCCTGCGGCTGACCGCCGTCTCCGGGCTCGGTCGTCGAGCGTAGGTCGGTACTTGACCAGGGCTAGTCGTTCGCTGAGCCTTTCCGCTCGTAGCGTTTCCCCACCGGCTGCGTCTTCGCGTAGTCTCCCTTCGCGGGTTTCAGCTCCTTCGGCGAGCAATCGCTCACGCTCACCATCGTCTGTTGTCGTTGGTTGCAAGCGCCGTCGTTCCCGTGACCCAGACGACGAGTCAGCACAGTCAACCGAGGCTCCAGCTTCCAGCAGTTCGCCGACTTCGCCCAAGAAACCAAAGAAGAGACGGATGGCTCGTTGGGCTCGCATCCAGGAGGCTCGGCAAGCGGAGTTGGCGAGGCAGGGCTCTGCACCTGCTCCCAAGAAGCAGCGCTCGTCGAACAAGAAGAGACGGTCACCGAGTCCCGCGAGCGAGGGTTCGCTGACTGAGGAGAAAGCTCCAGTGCCTGCTGCTGCTGAGCATTCTACTGGGCTGGTCGACTCCACCCCTTCGCCTTCTTCCCGGTACCCTCAGCGAGCGGCCAAGTTGAACGCCGCGGTTATCCAGCGGGAGGTTCTTGCTCAGGAATCTGACAACGACTCGGTGGTGCTCGGCGAAGCACCCGTCGTACTGTCTGTCGATGACGCTCCTGCGGGTACTCCATCTACTCCTGTTGGTTCGTCGATGCCTTCTACTGAGGAAGCTGTCACCTCTGGAGTTACCGAAGAGGTGGGCGAGACATTGGAGGGTCCAGTTGCTGTTGAGAGTTCACCTGGCGGCTTTACGTCTCGCGTTCCAGCCAAATCTCCTGCTCCTTCGTCGGCGTCTGAGGCTCCTACCGAGGAGTTGTATTCTTCAGCGCCCGTCACTCCTGTGGTCGGCGAGGCTTCTCCGGCGACGCAAGTCGAGGCAGCTTCTACTCTAGCATCGCTGAGCTCTGAGGCTCCACCCGCACTTACAACGAGCTCTGTCATGATCCGGGTCCTGCATCCTGGTAAGCATCCTGCTTGGAGTCCGGGGAGTCCGGACGAAGACGACGACGCTGGAGATAGCGACAGCGATCACGATGTTGGTTCGGCGGGAGGTAGCCCTGCTACAACTTCTCCCAACTTGTCGGGCCAGCCAGTCGCACCTCCGGGCAAGCCTGTCGTTGGCTCTGAATCCAATGATGGCGGCCATCAGCAAGCTTCACCTGGTCTTTTAACTCCGCCTGGTTCTTAATTACCTGACCGGAGTTCGACCACTGCTGCCAGCTCTGTCGTAGCCGATCATGGGGATGAAGACTCAAGCTTCGCTGAGCCGGCGCTAACGAGCACGAAGGACTCCACCGGCAAGGCTCCTGTCAAGCCTGCAGGACCGTCCAAGAAGGTTCCGGTCAAGGCTGCTTCCGCTCCAGCGAGCAAGAAGAAAAAGGCTCGGCGAAGGTGGTCAAGTCGGCGAAGCCAGCTACTCGTTCCTCCTCATCCGCCGCTAAAACTCCGGTGGGCGAATCTAAGCCTGAGATTGTGAGGGTCAAGCTCGAGGGTGGACCTCCTCCTCTCTTGGTGGATGTGAAAACCCTCGTGCAGCGTGCGTCGAACGAGACCAGTCGGGACTCTCGCGAGTCGAAGTACATGAAGCGGCTCCGGTCTCTTCCGTTCTTCCACAAGGCTTCGCGTCGCTGCTGGGAGAAGATATTGGCGTCGTGCGTGCCGATTGCGGTCACTGAGAAGACAGCTGACGGCGTTCGAATCCAGCCTACGCCTATCAGCTTGGCTGGCCTTCACGCTTTCGCTAAGGTCGACGACCCCAACCACCCTTAGCGGGCGATTTTCCGGCTTCTTCCTAGGAGCATGGTCTTCGTTGACCACACAGTGCTTATTGTGTTTCCTCCCGTGGAGAAAGGGAAGAGATCGCGGAAAGCAGAGACGCTCCTGGAAGCGTTAACTCTCGCTTTATGTCGGTCTTGTGGCGTCGTTCGTTGGGATCTCCTCTTGGCGCTCTGGGAAAGAATGCACTGGATCGTCGAGTCCAGCCTCTACATCTGGCTCACCGAGGCATGGTTCGCCTCCCAGCAGACTGCCGAGCTCGACGAGGAGTTCACCCAGCTGTGGTTGAAGTTGAAGGAGTATATCCACGAATGTAAGCAGCGTTCCGATCTTCTGCGGTTGGCGATGAAGGAATACGGGGACGCCATCGTGGAGGCTGTGTCCCACGAGATCGATGGTAGTCCTGCATCGTTGCTGGACACTGAAGTGTGCTTCGATCCAGCCGTCCCGTTCTGTCCGTTGGTAAACCTCCCGTGGTTCCCCAAGACGAAGGACTGGGTCGCCGAGGTTAACCACATCGACAGCAACGAGCCGTGGCGAAACTGGTGGTTGACCACTCCTGGCCGTCACCCCTACAACACGATCTTTCGTCCAGCGCATCCGGACTTCCCGCTGTTCGTTCCTGCTGGAGCTGATCCGGAAATCGTCCAGCTCGTGGCTGAGGCTGAACGGGAAGTCATCGAGCCCGTGCTACCTGCGCTCCACCCGAAGACCAGGCCTCCAGCGAATCGCCCAACTCTGGTTGAGTTCCTGCCGCCAAACGTCATTCACGCTGCCTGATTTTCATTCGTGGCCCACGTCGCGCGAAACATTTGTCGAGCTTCACATAGCGTTGAGACGGAGTTTTTAGTTGGAGGCGCTTTGCATGTAGTAGTTCCGTTGTTCTCTTTTCCGCGCGGCCACATTTCCATATTAATCAAGTCAAATCAAATCATGCAGTTGTTGGTACAGTCGAGATACACTCGACGAGGGCCTGTACCTCACCCTCGCCCAGGTCAACATGTGACACAGTAACATCAATCCCTTGATCGGCGACCTGTGTCCATCGCCGAGGGATACTTCGCGCAGTTGCTAGTCTTCGTCAGCAACTTGAACCATCTTGAAGCGGTTCTCGCGCTTGCGCTGGAGGAGATAGTCGAATAGTAGTCCTCCGCACGATAAATTCGATACTGGTTCCCAAGTCGGCTCATCGTAGCCTTTTCACTTGACGTAGAACTTTCGCTGGGTCCGTTCCGTGGCTGTCGAAATTGGCCATCGATCGTCGAGGATGGCTTCGGCGATGTACTTGTCACCGTCTCCTTCCGGCTCCCAGCTGCACTCCGGTAGAAGTTTCTCATCGAAATCAAACCTCTCATCCTCGCCGAGCCCGTCGATCAGCTCTGCAGTCGGTCTGCGGTCATCTTCGCTCACTGCCTTGAGCCTGGACACGTGCACCACAGGATAGAAGCGGTAACCGGTCTTGTCAGGTAGCTCTAGCTCGTAGGCAAACTCCTCCACCTTCCGCTTGATGCGGAAAGGGCCATGCCACCTGTGAGCGAGCTTCTTGGTCAAGCCGGGCTTCACGCGCTCCATAAACAACCATACCCGGCTTCCTGGCTGGAACAGTGAGCGATGGACCGATTTTCCCGTTGATTCGTCGACCGTTGCTTTGCCAGGATCGCCACGTTCGTCGAGCGGTACAGCAAGCCGTTCAATTCTTCCAAGGGCTTCGTTGTGATCTTTCGCTAGCCGAGCCTTTTCGGTGGCTTGGTAGTGTTTCGCCATTGCCAGAGCAATCTCGTGTTGTCGGCTGGCCTCGCGTCTCCAGGCTGCAGCGTCCCTCTGATCACCATCGTCGAGCCTCAACGAACTTGTCATTGCCTTGAGTGTCGATTGGGCATCCCATCCGTGGGCGAGGAAGAATGGTGTCTCCTTCCTCGTTGTGTCCATCGAATTATTGATCGCGTACACCATCTTCTCAGCGATCTCGTCCCAGTCCTGCTGGAGTGGGTCTTCGACGTACACGTTCACGGCTTGGATCACCGACTTGACAGACCGCTCCTGCTGACCGTTCGCTTGGGGCCGGTAGCTGAGCGTCGCTCTAGACCTCGACTGGATCAGCTCGAGGAATGCCTTGAAGGTCTCACTCATGAAGCGTGGATCGCGATCGTGTCGTATCATCGAGGGGGCACCAAAGCGTCGGAACACATATTCCTCGAAAACATCTGCAACGTCTTGTGCCTTGGTGCTGCTCATGGCTTTGGCGATAACGTAGCCAGTGAAGGAACACTGGAACAGCAACAGAGACGTGTTGCCTCGCCGAGTCTTCGACAGCGGCGTCACGAAGTCCATCGATACCAGCTGGAACGGGCGGTCGGCGAGCACATTGCCCGGCGAATACCCCTCAAAAAGGGGTTTGCCCTTGCTGGTACTGCAGTCTGCGCATGCGCGCACATGGCGAGCCACCGTGGCGTACAGTCCAATCCAGTAGTAATCTTTCTTGACCCGGTGGAACGTGCGCGTTACCCCTTGGTGCCCTCCTTCGATCGAGTCGTGACAACTCTGCAGGACTTCTTCAATCATCGCCGTCGGTATCACCAGTCTTAACTGAGGTTCCGGCTCGCCACCCTCGTCGAGCTTGCGTCCCTTACCCACATAGTGTCATAGTGTGGCACGTCGTCTCCGTCCAGGACGAATCGGTCGGCGAGTTTGCTCGCATTGGCTGCCCTTTTGAAGTCGAGGGACTCAATGTCACCCCGGAGGTACGGCCCACCTCCTTTCTTCGTCTTGGGCAATGCAGACTCGCCGTATGCGTTCTGCTTGCACCGCTACCGGGTCTGGTTGCTCGTCAACTTCTTCAGGAGTAGCAGGAGCTGGTCCGTTGGTGACGATGTCGTCGTTTGCATCTTGCGCTTCGTTTGCTCCGCTCGCCGGCTCTGATGCGTTGTCTGGAGGGGTTGGCGTCTCTTCTGGCTCTGTCTGTTCAACCTCCTGACTTCTCACGTCACCGTGGTTAGTGTGCCGTTGCACTTCGGGATCTTCGAACCTTACTCTCCGAGCTTGACTTCTGGTGACTGCAGTTACTTGAAGTTCTTCGGTGACCTCATCAGCACTTGAAGGTTTTGCTCCCTGAGTGGTTTCCGCTCGTTGAGTGTTCCGCTCTGCCTCCAGTGCGGCTTGCTCATCGACATACAGCACCTCTGGAATTCGATTGAGCTCTTTGAGCTCCGCCTTCCTTGTTTCGCTGAGTACCACCTTGGTGACCTGGGTTTCCAGAGCTTCCGTGGCCAGCGAGTCGGCAGATGCGTTATACATCCTTATGGCGTGCAGATAGCGGACTGAGTTGAGCTTCGTCGTGAGTTCCTTGTGATTCTTCAGCTCGACTTGCAGCGTCTCCTTCCGGCATGCTATCACCCCCATGGATTGCTGGATTGCATCCCTGGAACCGCCGACGATAATAAGATCGGTCACCCCGTGTTTAATCGCCGCCTTGACTCCGTTGTTCATGCCAGTATATTCGGCTAGATTGACCGTCGTCGATGGTAGGTGCGCACTCGCAGCGATCACAATGTCCCAAGCCGGTAAGCGCCACAGGATCCACGAGCAGCTTCCATGTCCGCCATGCTTCTCTGTCTTCGCTGACCCATCGAATGATAGCACATGGCCTTCATAGTCTCGAGGGATACTCGCGTAGAGCAGATGAGGAGCCAATCGCACGGTCGCCGACCCTTTTGAGGGCGGTGCAAGCGGGGCCACTGCTTCGTCGAGCGCCACAAAGGGTGTGATCGACGACTGCAGCAGCTTGGCGAATTCGATGTCACGCTCGCGGACTCGCTTGACCTTCAGGTGCCACTGCGACAGGAACACCGCGAATTGCACCGTCCTCCCGAATAACGACTTGGACTGGAACACCCACTCCAAAGTTGAGAACCTGGTGTAGACGTGCAACGTCTTGCCGGATAGCAGCGTATAGCATACCTTGAGCACCTGCAAGAGAGTCAACACCTCCTTTTCGGCAGGATGGTAGTTGAGCTCGTTCTCCTTGAGCACCCGGCCGCAGAACCGCACCGGGTGGAGCAAGTCGTCATGCATTTGCATGAGCGTACTGATCAATGCCCACTCGTTGGCGTACAACATGATGTAGACGCCCTTGGAGCCGTCGAAGTGCCGCAGGATCGGTGCCTCGACGGCCTTCTGGCGTAACGCTGTAAAGGCATTGCGGGCAACGCTGAGGTCACCCCCCGGAGCGAAGTCGTCCTCCTTTATCTGGTACAACACAGCTCCGTACACGGCCAATCCCTGGATGAACCTCCCGTAGTAGTTCAGGGCATCCAGGAACGCCTGCATTCCTTTCTTCGACGAGGGGAACGGGAGCTCAGCGATTGCCGCGAGCTTCTTTCCGTCTGCCTGGATTCCTTCGCCCGTGACAACATGCGACAAGAAATCCACTTTCGGCTGGACGAAGATACTTTTTGTGAAGCTGACGTTGATCCTCCGGCGAGGGCCAGGTGATCCACTTCGAATTTCGTCCGCAGGTCGCGTTGATCGACACTCGGCGACCTCTGCGACTTCACCACAAACGCCTTACGTAGAGCTTGAGCCTTAGCCTCTGCCTGCTTCATTCGCTCGGCGAAAGCCTCCCAGCCACCTTTCGGTTGCACGTAGCCCCACTATGCGTTATCAATCATCCGCTGGTAAATCATCGGCGCGTTCTTTAAACCAAACGGCATGCGCAGCTACTCGAAGTGGCCTAGCGCGCAGACAAACGCCGACACCCACCGAGCACGCATCGTCATCATGATCGTCCAGAAACCGCTGGCAGCATCCAGCTAACAAAACCACAAGTAGCTCTCCATTTCCGTGAGTAGATCGTTGACCAACGGCATCGCATATTCCATAATGAGCGTAATTGCGTTGACCATCTTGTAGTCGATGCATAGCCGTATATCGAGGCCGTTCTTCTCGAGCACGATTACGATCGGCGCGGCCCACGGGCTGGATGCGAACGCAATGAGTCCTGCCTCCAGCAACCCTTTCAGCAGCTCATAGAGCTTCTGCAAGTATTTCAGCGGAATTCGCTGAGCTCTTTGCTTGATAGGGGTGTGTCCTTGAACATCAATGTCGCACACCACACCATACGCAGGCGGCGGTAGTGCGTTACCACTGGCGATCATGATCTCTTCATGCCGGCGCAGTGTCTCGACGAGCTTGATCTGTCCAATTGGATCCAGTGAGGGGTTCTTCATATTTGGCGCATCATAGTCCAGGATCGTCGAGGCAGGCGCGATCAAGTCCGGTAAGAAGGCGAGTTCGTGTGCGTAATCTTCAAAGTTAATCTCGGTTGCTTCGTGCTCGAACTCGTCTCCATCCACACTGTCGCCATCTGCCATGAGAGCCTCCGCGGAGGCGATATAGCGAAGTCGTAGGTCGTCGAGCGGATCGTCGCTCATCGATTCTTCGATCTCGTCATCCATCTCTTGCAGCACCGCCACGGTAACGTACACAGGGTCAGTCACACCTCCTGTTCCGTCGAGATAGACACCCTTGATGAGGTCTGGTCTGGCACTCAGTGTGCGCATCCCATCCGCTTGCTGTCGGAGCATGCTTATCAGGTGAGCGGTGTTATCATCGTCAGGCGAGAACCTTGGGTCTTCGTAGGCGACTTGGACTTCGTTCGCCCACCGAATTTCACCAAATTCACCTTGAGGAGTGACGCGGGTCGCATAGTCTTGTTCCCCGGCGTCCATAGGACAGCTTACCACTGTTGCTTCCTCAGACTTGTCGCTCTTGCCGCAATTCGGCGAGATTTCATCAGTCACCCCTGTCTCGCCGGCTCCGGTGTCGGATAGCTCGCCGAGTCGATTCCATTGTTCATCGCAGGTAGGACATCTTGGTGCATCGACTGGTCGGCATCGAACTCCAGCAGGGGTTGCGTATTCCCGCTTCTCGACTGCTGGAGGTTGCTTCGCCGACCATTCTTCATAGATGTGACGTTCGTGTTCCAGTAGATGCTTCGCCTTCGATGATCCATAAGCCTGTATTTGCCACTCACGATACTTCTTGGTATGCAATTGCACGTATCCATTGCTGAGCGGCAGGCCCTCGTGCGGGATCCAATACACGAACGGGAAGTGTGCCGGACAGGACACCAGTTTGTCCGTGCAGTTTGTCAATCGAACTCTCGTCGGTTTTCCCGACCTGCTGAAGACCACTGTCGGCAACAGATCTCTAGCTTGCCGAGCCCATAGATCGTGGGTCGCCCAGCTTGGTCGGTTCTTGGGCAACTTGAACTCAACAGTCTCGCCCGCCAGTACTTCCATCGTCTCCGGCGGGCTCGCAGCTACATGTTCCGCAGCGCTACGCTCGTCGACTTCCTTCTGCGACTTGACCAGCGGCACCACCACCTCCTCCGGGTTCTGCATCGTCGACCGGAAGAGGTCCAGCCTGACACCGGCTGGAATTATGAAATCAGTCCCAAGAATGACGTCCACCCCCGCGTAGTGAGGCATGATCCAGACTTCAAAATCGTAAACCAACTCCCAACCCAGTGTCAGCTTGACCTTCGCACGTTCGTTCGTGTAGACCATGTCCTTGGCAATTCCTTGTATGTCCAGCTGCATGTCCATGTTCACCCTGCGTCTCAGCCGTATTTTCTTAGCGAAAAATTCGCTGACCGTACTCACGTTCGCGCCTGTGTCCAGCAAAATCTTCGTTCTTCTGTCGTTCACTGCTCCCATCACAAGTGCTCGCATCCGCTTTCGCCGATCGAACTGTTTCTGCGACCACCATCCTTGGCGCTCGCCCGCGAGCAGCTTCATCACCTTGGCTCGAGGGGTCGGTCTCGTCTCACGCAGCGTCGCACTTGTGATCATCCCGGTAGATTCGCTGACCTCCTGACTTGAATTCAGTATGGTTGGCTCGTCGACCGTGTTCAATTTTCCGTCGTTTTTCAACTCCATGTCCGTCGCATTGTCCTTTCCCAGCCATTTGCTCAGCCGAACAAAGGCAAACACGAAGTTTACCTCGATCGCCGGCTCAGACAACTGTGGCCGCCCGTCATTGCCCAACCCAGTTATAGTTGGCGGGCGCGCTCGTTTAAATTGCTGGAAAATATGCCTTGGAGCTGGGGGTCCTTGTCGTGCTTCGACTTCAGGAATTTCAAAAAGCTTGTGGTGCTTGCATTGACCATGCACCTGCGCGCAGAACTTGCACCGCCGGAAGCACCGGTACACCGAGTGACGCGGGTCGCCACAGGCAGCGCACGGTCCATACTCCGGACGACCTCGGCGTTCTCGGTCGTTCCACCGGCTTCAGCGGCCTTCGTCTCTACGCCCGTCGCCCGATACATTCGCGCGACTTTGACCGTCTGATCGCTGAGTTGCGACACTCCGGCTCGTCTCAGCCGCGTCCATGTGATCTGATTCATACTCGGAATTATATGAGCGGTCGGAATGATTGCTGCTTTCCAAGTAATCATCTGAGTCGACTCGGCGACGAGGCGTGAGAGACATGCGGTCTTGCCAGGCGTCATAGAGCTCGTCGACCGACGCACTTGCGACGGTGACTCGACGATCGTAGCGACCTTCACGTCGGCTACGGCTGTCACCTCGGCGATCATCCCGGTCGTTCCGACGGTCATCACGCCTAGCGCTGTCGGTCCGTCGGCCCCCATCGCGTGATGGTTTACGCGTGCTGTCCTTGTCTTTGCGACGTCGGTCTGCGTCCATCGTGTCGTTGATCACAGCTTCCACCTTGGCAATGTTGTCGAATCGTTGAGGGATTAACTGTCGGACCAGCGCACCATCTTCACAAGTGTCGTGGAAGCGCTTGACGTGCCCCGCGCCGACGGTGCCGCCCGCTTCATACGCGATTTTCGCCGAGCGAGCGTATCCATTCAGGCGCAGCAGGTAGTCGCAGATGTGCTCTCCCTCGTCCCGCGTGGCGGTGTAATATCGGTCTTCGGCGGATTGGTCGTGCTGCGAGCAGTAGTACGCCATGAACGCCTCGCACAGCAGCGCCCACCTGTTGCGCGTTTTCTTCGGGAGCTGGCGAACCCAGTTGCTGCCTCCACTCTCCATGAGGAGCTGAAACGGCTCACACCAGCAGTCCTGCGGGGTGTTGGTCCCCTCCATCTCGTAGATGAACTTCTTGAGCCACCGCAGCGATCGCCCAACGCAACGAGGCTTCGTACGCCCCCCGACGTGATGCTGAGGCGAACGAGGATTACTTCGAGGACGTGCGCCAGTACTCGGATGACTAACGCTCGGACGAGGATTCAGACGCCGATTACGGCTCGGACGAGTCTACTCGACATGTCGCTGCCGCTAACGACGCTGAGCGCAGGGCCGCAGCCGATGGAACGTTCGCCCGCTCTGACAACCGACGCTTCAGGAACGGAGGAAGCCCGTCCAACCGCGAACGAGATGGCCGTCGCCAGTATGGGCCGTGTGCCGCGTGCGGAAGCCCGTCCCACTCCGCGCACTTCTGCTACCGGCGGTGCAAACTGTGCAAACAGGTGCACGACGCTGGGAAGTGCGAAGCACTCCTCGACCTCGCCAAGCTCCTGAAGTCCAAGTTCGACAAGAAGGATCTGTCGCCACAGCTGCAAAGCCTGGTGTATGGAAGCCATTTAAACGAGGCAGTCCGCCAACTGAAACTGGGTTGGTCCCAATCGGTCTGCCACAGTTAGCTGAGCCTGCTATTGATGCGGACTATCTGTTCGCGTTCAAAGGCGAAAGCAAACGGCCTGACGACCTGAAGAACAATGATCGTGTGAAACCGACGGAAAATGGAGCTGAAGAACAATGATCGTGTGAAACCGACGGAAAATGGAGAGAACCGAGACGCAAGTCTCGTTGAGACCGGTATTGATGAAGATGAAGATGATGAACGTGATGGACACCCGACCGAGGCTTTGATTACAAGTCTAACCCAGCACCTCGGAGCCTTGTTCGGGCGGTGCAATTACTGCCCGGTGAGAGACTGGGGTGGTGGTCGTCCCAGCGATACGACAAGAGGAAGCGAATGAGAGCTTTGGTCAATGGCGCCGTGGACGACGCGCGAACGAGGCTACGCCTTGATACTGGAGCGAATGTTAGCGTGACTTCTGCCAGCTTCGCGAAGCGGCTACGTGTACGGGAAGTCCGGGACAACGGACGAAGTCTCGAAGTCCGCGGCATCAACCCGGGGTGATGGAGACCCGGCGACGGGCGCTCGTCAAGATCACTCTCGGGTGGGAGCAGGCAGACGAGTTCGAAATGTGGATAATTGACCACAGTGCCGGAGTGGATGTGGTCCTTGGGATGGACTTTATGATTCCGACTGGAATCCGGCTGGATCGGTTCCATGGCACCGCACGCCTTCCAGACGAGGTCATGGTACCACTGCCGAAGCCGCAGAGTGTTGGGGATGACGAACCTTACGGTACGCAGCCTTCGTGTGGGCCGATCGAGGATTTATACGTCCCCGGTCGCGAGTGGCAAGAGTTTCGACTGCCGCGCCAGCGGCAACTTCGTTCGGAGTACGATGTGTGGGTACGGCGCACGGGAAAGCTTGTGCCGACCGTAACGAGGCTTCGACGGGGGCAGCCGACACGGGTACGACTCACCAATATTGCGACCACAACGGCACAGTGTCCCAAGCACGACTCCGTGGTGCTCTGGGTACCGCATGGTGAACTACCGCGAGAGACCGGCTACGCGAGGTTAGACTCTAACAAGTAAAAGGAGTAGCAGGTGCTGGCATACTCAACGAGCCGTGACGAGACTTTGTATGGAAGGGAGCGATGTCTCTATGACCAATGGCTGGCCAAACAGCCACCCGCGGTTGAGCGCAGGACTTACTCGACGCCGCTGAAGATCTTACGGAGACCGCTCGGAGCTACAATATGACCGAGAGGTCATCTTCAAGGTCGTCCTAACGACGATTATTCTTCGCTCGGTATATCGGATCATGCCAACGACCCCAGGCTCTCCCAAGGCTCGGCCAAGGTTATTGAGCCTGGCGCAGACGACACAGAACGTGATGGTATAACCAACGACGGTTCGGACGACGAGGCGAGTGCACGGACCGACTCCGACGCACTGGAAGGGTCGTCGCTTCACCGAGCGTCCTATACATCCAAGCGCACCGATCATAACGCCTATAGCATCGAACATGGGGCACAGGAAGCCCCGGCCGAGGTGTCAGGAGCCGGAGCCAAGCGTGATGATGGTGTTGGAGAGCTGAACGACGATTCGGGAGAAGATCATGACGCGCCAGATGTAACAGCAGCGGCGGAATCCGCCCCGCGGATGGCCGGAACAGCGACGGATACGAAAGCACGCCCTGAACCAGATCAAACGTCGGTCGCGTGGGGCAACGCCACTATCGACTGGGGTGAACATGATCCTGGATCGAACGACATTTTAACTGAAGCAGGAACCGCCACGACCGAGGTTAGTACCGATGGAGAAAACTGTGTCGATGGCCCGGACAAAGAGGACCCAGAAAGACTATTGGAGGCGAATTACACCTCGGTCGTACATGCGATGGTTGCGGAAGGGTTCCCGGAGGATGATGACACCGCGAACGAGATATATCTCAGCGACTACGCGCAGGAGTCTCTACCGACCTCTCGACTGAAGCCCACCACTCGGATTTGGCCCTGCATGGAACGAGGTAAATCAGACACGAGTGCTGATTCTCAGTGGTGGGCTGGCAAAGGTTTGGAAGTGGAACGGACCTGAGATGACGTACCTAAGCGCAGACGAACACCGTTCGATTGTTCGTTTGGGTGATGACCTGCACGAGTGGCGAACGCAGCACGATGTTTGCACGTGGCCCAAGTCGTTGACAAGTTGCATACGCTAACGACATTTGAACTGCCCGCGAGGGTTACCCAGCTCGCGATGGTAGACGAATGAAGCTACTGGAAACGATGATTGAACTGCCTGTGAGGGCTATCCAGCTCGCAGCGACAGACGAAGGAAATTACTGGAATTTGCATATTACATGTGATGTGAATGAGTCACGATGGAGTGGCATGTCTGCCTCGATCAACACCCCAGCAGATGAAACGAACAAGGATGAAGCTCAAGGAAGGGTGACCGAGGATTCGAGTGCCGATATTAACGTGGAAAAAGGTCGCGCCTGTGCGCCGGACCTCGACTTGAGACGATGTATGGATTTGATGATGAAGTTGAGATATGAGTGGATCTGGGACCGCTACGCCCGACAACTACGTTTCGTTCAAGGCGGTGGTGCCTGATGGTGCCTGCGCGGAAACTGTGGGAACCCTGAACGAGAATTGGTGCGGCTCGAAAAGATGTGATTGCAACACAGCGGGTCGATTGATCGAGGCTGGGGTACCCAGACCTTACGTTACGACCACCGAGTATTTGCTGTAAGTGGATCACGAACCACGGTCAACACTGGTACAGTTCTCACGCCAAAGAGGAAGAAGCTGAAGGCTCGACCGTTGTTTCTGGTGCGGTGGTTCCCGAGCCACAGACTGAGGCAACTAAACCCGAATTGGTTACGACCACCGGAAAATCCGGATGGAACTGTGGAACGAAGGCAACGAAACCACGGTTGACACAGCTACACTATCTCTGAGTGATAACGAAGCAAGTGATGATGTAACCGACGTTGGCGGTGCAGCAATTCGTGAGCTTCAAGCTGGGGCAACAATACCTGCCTCTTTTACGACCACCGAAGTTACGACGTAGTAATGGTGCGAGGCTGGACGAGTCATCGCAATTTCCCTGACTACTGCAGTTGACGTTGAACCCTCGAACGACGCAGAACTAGCTACAGAAGATATCAGCGACGCTGCGAAGTATGCGGACAATGTGTGACGAGCGGCGGTCAGCAGCATGTCGATGGAACGTCGGACCATACGACCACCGGAACTCCGGTAGATTGGTATTGCGGCCAGAAGAGTGGCAGGGCATGCTACTCAGTTTGACCCTCAGGTGATGCAGCACTTTCTAAAGCAGACACCAATGTAATCGAGGAAACGTAGCCAAGGTGTAACCAAGGGGCAGTGCGCGGGGCATCGACCGAACAACCAACGTCGGACCATACGACCACCGGAATTCCGGTGATGTAGCATTGGATGGACTGACGATTGAAGAATGACCGGCTACCGTACGCCGTTCCGATTGAGTTTGACACGCTGCAGAAGATGCCACTGAAGGTGAAGTAAACGGGACCAAGACGCAAACACCGGCAGTCAGCATGGTATCGGTGGAACGACCAACGTCGGACCAGACGACCACCGAAATGCATCGGCATGTGTATCACCGTGCGTAATGTAGCGGCTCCAAGCATCCTCAAATCCTCGGTGGCCCTAGCAGAAGATGAAATATCACTGGAGGAACCTTGTGGTGTGTTGACCGACACTTCAGCAGCGACGGAAGGCACTGGAGGCTCGGTCACAGGTGCAGCTTGCACCGGGACCGTATTATCAGCGCCAACAGAACCACCGGTGGGTAATGAAAGATCTTGTGACCCTAGCCAACGTTGCAAAGTGTCGGTGACTACATCGACAGCACCCTGGGATGCCGGAGAACAAGCTGGCGTCATTAACGAGGATCCAACTGATGGCGAAGAGCAGCAAGAACGTCCAGCGTACCGGACCAGAACACTGAAGGTCCAGGAGAGCGGCGGTTGCAGCGGTCAAGCGCAAGCGCAATGAATGAACCATGAAGTTGACGGACGGAAGGCGCCTAGACGCTCACCTGTTGCTGAGGCTCGTGTCCAGGCGGGGGCAGTTGTGGTATCGGAAAATGGAGATTACCGGAGCGATTGCCCGTCGCCCAAGAATCAAGGTACAATAATCAAGGAGCAGTCAATCGCGAGATGGAAGTGGCTGCTTTGGTTAAGCTGGCGGCATTATCCTCGTTGGAGTGACAGGTAGTGGCCGAAGCCTCGTCGGGTTCTAATACAACCCCGAGCGAGGCTTCATGGTACCCACTTTTAGGTACAGATGCATTTAGTTACGTACTTCGGCCGCACTTATTAGTGTAGCCGTGGTCGTCATATGATGTGTCCAGATTCGCCTTATTGCGATCGTCCACACTAGATATTTGTATAGGGACATAGGACTCATCATAAGATGGCCAGAACGAGGCCCCCAGGGCCTCAGAAAACTCAGTAATAAAAAGACAGTCTTCCCCCAAAGCCAACAAGGGTCAAGTCCGACTTCGGTAAGTGTAGCTAGCTTATTGTAGTGCCTGGACACGCTCGGCTGCGTGTGGATGCCTGTCGGGGAGCTTATCGTGCATTGACCGAGAGTTTCCTTGGCAGCGCCAAGGGTTGGCGTGGCCGGAAAGGCAGGAACGGTATTAGAGTATCGTTCGGTATATATTTGTGGCATTAGAGTATCCCTGAGTGTATTAGTCTACCTACCGAGGTTTTACCTTGGTCCCCCTGTATAAGGCCTAACATGCCGGTACCCTTTCTTTCTGAGGGACTGCAGTGGGGTTGCGCGAAAGCGCTACGTAGTATCCTAGCCTAAGCTCATGCCTAGTGGTACAGGTTTTTGGGTTGACCGAAGATAGCCTAAGGTGCACAGAGGCGCTTGCAACCGACCCGGTGTAAGGGATCGTTCCTGGTCTTCAGGTTTTGATCCAATAAGCGCTTACCTTTGCGGGTTAGCGTGTTGTTGGTGTCTCTAATACCTTTTGGTAGAAGAGAATTTTAGTGGTATTACCACGCCACATTTGCGTAACGTAATCACAACTTGACCTCGACGGGATTTTCTTGACGGGGTTTTCTCGACGGGGTTTAGGGTTGACGGGGTTTGCATGACCGGGCGTATGAACCGGCTCGTATATATATTACGACCCGGATGAACGTTCATCCCAGGGTCCTTTAGGGTCCTTGGGCCAGCTTATTTTAGGTGTTCACGACCCCAATATCATTCATCCAGGGGCCTTCGTGTCCAAATTAGCTTATTTTGGTTGGTTTTTTAATTTAGGCTCGGCGTCTGAGGTTCTCTAATAACTGATAGCGACTAAACCCTAAAGCTGATATTTTTTGTAGTACCGTACAAATTATTTAAAATATGTTGATATCAAACTATTCTTATTGGTCCTCTACAATATTTTAATCGTCATATCTAATCATTTTTAATGGCGTGTAAGACGCTGTATTTACATGTAACGCGGCTGCCCCGAGAAGCGAGTTTCGACACCACCAGGCGCATCTTCGTCGGCGGAGCGAGCGCGCGTAGATACCGATCATCACGCCGCGTAACCGCAGCTCGGTCGTACAAAGGCGCGCGTCCTTGGAGGCGCGCCGCATGTCAAGCGCAGAGTCGGCAAACTTTATCCCCCCCCCCCTCCCTAAGCAATGTTGGCGGTCTATGGTACAGTATGACTGCATAACGCTTTGCGGTGGCGACATGGTGGCCGCCAGCAGCGACCTGGTGGGGGCCAGCAGCAACATTGATGGATACATTCTCCACCCGAGCAAGCGACGCGGTGAGCGGAGCTGACTGCTGTGAACTGGTAGACCTGAGGGACGATACTGGCGGCGGCAGGCTGCCGATAGCCACCGTTCTCGGCGGTGTTGGCCGTTCTACTTCATGTATGCAGTGCCTACAAACTACCGCGGGTCGCGTTGGGTGATGGTGGTGGTACCGGCGACGTCGAATAATTTGCTACGACCACCCTTCGTATGCTTATCGTAGATGCTTTGGAGCCGTTAGCTTTGATAACGTTGCGCTCACACGGACGAGCAGCTTGCAGCGCAATCTAAATCGATCACGCTCCTTTTTCTAATATAGCATTGACACTGTTCAGGCTAGAGCCAACGGCGCCCGCCGTGCTGGCGGAACAGATGGCATCGCTGAATGCAGTTAGTGACCCCATTTGGATCTGTCGAATGAAAATATGGACTAGAAAGCATAAATGTTTAGCAAATGTATGCTCTCGTGATCTAAAAACTGGGTATGAGGTAAATCAATGGCACGGTCTTCTCGTGGCTAAGCTACGGTCGTGGGACAAGTAGTTGCAGCTCATTAACCAGAGAAGAGAGCTCGTATGTATGCCCACAAAATGCACAAGTTGGTAAACGAGCTACCGGTGGGTACTTTCACAATCCACTGTGCAAATTCCTGTCTTGTCAAGAGGGCAATTTCACCTTCTATTCCTCCACGGGATGATGCGCGAGTTCGACATACGTTGTAAAAACTCCATGCACCTGGGATCATCCTCCCGCGCAGTCGAGAGTTGCAGGAAGATCCCGGCTTACTTCCAAAATGAAGATCGTTTTTCCAATGCGCGTGGTGTATTGGAATGCCACAGAAAAAGCACGACGGATAGCGAGACCCAAAAATTAAATGATTCTCACACTCGTGTACAGGATGGGCACCAAGGCACTTCAAACAGTAGGCTGCTTGATGTGGGCATGCCTCTGGGAGGTGATAAATGAATTTCGCTTGGTTAGAAACCCAACATACCACGCAATGTGTCGATTCATCGTTGAAAATCATTTCCTGCAACAGCATGTAGACTCTTTCGTCGTTGAGGACTCTGATGTTAGCTTCTGCACACTGTAACCGAATGCTTCGTGACGCTGGTGCGATTGGGGCCTTATTTTGATCATCTCCCATAGCTCTAGAGCAGACATCGCACAACTTGTTGACATCGTCAACCGTGCACGGAAAGCCCGAACCGTCCATTGCCTCTTGTAGTCGTTGCCTCCTGCAGCGGATTTTATCTAAAAGGAATGCCCGTAGCGTACTAAGGGCTTGATATTCGCCCTTATTGCTCGATGAACCCACTGTCAAATGCTTCGAAAAGCGCTGGAAGTATGTTTCACTGTATATGGTGACACATTTTGCTGGCTTACCATCAGGCCCCGACCGACCTGTCCCCTGCGCGTAATCGGTCAAGCTGTAGGCTAGTCCAAAATGTAGTACGGTTCGAACGTTCGGGTAATCCACACCCTGACCCAATCCACACGTCGCAACAATATACGAGCAGTTAGGGGACTTCCACAATGACAAATTATTCTTGCGCTCATCGAAAGTCATTCCACTATGATACCGGGCGACCACGTTGGACGTATGGCGCTCTAAATAGTTTGCAATTTCTTCGACCTTCGGCTTTGTCAACGCAAAGACAATGCCTTTGTCAGGATGTGCCATAGGAAGTTTCATCAATGATAGACATGCCTTCATCATATCTGTATTCGATAACAATTCCACCACTTCGTAACGTATAGACGCTCGGCCTATCGGCGTTCTCACAGTGACGAAAGGGAAGCCAAAAATTGTCATGAGGTCATTTTCCCAAGTGGGGGGAAGAGTTGCCGTCAGTAGTGTCTTCTGGACCGAAATGGACGATAACACATAGACGAATGACATGCACCTGCGGTAATCTTGCGAGGTCATAGCCAAGTGAGCCTCGTCAAAAAATATTCTGCTTAGTTTGTCCTGCTCCTGTAGCGACAGTAGGAACGTCCGGAAATTTTGATGCTCCAAGTACGTTACTCGGACGAACAAAATAGACGGTAGCGCTGTGAAAGGACTCGTATCGTGGTGATACTTAGAGCACTCGATTCCCAATTGTTCTGTCTTCCGAAGCGAGTCCAATAAAAGTGCTACCAAAGGCACAACAATAATGACAACACGCGTAGAATTCGATAATGCGGCCAAATGAAACAGCAAGGACTTCCCACCATTTGTAGGGAGTACAACGAGTAAATTAGAGACGCTCTGCAAAACCAGTGTCGTTGCAACACGCTGCTCTCTTGACCGAAACGAAGCAGTCTGGTCACGAAGAAATGATCGGAGCAAAATCCGAGCTGGCCCAAAGTGTTCCGGAAGTAAGCTGCTTATAACTTCGCCAATAGTAAAGAAGCTGAACGTTGGTACGACAATTGTGATTGGGCGTCCGTGCGTAGCAGGTTGATTGAATCTTGAAACTTGCTGCACGGGTGACGTCGGCGAACTTTTCCTCCTTGGCATTATCTCGGATTGGTCACTTGGGGCGTAACAATTGGTACTGGTCGAGTTACCAGGTCCGAGAAGTTTATGCCACTGGTGGGAACAAGAAACAAATTCGGCCATATCATCGCGCGACATAAAATACGGATCCGTGGTAGAACGGCTATACAACGTCGAAGCCGCTGCCGGTGCATGAGCGGCTTGAAAATCAAACATGTCCTGATTCGATCTTGTTGATGTAATGTTCTTCTCCATGAATGCGATCGCGACGTGTCTGTAAGTCCGAACAGAAAGTTGGTTACCGCAACTTACAAAATTCATGTTAATTGCAGCACGGCAACCTTTCCCATTTAGTCTGCCCTGCCCTGTAGTGCTGAAGAGATAGTAAAACAAAGCGTCACCTTCTCTAGAACGGTCCGAAGTAAAGCCCCCACGTTGTAGTTGAGTGAAGAAAAATTCTTGTACCGGACGCACAAGGGCAGCATAGATCAGAAAATCTAACGTCAACTCCGGCGGCAGGAATCGCGCAATTAAGCGATGCTGTCCCGATATCGTCGGACCTTTATGATATCTTTGTATGATCATGACTTCACGGTTCAAAATATATATCGATCGTTCCCCAGAAATTGTGTTTGTTGAAGTCGAAGCGCTTAGCTCGGCAGCTCGTGATGGCTGCCCTGACGTGATATAAATCAGAGGTGCAAGAAGCTTCGTGAGCTTATCAACCTTTCTGCACCACTGGGACAGCGAAGCAAGTCCAAATGTGATTTTACCATTCACCACCTTGACGATAAACTTGGAGCGATGAGTCTGAAGAAGATACTTAACCAGATGCATACGCATCGATTTCCATGGATTCCTGTCGTCTTCGAGAAAGCTGTATCCACAGCTATAGTTGCTGTAGTCGTCGTAACAGCACTGCTCATCCGACATTAAATGTTTTTCAACCGCAGATATATCGTAGCCCAAAAGCACATTTTCACGAAGCACCTTACCAAACTGGTCGACAAGCTTTGCTTTTAAGTCGTGAAGCGTCTTCAAGGTAACACGATGGCCTTCAACTAGGAGCGCATCATGCGCTGATCCCAGCTACATGATTTGAGGAATTCGCCGTTGCTCAGGTGCCATGGCGATGCTTGAGCCAAAACTTATAACCTCCTGCAGCAGATTAAAAGGAGTTCGATACCCGGTCCTAAGATAAAAACGTAGCGCCTCCGCCCTTTTTGGCGTCGCCAAATTTTGCTCGTTGGCTTCCACACCCCACGACAGCTGATGAAGGTTCATCAGAGCAGCAATTCGAGCCCAATACTTTAAGATAGCGACTAAACTAGTCAGTTGACCAGGTTGTTTAAACTGTACGTAGCCAGCAGCATCTTTTGTCGGACCACTGATAGAAGAGCATACAACAAATCGATGAGTTGGAAATGCATGAAACTCGCTTGGGGAGTGTTCATTTTCCAAATCAATTCGAAAAATCTTTTCAAGGGCACCATCTAGCAATACAAGTTGTTCGACACAAACATGCTCCGCTCTGTAGTGCTCAGTGGAGATCGACGCGAAAGCTTCGGAGCACGATTGGAACAGAGAGTCCACTTGATCAGCCAGATCATCATCTGTAGAAGAGCTTGAGATAATAATGTAGTGCTTGGCATGTGTGTTAACCATCTGCAGTAGCGAGGTCATGGTCTTGCAGTACTTTTCGGAACTTGATTGAATGCGTCGCAAAGCCGATGCTGGCTCAACGTCCCACAGAATGCGCTCAAGCAAATACTCTCGGGTGCCAATAATTTCTTGGCTGAGCTCCCAATACCGACACACAACCGGAAACACTAACTCAACAAAGCTTGAGTTGGGATCAAATTTAACCGAGGCGATGGCTTTAGAAACTTTATCCGTGCAATATGTACGAACAACCTCATCCGGCGAAGGAAAGGTGGTACGAGGCGATCGTCCGTGGGAGCAATATGCAAATGAGATCGTGAAAATTCACTTAGAGCACGGTCCACTGCATCTGAATCGTCTGCATGCGTTGAGAAGCTGGCACCACCTTGTACGCCGAAATAGTTTGTCTTTGCACCTGAATAAAGTGATTGCACCAAGCACGGAAGTTGCGATACGCCCGTGGTAAAATCTTTATGCTTCGACTTTAGATGCCTCGACATTGTGTCTTCAAGTGGGCAGAAGTATGCGCAATGGAGACATCGCACACCGGATTTTATCTCAATTCCGTCTACTCGCTCCAATAGCTCCTGCGTTGGTTTTAAATACTTGAGAAGGGATCGAAGTTGTATCTCGCGTACGGCTCTACAAGTCATGCGCTATCCCACAGGAGGGCCGATATTACTTCTTTGGGCCGTAGTCCTCACACCAGGTTTGCCGACACCATCACGAAAAAGACTAAACGCTTACGAGTCGCTTCCAGACCGCGGCGTACTCACCGACCACGATGTAGCGTCGGATAGGTTCATCCAGACGGCCAGGACTCTACGGCAGGGGCAGCTGGCTGATGGAGGTGGGCCGGAGCTGCACCTGAGATGGCCACCTCGGCAATCTCGCGTTACGACCGTGCTAGCGGGCGCACCAACCTCCCCGCCCGTCGCCAACACGGTTCGCGAGGGTTAAACACGCTGGGGACGCGTCCGAGGTGGCGGAGGCAACCCTGGCGACCGTGTCAGATATACCCAATGAACCTCGTGCGGGGTCATTCGACCCTGGCGATGTCTGTGGGGGGAATGAAGGCCACCCGCGGCGATCGCACGTCGCTTCCGGTCTGCGGCGTAGCACACCATCAGTGGCTACATGACCCCTAGCGATGGCACCAATGGCACGTTGGCGGTAGATTAGAGCGGCAATGGTATCGGCATGACTAGACACATCCGATGAGCCATCGCATGCAGCCTGCAACCGCGTGAAGGCCTCGGTCCCGATTCTCGCCTTGCCCACCAGCAGCCCACCACCAGTGGCAACACGACCCCTAGCGATGGCGCCAATGGCTCGCTGGCGGTAGATTAGAGCGCAAATGGTATCGCCACGGCGCGCCACGTCAACGGAGCCACCCCACGCAGCCTGCAACCATGCAGAAGGCATCGGTCCCGATTCTCGCCTTGCCCACCAGCAGCCCACCACCAGTGGCTACACGACCCCTAGCGATGGCGCCAATGGCTCGCTGGCGGTAGATTAGAGCGCAAATGGTATCGCCACGGCGCGCCACGTCAACGGAGCCACCCCACGCAGCTTGCAACCGTGCAGAAGGCATCGGTCCCGATTCTCGCCTTGCCCACCAGCAGCCCACCACCAGTGGCTAGACGACCCCTAGCGATGGCGCCAATGGCTCGCTGGCGGTAGATTAGAGCGCAAATGGTATCGCCACGGCGCGCCACGTCAACGGAGCCACCCCACGCAGCTTGCAACCGTGCAGAAGGCATCGGTCCCGATTCTCGCCTTGCCCACCAGCAGCCCACCACCAGTGGCTACACGACCCCTAGCGATGGCGCCAATGGCTCGCTGGCGGTAGATTAGAGCGCAAATGGTATCGCCACGGCGCGCCACGTCAACGGAGCCACCCCACGCAGCCTGCAACCATGCAGAAGGCATCGGTCCCGATTCTCGCCTTGCCCACCAGCAGCCCACCACCAGTGGCTACACGACCCCTAGCGATGGCGCCAATGGCTCGCTGGCGGTAGATTAGAGCGCAAATGGTATCGCCACGGCGCGCCACGTCAACGGAGCCACCCCACGCAGCCTGCAACCATGCAGAAGGCATCGGACCCGATTCTCGCCTTGCCCACCAGCAGCCCACCACCAGTGGCAACACGACCCCTAGCGATGGCGCCAATGGCTCGCTGGCGGTGTATTAGAGCGCAAATGGTATCGCCACGGCGCGCCACGTCAACGGAGCCACCCCACGCAGCCTGCAACCGTGCAGAAGGCCTCGGTCCCGATTCTCGCCTTGCCCACCAGCAGCCCACCACCAGTGGCTACACGACCCCTAGCGATGGCGCCAATGGCTCGCTGGCGGTGTATTAGAACGCAAATGGTATCGCCATGGCCAGCCACGTCGACTGAGCCATCGCATGTAGCCTGCAACCATGCAGAAGGCATCGGTCCCGATTCTCGCCTTGCCCACCAGCAGCCCACCACCAGTGGCTACACGACCCCTAGCGATAGCACCAATGGCGCGTGGGCCGTACATTAGAGCGCAAATGGTATCGCCACGGCGCGCCACGTCAACGGAGCCACCCCACGCAGCCTGCAACCGTGCAGAAGGCATCGGTCCCGATTCTCGCCTTGGCCACCAGCAGCCCACCACCGGTGGCAACACGACCCCTAGCGATGGCGCCAATGGCTCGTTGGCGGTAAATTAGAGCGCAAACGGTATCGCCATGGCCAGACACACCCGGTGAGCCACCCCGCGCAGCCTGCAACCGTGCAGAAGGCCTCGGTCCCGATTCTCGCCTTGCCCACCAGCAGCCCACCACCAGTGGCAACACGACCCCTAGCGATGGCGCCAATGGCTCGCTGGCGGTAGATTAGAGCGCAAATGGTATCGCCACGGCGCGCCACGTCAACGGAGCCACCCCACGCAGCCTGCAACCGTGCAGAAGGCATCGGTCCCGATTCTCGCCTTGCCCACCAGCAGCCCACCAGCAGTGGCTACACGACCCCTAGCGATAGCACCAATGGCGCGTGGACCGTACATTAGAGCGCAAATGGTATCGCCACGGCGCGCCACGTCAACGGAGCCACCCCACGCAGCCTGCAACCGTGCAGAAGGCATCGGTCCCGATTCTCGCCTTGGCCACCAGCAGCCCACCACCAGTGGCTACACGACCCCTAGCGATGGCGCCAATGGCTCGCTGGCGGTGTATTAGAGCGCAAATGGTATCGCCACGGCGCGCCACGTCAACGGAGCCACCCCACGCAGCCTACAACCATGCAGAAGGCATCGGTCCCGATTCTCGCCTTGCCCACCAGCAGCCCACCAGCAGTGGCTACACGACCCCTAGCGATGGCGCCAATGTCTCGTTGGCCGTAAATTAGAGCGCAAAGAGTATCGCCATGACCGGACGCATCTTGTAATGGGCCTACTTTTGCTCACTACTTTAGCTTCCACGTGTGCGCGTGTATGTGAGGAAGCGTAGCCTAGTTTAACTTAGAGTTAAATATACTCGGGTCTCCGAGTATAGATTAATCTAAATAAACGATCCAAATAATATTTTTGGGTTAAAATGAGAACTGCTATTTTTGTTTTATGTTTCTGACTTCCTTTAAATGTAATATTCTAAGTTGGGAATCTGCCAACGACTGGTTGGCAGCATTCCTACGCTATGCATGTCGCTCATTGGCTAAAAGATGCTGCTTTCAGCCAATAGGAATCCTAAGTCTCTGTGAACCACCCGTCGTGGTGATCGTAAATGTATGCAGCCTTTGGTGTGTCTACACCAAAGTCGAGAAAGTCTTTCGAACCTCTAACAAACGTCGTGTCTGTTAGAGTTACAAGTGACTGTAGCCACTTGTGTGTGTAACCCTGTTACACCATCCCCCCGTCAAGGTTAGACGTGCCGAGTCACGGCACGTCAATCGGGAAATTGACCATTCGTCAATTTTTCACATTGGGAGATAGAAAACTCGAGCTCATTCCGCAATGAGCTCGTCTCAGAAGAAGACCGCCGCCCCAACAGAGGGTAAGCTCTCTGTTTCTCAGTACCATGAGCGCCAGCAGGCAAAGCGCGATGTGCTCGCTGCAAAGGCCGCGTCAGGGACAACCCAGTCGGAGATTGTCCTCGAAGGTTCCTCTGTAGTCAACGACGCCGTTGACTACGGGGATGATGACGTGGAGATGGGAGAGGGCGAGGCCTCTTCCAACAAGCGCAAGGAGTCTATCGACAGTGATAGTCTCGACCCGCATGCCGGGTCGAGACGCCCTCGTGAAGGAGACGATTCGGACGCTTCAAGCTCGAAGCGTTCGCGCGGCGAAAGCGACACTCCGCTCACCGCTGCTGGGGCTTTAAGCTCCCCGCGTAAGGTGGGTCTTCAAGTTCTCCGCGCGCTGCTCAGGCAGCGCGCGATCCGTGGATGCTGTCTGCGTCATAGATCGCAGACCGTGTGGGCAACACCGTGCCTCCAAATGAAATCCCGCTGTACGTATGCAGCGGGATCCACGATGATGCTGTGGCGGAGGAGCAGCACTTTGATCCGTTAACGAGTCAAAGGCGCGATTACTATATCGGACTCTTTCAGGAGCTCCGATACTTCTCCAGCCAGAAGACCTCTTCTCGCAGCAAAGTGCCTGAGTGGCAGGCACTTTGTCAAAGTTGGAATGCTTTCGTTGAGAACTTCAACAAGAAGCCGGCTGCTTACCGTGAGCGGGTTAAGCATGCCCGTGAGCGCTTCGAGACATTCTCGACGCGCGGGAGGCTGGAGCAGCTCCACAGATCCTCTGTGGACGCTGGTATTCCATGCGCTGTGCCCGAAGGCCATCAGTGCACGTTGTGTCTTCCGGGTGCGGGTGCGCTTGAGCGACCGCGACCGCGACCTAAACGGGTACACGACGATTCGTGTACCTGAGAGTCTCAAGGATCTCCGTGCCAAGTTCTTAGCACGCGAGGAACGCGACGATCGTGGGACCTCGGGCGCTGTAGGTGACCACAGCGCTCGCACTACCTTCGCGTCGGCAGCGCGTGGTGAGCTTCGTACGCCCTCACCATTTCCGGAACGTCCTGCAGCAGGACGTCCCATGGCTCCCATGTATCTTGGTGGGGCGGAAATCCTCTCCAACGAATACGAAAACGAACCGGTTGCCGGTTCGTTTTCGGGATACTATGGTCCACAATACGCTCAACAATCCAGCGTGTTGAGCCGCGGGCGTCGCGGATCGGAGGCGGCGGTGGTGGGAACACGCCCCGGGTATGATCAACCTGGGATTGACCTTGGCCCGACCCTCGAGGAGCGAGTCGCTGCTGTGGAGCAGCTTCAGATCCGTGCGTTCGCCGCTCTGAAGCAGGAGATGGCGACCCTGAGAGCTCAAGTTGATCAGGCCTCGCAGAGCGCGTCGGACATCTCTATCGACGTGGGAGGTCGCGTCGTGCGCTTGTCCCAACGTGTTCACGCGCTGGAGCAGAGGTTCGCTTCCGCTGGGGCTTCCGCTTCGGGCCAGCCGAGCTAGGTGGCTCGTGCTGCCGGTATGGCATCAGCCGCCTAACGTAAAAGGTTGGATGGAGGCGCATGCTAGATGGAATATCTAGCATGTAGGCGTTGCCATGTTGTGCCAACACTGTGAACGGCCCGATGAAGCGCGGAGCGAGCTTGCTCGCCCCGAAGTCGGAAACTGCATGTTTAGGCAGGTTTTGAGTTACTAACAAAACCAATGAATCCTTCTTGAATTCATTAGTGTTGCCCCTACCAACATTGTCTGCGTTCAGCTTCTGTCAGTCGACAGAAGCTGCAATAGCGTCTTGGACAAACCGAATGACGGCTTGTCTGCGTTGCACGAAGTTGATTGCGTCCGAGCTGAACGAGTTCAGCTCGTTTCTACCAGTAGACCCGGCCTCTGCGTTGGTCTTCGCGGTGTCTGTGGCCTGCACAGACCCGTTCTTCTTCTGCTTGCTCTTATCGGCGTCTGTGCCCTGCACAAACCCGTGCTTCTTGTTCTTCTTGCGCGTAGTTGCGGCTGACACTGTGCAAGTGTCAGCGGCATTCTGCGGCTGCTGCGTTGCAGTCGTAGATCCCCCCCACTTAAGGAAGGAGCCACCATCCCGAGTAGACTCGGGAGGCGTGGGTGCCTGATGGCATTCACGTAGAACGGTGTATGCCCGGTCGAGGCATGCACGGAGTTGTTGATGGCGAACTCCGCCATCGGCAGGCAGTCGCTCCAGTGTTGGAACGAGTGAGCGTAGCTCTTAAGCACGTCTACGAGCACGCGGTTCACGCGCTCGGTCTGCCCGTCCGTCTGCGGATGGTCCGCAGTCGACATCGAAAGTTGACTCCCAAGAAGTGTAAACACTTCTTGCCAAAGGTGTGCAGTGAAGCGCGGGTCTCGATCCGACACAATGTCGATTGGCATGCCATGGTGTTTGAGCACCATGTCAACGAACAGACGAGCCGTCTGTTTCGCAGTCACTTCAGCGGGTACCGCAGCAAGATGGTACATCTTGCTGAAGCGGTCAGCAAAGACCACAACGCCCGTGTTCCCCTGGCTGTCCGGGGGAAGACCGAACACGAAGTCCAAAGACATGGACTGCCAACACTCCGACGGAGTCGGCAGTGACTGCAAGGGAGCCCGCGCGAAAGGCGCAGGCTTCACATGTTGACAAACCTCGCAAGCACGGACGTACTTGCGCACCCATTTATACTGGTGGGCCCAGTAGAAGTCCCGCGTGAGAAGAAGGTATGTTTTCTCACGGCCCGAATGCCCCGCAGTCGGTGCATCGTGATATTCATACATGATCCTGAGTCGCAGGTGGGCACGACAACGCGGTCCGCGTTGTCGTCGCCTGCATTGTAGAGTAATAACCCGTCGTGCACCCGGTAACGGTGTGCACGAGCACGAAGATGCTTCGGCAGCTTCTGACGAGCATTGTCAGAAGGTGCTGAGCCATAGGCCAACAAGAGCTTCGCGTCCGCGTCGTGCGCGTACGCGGCCTTCCCGTCGTCCAACAGTGACGACGTTGGGGTGCTCGATCGCATGGCGTCAATGGCATTGACGTTGGCATCAGTCGTGGCGTAGTCAGGTCGACGCGAGAGCGCGTCGGCCACCACATTGAGTCTTCCGGGTTTATACTCAACCCGGAAGTTATACTCTACGAAGAATGAGAGCCATCTCGCCATCCGTTGCGAGATATGCGGCGACTTCACAGCCGTCCGCAGCGACGCGTGGTCCGTATAGACCACGAACGGTTTGCTTCCGAGTAGATACACTTGGAACTTCGCGAGTGCGTACTTCATGGCAAGGAGCTCCTTGTCATGTACCGGGTAGTTGCGCTCAGCTGGCTTCAGCTGACACGATTGGTAGTAGACCACACGATCACGACCCTCGTGATCGTGCTGCATCAACGCACATCCGATTGCGAAGTTGGATGCGTCACACACAACTTGGAACGAGCGATCTTGGTCGGCCACCGCCAAGATCAGCGCCTCAGTCAAGCCCCGCTTGACTGCATCGAAGGCCTGCTGACACTCAGCAGTCCAAATCCACTCGGCGTCCTTCTTCAGGAGCTGTGATAGCGGGTGTATCATGCCCGCGTAGTCCTTCACGTACTTGCACAAGTACGTGGCCAAGCCAAGGAACTGCCGCAGTTCCTTGACGTTCGACGGCGTCAGCCACTCATTGATCACTCTGACCTCCTCAGGGTCAGGGCGGACACCGTTCTTCCCAACGAGACACCCGAGCACGGGTATCTCGCTCACCCCGAAGATGCACTTCTTCAGGTTCGCGTAGAGCTTCTGCTTGCGCTCATGCGCAAGCAGCTTCCGGAGATGCACCTTGCGCATCTCAACATCACTCATCCCGTCTGCAGCCCGGCTGTGGACGAACACATCGTCGAAGTAGCTCGGTGCGAAGTCGCGCACCGAGCGCAACAAGTGCGTCACGCACCTGTTGAAGGTCGGAGGGGCGTTCTTCGGCCCCTGCGGCATCACCAGCCACTCCCAGTGTATGCCGCTCGGCGTGCTCACAGCCGTGAGAGGGATATCGCTCTCACGCATGAGGATCTGATAGAATCCATCGCGCAGATCATGAGCACTGTAGATAGTGCTCCTGGCCATCGAATCGATGATGACATCTTTTCGAGGTATCGGCGTCTGCGCCGGTATCGTCGCATCGTTCAGCTTGTTGTATGCATGAACGATGCGCCAACCGCGCTGTGGCTTCTTGGCACAGAACGTCGGAGCACTGTGCGGGGACTTCGACTCCCGCACTTGTCCAGCTTTGCGACGACTTTCGAAGAAGTCGTCGATCGCTTTGACCTGCTCTCGCGGCAGTGGTCAATGCCGCGTGACACAGTACTTCGTCCCCGGCACGAGATCAATCTCGTGCTGGATGCCCTTGTCCTGCGGAAGCTCCGCAGGGATCTCTTCCGGAAGCACGTCCGCGTGCTCCCGTAGAATCTCGTAGAAGGGACTCGACTTCAGCGAGTCCCAGCTCTGCTCCTCAAAGCGTTCCTTCTTAGTCTTCGCACTGAGAGTGTCCTCACGCTCAGTGGTGCTCTCCATGAAGAGCTGCCTCAGTTCTTCATTCTCGCTCTTCGTTCTCTCGGCGTCCGAGAGAACGCATATTTGCTCGATGCGTCCATCGTGCAAGTCACGCGCGAAGCGCTTCCAGCTCATGACTGGAAGCGAAGTCAACTCCGACGCTTGCGTCGGAGGATTAGCGATAGTCATCTCCCTGTACCGGACCCGGCACAGGTACGTGTCAAGACGTTCAACGTCTCGACGCCTGGCTTCTCTGCCTCCGTCTACCCGGCAGACATTCCTTGTAGCGTCTCGGCCCCAGGCCGAGACTTGCGCAGCGACCTTCGCATGCGCCGTCTTCTTGTTCTGCGGAGCCCGGCTCCGCTTGGTTCTTGACCTCGTCCAGGCCCAGCCGTGGACGGGTGTTCTTCTTCAGTACCGCCGGCGGGTTTATCCCGCGGGCGAGCGACTTCAAGCCCGGCTTTGTCGCCCGGCGCTTCGTCGTTCACGACAGCATGCAAGTTTTTTCCGGTGCGGGACGTTTGCAACCGTCCGCACCGCTTGCAGCGTCGACTCCCGGAGTCGACACGCCATCCTTACCTCGACGCCAACCATTGGCGGAGACCACCATTACAGAGGGTGCGTCGGCTCCCGGAGCCGACGAATCAAATTCACCTAAGCCATCGACTCCCGGAGTCGACGGCGCCTCGTCACCTTGGCTCTTATTCGTGGCCAAAACGGATCCAATCAGATTCGCGTCAGCCTCCACGGCTGAGGCGTGTGATCATCTGTGCCCCTTGAGGTCGGAGACTCTTTCTGATTCGCTGAAAAGCGGGTGTTGATATCCGAGATCAACACATTTTCTCCTTCAGCCGTCGGCGGCGACGCCGACGCTTGCTGCTCTTGCGCGCGTGCTCGCGCGCGCCCAGGGCGCTCGGGGACAGCGGCATTAGACGCTGTCTCGAGTGGGGAGTCGCGCGCACCTGTCGGTGCGTGCGTAGCGGCAACAGGGCCATCGCTCACTGTTCCGCTGTCGCGACCGAAGCGCACGAGAGTGCGCTTCTCCCAATTGATGACCGGATCATTCCGTGCAAGCCTCGGCATGCCTAATACGATGTCAAACTTATCGTCCAGATCCAGGACGATAAAGGTCTCGACAAACTCTTGGTCTTCATACGTGAAGCGCACGCGTACCATGCGCTTCTGGGTCTTCACGACGGCACCCGTTGCCAGTCGTACCTCCAACATACTTCGAGGTATCTTTAGATCCTCGAAGTCAAGCCTCGATAGACTTCGCAGTCGAACAAAGTTCTTCGACGCGCCAGAATCTACCAAAGCGCGAAGAGAGCTGCTTGCTCTCATCGAGTTCACGTTCAGGATGACAAGGTCTTGCTTGTCATCTTGGTTCTTGCACCGAGAATGAATCTCACTGGGGACTGCAGTCCTCAGTGTCGCGTGTCCAAGGTCGACACGCGGAACTGTATTACCAGTAGGGCGCCCCGCGCCTACTGGCGTCCAGCGTTTTTTGTTTGGTTGCGACGGTGCCCGGCACCGGCGCGATAGCCACCCTGCTGGTGCACGGGGGCCGTGCACTCCCGAGCACCGAGAGGTCCATGGGTTCGGGGCCTCCCGTCCTCACTACCGGGCGTGGCTGTGGCCTCGGCACATGTGCAGGCAGCTTAGCCTGCCGCAGGCTAAACTCCTCCTGCATTGCAAGAGTGATTGCAGCTTCGAGAGTACTCAGGTACTCACGGAAGAGATTGGTCTTCACAGGCCAATCTCTCAGTCCCTTCATGAACGTGACGACCTTGGTCGCCTCGTCGATCGGATTGGTCACGATGTTCCAGACCAAGTACCGTGCTCTCTGAGCGTAAGCATGGACATCATGCTTGCCCTGCTGCAGGTCGAGGAACTCCGCCCTCGACCGGAACTCGTTTTGCGGGGGCTCAAACGCTTGTCTGAGCTCTTCCGTGAAACCCTCGTACGTGCTAAAGCACGTAGGATCCGAGAGTCGGCGTCCATACGCCCAACTTCTTGCACGTCCGCCAAGACATGAAATGGCGAACGCGACCTTCGACAACGGGTCGACGATACGTCGAGCCGCAATGGCAGTGTCGAGTTCGACAAGCCAACGGAGGAGGGGTTCACCCTCTCTTCCGACATAGTTACTCACATTGAGCTTCAGCGATTGCGCGCGTGATGTCGTCCCGGACGGCACCGCGGTAGTAGCAGCAACATCGCGTTGCTCCTTCAGGATGAAGCCCAGAGCAACACCGTGTTGCTCTGTCGGCGTTAGCGTACGCAGCATCGTAGCTACAACCGCCTCACCAATGACTGTTGACAGTCGTTGGAGAGCCTCCCACTCTGGATCCGACAGGTGGGGACAGTCAGCGCGTGCAACGTGAGTTGCACGCATAGTGGAGCTTTCCATGGGCACCTCTGTATCCATGGGAAGGTTCTCAGCTCCGCGTTCGTGCGGTGACGTACGAACTCAGGTAGTCGGTCGTTGGACGGACTACAAAGTGCTACCAGGTGTAATGGGCCTACTTTGGCCCACTACTTTAGCTTACACGTGTGCGCGTGTATGTGAGGAAGCGTAGCCTAGTTTAAATTAGAGTTAATTATACTCGGGCCTCCGAGTATAGATTAATCTAGATAAACGATCCAAATAATATTTTTGGGTTAAAATGAGAACTGCTATTTTTGTTTTATGTTTCTGACTTCCTCTAAATGTAATATTCTAAGATAGGAATCTGCCAACGGCTGGTTAGCAGAATTCCAATGCTATGCATGTCGCTCATTGGCTAAGAGATGCTGCTCTCAGCCAATAGGAATCCTAAGTCTCTATGGACCACCCGTCGTGGTGGTCGTAAATGTATGTAGTCTTTGGTCTGTCTACACCAAGGTCGAGAAAGTCTTTCGAACCTCTAACAGACGTCGTGACTGTTAGAGTTACAAGTGACTGTAGCCGCTTGTGTGTGTAACCCTGTTACACATCTGATGAGCCATCGCATGCAGCCTGCAACCGCGTAGAAGGCCTCGGTCCCGATTCTCGCCTTGCCCACCAGCAGCGCCTGTTGGGCGCATTCCGGCCGCTGACGATAGCAAGATCGGCTTCGAGGAGCCGACGCACAGTCGCGCAGCTCTAGTTACGTCATGATATAGCTAACGAGCCTAGCCATATGGTCGCAAACCGTCGGAAAGGCCCCCACGATTCCCTCCTCTTGGTTACCGACTGTAGCGCCCGTAGAGCGCGTTCCGTCACCATTGGCCTACATGTGGTAGCGGCTCCGATGCTGTCAAACGTGTCCATAGCGGTTTGCAGGCTTTTGATACTTGGTTGCACCGTGGTAGTATATGCGTCCCGTGTATGTCACGAACGTTCATCTAGGGTCCACTTTGCCGAAAATAACCTAAATTCAAATTTTCATGGTGGTAATTTCGGTACCCCACTTTAGTGATATGCTACTCATCCAAGAAAAATCCGGCAATTTTTAGCTATTGAAAACTTATAAAAGGTGAAATTAATATTTAAATTAGGCAAGTAAATATAAGTTTAGAGAGGTATATAGTTGATCTGGCTGTAGCACCTGGAATTTGGGGACCCTAGGTTTTCATCAGCAGGGAATTCTATTATACGACTTATACGTGCCAGAGAAAGGTTTAAATACAATTAAAAGCTAGCGTCAATGTTATTATGGAGCCAATATGAAGCTACAGAGCTGAGATTTAGATAGGGTACGTTTTTGACCATGCCAAACTCACTTTTAGCATGCAAACATATATTTTAGATGATATTACCAGACAACCAGAACCATTATTGGTATAGTATACAGGGAGTTGATATCAACTCCCTGTATTACCAGGTTTTCGTATACGGGGGATTCGATGGTACCACTCCCGTGTACCAGAGACGGGTCAGTGATCCATTATTCGATAGCTGCTAGTTTCAGCCATACGAACGTAACATTTTGGGAGTCGAAAGTTTATCTGTATTGAACACAAGTGTAGTAGATTATGAGAAGTGGTGTACATAATCGTACATGTGGAAAATGTGGTAGTATACATGGTGTAAGTATAAGGTGATGGGTAACAGTGGTAACAAACCAAATGATCTACTTTTTAGTCGATAATAGAGCGGTTTCGAAACCATTCACTTGTCATTCACTTCCTACTTGATGGTGAATGGCAAGTGCAGTTGAAAGTCACTGTTCTCGCTTTCGAAACATTCTTATCCCTTAAATTAACAAATCCCACATTCTTTTTTCTGTCATAAAGTATGGCAGGTAGGAAGCGAACTGGTAGCGCGTCGAGCGTCGAGCAGGGGGATGCAACACCGTCCTGGCTCCGCGCTTCACTAGCTGCTACAGCGGCGACGCTGTCGGGCCGTAATACGATGCGTAGCAGGTCTAAGAAACATTCGTGCAAGTAGAACACGCAGTATTTGTACGGCAGAGCTCACATGTATCGACTAAACGTTCGCGCCGCTAGCGCTGGTAGTACCAGAGTCGTAGCGCTTCGTCTAACTCGTTCGCTGCTACTGGCGTTTCCTAAATGGTTGCGCGGTCTAAGCTGTACCGCAAGCTAAGTGTGCTCACACGAGCTTGGAGCACCGTCGCGCGTCCGAGTCTAGCGTGCTGCCCGGACGCCGACGCAGCGCTCGACACAAATGCTCATCGACAGCGCGTCAAAATGCATAACGGCGGAAGGTATGTAGTACACTCGAATTAAAATGGAAAGGCACGCGTTTTGAGGAATCGTTCTTTTATCTCGCCCGAAAAAGGTGACTTTCACGATCAGATTCTTTAACGAGATTGACTTTCCGTTAACGGAAGCCGCTGAGACACGCGAATGGGAATTGAACTGAAATTTGGTCGCTTCGAAAGCGCTCTAATAAACCAAATTATCTACTATAATCCAAAATATCTACTAAAATGTAATTTGTTTTAGGTATGCTGAAGTATATAGTTAGAAGTATATTATAGTTCATTATTTATAGTGGAGTGAGTGATTGCGGAAGATAGTATGGAATGTGTAAATGAGGTGGATATATGTGGTAGATTGGTGGGTATGTGGTGGGAAGTAAGTGTTTTGGTTGGGGTGTGTGGACAATGAAGAGGGTAGATGGGGATGTTAAGTGGTGGATATGAGGTTAAAAATGGTAAACGCGGTTTGAAAAAAAAAGTACAGACAGGATGTAAAAAAGGAGTTGATAGTTTAATAGAGTTAGTTTATGTCGAAGTAGGTTTGACGTATGTAAATGGGGTATGGGGAGTAGGATAGATGTGGTTGAATGATGGGTATAAGGTAAAAAGTAGATAATGAGGTTGAGAAACGAGAGTGGAGGTGGTGGAGAAAAGTGGGTTGTAAATGAAGAGGAGAATTGTGGTGGTTGAATATAGTTATAAAAGGTGGAAGTAGATGTGGATTTTGTAAATGAGAAGGTGAGGATTAGTGGTTTAGGGTTTAGGGTTTAGGGTTTAGGGTTTAGGGTTTAGGGTTTAGGGTTTAGGGTTTAGGGTTTAGGGTTTAGGGTTTAGGGTTTAGGGTTTAGGGTTTAGGGTTTAGGGTTTAGGGTTTAGGGTTTAGGGTTTAGGGTTTAGGGTTTAGGGTTTAGGGTTTAGGGTTTAGGGTTTAGGGTTTAGGGTTTAGGGTTTAGGGTTTAGGGTTTAGGGTTTAGGGTTTAGGGTTTAGGGTTTAGGGTTTAGGGTTTAGGGTTTAGGGTTTAGGGTTTAGGGTTTAGGGTTTAGGGTTTAGGGTTTAGGGTTTAGGGTTTAGGGTTTAGGGTTTAGGGTTTAGGGTTTAGG
>NW_009258120.1:0-5099 GCF_000149755.1 Phytophthora sojae
TGGGCTCATAACCTGATGGAAGGTATGGATCTTGGACACGAAGCTCGGACGAAGCGGAGGGAGGGACGTCGCAGACGGCGGGACCGGAGCGAAGGCACTTGAGGGGTAGAATGAAGATTCGAAAGTGATTGAATTGTTGGAGCTTACACCCTACTGTTATAGACACGCGACCCTGCGTCCTTCCACCTAGTGCATCTAATCAACCATGTTCATCCAATCATCCTACTCGTCTAATCATCGGTGGCGTAAACAACTTACCGTAATCACCATAATCAACGTGGGTTCGGATTGGACCGGTTCGGGTTAACCGGTTAAAGGGTACAACTGGTACACAGTACCCAAGACCAGCAACCCTCAATACGCCCCCTCAATGCGAAGTCCCACGAATGCCGAGAGCCACCGTCAGATCCGTGTGGTGTGGTCCCGCAAGCGCCTTCGTCATGATGTCCGCTAGCATCACAGAAGTCTCGCAGTACTGGAGCTTGACTTCGCCGCGCTTGACTTCATCGCGGATGTGGTGGTACTTGATGTCGATGTGCTTGGCGCGACCGTGGTTCACTGGGTTCTTCGTCATCTTGATGCACGACTGGTTGTCTTCGCGGATCATGAGTTCGGGTCCAGTCTCATTAGCGGCCGCCAGAATCTCGCATAGCAGGCGATGAATCCACTTGCCTTCTTGGATAGCCAGACTGAGCGCGATGTACTCCGCTTCATTGCTTCTTGCTTCCCCAGCTCACAGGCGCACTCATGAGCATGAACGTGTAGCCTGAAGTGGACTTGCGGTCGGCGAGGTCGCCGGCCCAGTCCGCGTCCGAGTAGCCACGAACGTCGATCTTGTCGCCCGGCTTGAAGCAGATCCCATGCGTCTTGGTGCCTTGCAGGTAGCGAAAGATACGCTTGACCGCAACCCAGTGTTCCTCTTGGGGGTTCTCCATGAAGCGCGATACATAGCCAACGGCGTACGCGATGTCTGGGCGCGTGGCGGTCATTAGGTGCATCAGAGCACCAACAGCTTCGCGAAACGGAGCGTTCACCTTGGTCGCCGCGTCGCTTGGAACCAGTCGAGTGCTCATGTCCACCGGACTCACCACGGCCTTGCACTCGTCCATGGCGAAGCGCTTCAGGATGTCGTCCACGTATCGCCGCTGGCACATGGTCACGCTGCCGTCCGGGCCGTCCACCAACTCGATCCCAAGAACAAACGCGCACTTGCCGCTGTCGGTCATCTCGAAGCGCGTCTTCAGGTCGGTCTTCGTGCGTGCGATCAGCTCGGGCGAACTCCCGGTAATCAGTACGTCATCCACGTACACCAGTACAAGCACGCAGTGACCGTCCACCACCTTGATGTAGAGGCACGGATCGAAGGCCGACACTTGGAAGCCGATGGAGCACACGAATTCGTCGAAGGTCTCGTTCCACACTCGCGGAGCTTGCTTGAGACCGTAGATGGCCTTCACCAGTTCCAGGCAGTCGAAGTCACCATCCAGTTCGACGCCTTCCGGAACCACGCAGAAGATCACCTCCTTCATTATCCCGTACAGGAATGCTGTCACCACGTCGAGTTGGTCGAGGGGCCAGCCAAAATACTTAGCGATCGCGATCACCATGCGCAGCGTCACATACTTGACCACGGGCGAGAACGTCTCGGTGTAGTCAATGCCGTACTTCTGCTTGAAGCCCTTGGCCACGAGGCGCGCCTTGTACTTCTCGATCGAGCCGTCCGCTTTGCGCTTGATCTTGAACACCCACTTGGTATCGATGGCGCGTTGTCCGTTAGGCAACTTGGCAGCTCGAAACACACCACGCAGTCGCATCGACTTGAGCTCCGCGCGGATCGCTTTGCGCCAGTGCACTTGATCAGGACCGTTCACAGCCTCTTGGAACGTCGTCGGCTCCGATAGATCGGCTGCTGCTTCCACAGCGTTGGCACTGGCACGCCAAAACACTGGAGGCGTCGAGTCGTCGTCTTCATCTTGGTCCCCAGACTTTTCTTCTTCGTCGGGGTCGGCTCGGCGCGAGGAGGATACGTCCGGCGCACTTGCTTCTTCTAAGCCAGCTCGGTGGCGAACGGGGCGCGATCTTCTGGCAGTGTTGTCGTCGCCACTCGGTCGGTACTTGCGCTTCCCCGCCTGCTTGAAGCTCGTTTGGCGCGGTCCATCGTTGTCGTCCAGGTCCAGCGCGTCCAAGTCCAACACAGCATCATCGACGTCTTCATCCGAAGTATGCGTCGAAAGTCCAAAGGTCGACTCATCGAAGTTGACATCGCGACTGATAACCACCTGCCCCGCCTCGATGTCATAAACTCGATACGCCTTGGACACTTCTTCGTAGCCGAGGAACAGCCCGGCGCGAGCCTTGGGGTCCCACTTGCGCCGTCTTTCCTTCGGCGTCAGGATGTACGTCTGGCATCCGAACACACGCATGTGCTTCACACTCGGCTTGGACTTGTAAACGATCTCGAACGGAGTCTTGTGTTCGATCTTGGGTGATGGCAGACGATTCTTCACGTAGATGGCTGTCATGGCCGCCTCAGCCCAGAAGCTCTTGTCCAGCTTGGCGTGATGCAGCATGCTGCGGCCAATCGTGACGATGGTCCGGATGGCGCGTTCTGCCGTGCCGTTGGTCTGGTGCGCGTACGGAACCGTGGTTTGCTGCTCGATGCCTTCGACTTCGTAGAAGGCCTTGAGCGAGTTGGTCGCGAACTCACGGGCTCCGTCGTGCCGCACAAACTTGACCTTCTTGCCGAACTGCGTCTGCACCTTCGTGACGTACATCTTGATGTAATCCTCGCTCTCCGACTTGGCACGCAGGCAGAACCCCTTCATGCATCCGCTGGCTTCGTCCACGATCAGCAGCAGATACTTGCTGCCACCCAGTGACTCTTCTTCCATGGGGCCGCACACGTCGAAGTGGAGCAGCTCGAACGTGTCGTAGTGACGCTTGTCACGGTTGCTTGGGAACGGCTTCTGGACCATTTTCCCTTGCTGGCAGCCGCGACACACGTTTGGTCCACTCGACTTGGAAGGTGCCTTCGCGTCCTTGATCATGTTGTTGTCGACCATCTTGCGAAGCACCTCCACCGGAGCGTGACCCATACGCGCGTGTAAGTCGACCGTCTTCCCACTGGTCGCCGCATTCGCCGATCGCTGAGGCGTCTGGAGCCAGTAGAGTCCATCCACGAGGTTTGCCGTCGCCACCACTAGCTTGGAGCCCTTGTGCGCAATCTGCATCTTGGTGCTGTCGAACACGACTTGGAACAGACCACTCTTGTTGATCTGTGGCACCGAAAGCAGATTCTTGCTCATGCTTGGGACGTACAGCGCGTTCTTGATCTCGATGTCGCGCTCGTCGCCGTTGGGCAGAACCACTCGTTCCACGATGGTCCCCACACCCATGATGGCCGCCTTGTTGCCGTCGGCCACCGAAAGTTCGCCTTCATTCCGCTCAATCAAATGAGCGAACTTGGCCTTGTCGTTGCAGATGTGGTGCGTTGCGCCGCTGTCGACCGCCCACAACCCGGACACATTCTTGCCCGTCGAAATGCCACACTCCAGTGAGACCGCGAACGCCACTCGATCATAGCCGTAGTCGTAGTTGTGCTGGCGTCGTCGTTCCTCCACTGGGCATTGTTGGCCCCGCGTCCACGGCCATTGCCATTGCCGCCGCGTCTTGGGCCCCGATTCTCGTCCTTCTGCTTGGTCCAGCACTTGTCAATCGTGTGCCCCAATTTCCCGCAGTACGTACACTGGCGAGACTCTCGGTCGGTGTTGAACGCCTTGGCCGCATTCTCCGTCTTCACCGTCGCCGTCTTCTCGCCTTGTCTCTTGATGTGCTCATTCGTCAGCACCTTCACGACGTCTTGCGATCGTAGTTCAGCGCTGCTCATCTCCAAGTTCAGCACGACGTTCTCGTAGCTCTTGGGGAGGCTGCGCAACAGGCAGATCGCCACGTCCTCATCCTCCATCTTGGCGCCGATGCTGCTGAGCTTGGCGCTGATGTTGAGGACCTCGTTGCAATGATGCAAGACGTTGCCGCCTTCCGACATCTCCATGCTGAAGAGTTGGCGCTTCAGGTAGATGCGTCCAGCCTTCTGCGAACCACCGTACAGCGTCTTCAGGCGCGTCCACGCAACCCACGCTTCCTCGCAGTCGTCGACCACATGGTGGTAGTCCGCGTCCATGTGGAGCAACATCAGTCCGAACGCGATGTTGCTCGACTTGACGTAGTCGTCCTTGGCCCGCGAGTCCGTGAAGCTCGGCGTCGTCTCGCGGTTCACGACATGCCACGTCGACTTGGTCAGGAACACGCCACGCATGTAGCGGTTCCACGTCGCGTAGTTGTCCCCGTTGAACTTGTCAATGGAGACCTTGGTCGAGGCGTCTTGGGCAGAGGACATGGTGCTTGGGCTCATAACCTGATGGAAGGTATGGATCTTGGACACGAAGCTCGGACGAAGCGGAGGGAGGGACGTCGCAGACGGCGGGACCGGAGCGAAGGCACTTGAGGGGTAGAATGAAGATTCGAAAGTGATTGAATTGTTGGAGCTTACACCCTACTGTTATAGACACGCGACCCTGCGTCCTATCACCTAGTGCATCTAATCAACCATCACTCACCGGTGTTCATCCAATCATCCTACTCGTCTAATCATCGGTGGCGTAAACAACTTACCGTAATCACCATAATCAACGTGGGTTCGGATTGGACCGGTTCGGGCTAACCGGTCAATGGGTACAACTGGTACACAGTACCCAAGACCAGCAACCCTCAATAGTTGAGGACCTCGTTGCAATGATGCAAGACGTTGCCGCCTTCCGACATCTCCATGCTGAAGAGTTGGCGCTTCAGGTAGATGCGTCCAGCCTTCTGCGAACCACCGTACAGCGTCTTCAGGCGCGTCCACGCAACCCACGCTTCCTCGCAGTCGTCGACCACATGGTGGTAGTCCGCGTCCATGTGGAGCAACATCAGTCCGAACGCGATGTTGCTCGACTTGACGTAGTCGTCCTTGGCCCGCGAGTCCGTGAAGCTCGGCGTCGTCTCGCGGTTCACGACATGCCACGTCGACTTGGTCAGGAACACGCCACGCATGTAGCGGT
>NW_009258120.1:12701-31088 GCF_000149755.1 Phytophthora sojae
ACGAAGTCGAAGGCATCGAGCAGCAAACCACGGTTCCGTACGCGCACCAGACCAACGGCACGGCAGAACGCGCCATCCGGATCATCGTCACGATTGGCCGCAGCATGCTGCATCACGCCAAGCTGGACAAGAGCTTCTGGGCTGAGGCGGCCATGACAGCCATCTACGTGAAGAATCGTCTGCCATCACCCAAGATCGAACACAAGACTCCGTTCGAGATCGTTTACAAGTCCAAGCCGAGTGTGAAGCACATGCGTGTGTTCGGATGCCAGACGTACATCCTGACGCCGAAGGAAAGACGGCGCAAGTGGGACCCCAAGGCTCGCGCCGGGCTGTTCCTCGGCTACGAAGAAGTGTCCAAGGCGTATCGAGTTTATGACATCGAGGCGGGGCAGGTGGTTATCAGTCGCGATGTCTACTTCGATGAGTCGACCTTTGGACTTTCGACGCATACTTCGGATGAAGACTTCGATGATGCTGTGCTGGACTTGGACGCGCTGGACCTGGACGACAACGATGGACCGCGCCAAACGAGCTTCAAGCAGGCGGGGAAGCGCAAGTACCGACCGAGTGGCGACGACAACACTGCCAGAAGATCGCGCCCCGTTCGCCACCGAGCTGGCTTAGAAGAAGCAAGTGCGCCGGACGTATCCTCCTCGCGCCGAGCCGACCCCGACGAAGAAGAAAAGTCTGGGGACCAAGATGAAGACGACGACTCGACCCTCCAGTGTTTTGGCGTGCCAGTGCCAACGCTGTGGAAGCAGCAGCCGATCTATCGGAGCCGACGACGTTCCAAGAGGCTGTGAACGGTCCTGATCAAGTGCACTGGCGCAAAGCGATCCGCGCGGAGCTCAAGTCGATGCGACTGCGTGGTGTGTTTCGAGCTGCCAAGTTGCCTAACGGACAACGCGCCATCGATACCAAGTGGGTGTTCAAGATCAAGCGCAAAGCGGACGGCTCGATCGAGAAGTACAAGGCGCGCCTCGTGGCCAAGGGCTTCAAGCAGAAGTACGGCATTGACTACACCGAGACGTTCTCGCCCGTGGTCAAGTATGTGACGCTGCGCATGGTGATCGCGATTGCTAAGTATTTTGGCTGGCCCCTCGACCAACTCGACGTGGTGACAGCATTCCTGTACGGGATAATGAAGGAGGTGGTCTTCTGCGTGGTTCCGGAAGGCGTCGAACTGGATGGTGACTTCGACTGCCTGGAACTGGTGAAGGCCATCTACGGTCTCAAGCAAGCTTCGCGAGGGTGGAACGAGACCTTCGACGAGTTCGTGTGCTCCATCGGCTTCCAAGTGTCGGCCTTCGATCCGTGCCTCTACATCAAGGTGGTGGACGGTCACTGCGTGCTTGTACTGGTGTACGTGGATGACGTACTGATTACCGGGAGTTCGCCCGAGCTGATCGCACGCACGAAGACCGACCTGAAGACGCGCTTCGAGCTGACCGACAGCGGCAAGCGCGCGTTTGTTCTTGGGATCGAGTTGGTGGACGGCCCGGACGGCAGCGTGACCATGTGCCAGCGGCGATACGTGGACGACATCCTGAAGCGCTTCGCCATGGACGAGTGCAAGGCCGTGGTGAGTCCGGTGGACATGAGCACTCGACTGGTTCCAAGCGACGCGGCGACCAAGGTGAACGCTCCGTTTCGCGAAGCTGTTGGTGCTCTGATGCACCTGATGACCGCCACGCGCCCAGACATCGCGTACGCCGTTGGCTATGTATCGCGCTTCATGGAGAACCCCCAAGAGGAACACTGGGTTGCGGTCAAGCGTATCTTTCGCTACCTGCAAGGCACCAAGACGCATGGGATCTGCTTCAAGCCGGGCGACAAGATCGACTTTCGTGGCTACTCGGACGCGGACTGGGCCGGCGACCTCGCCGACCGCAAGTCCACTTCAGGCTACACGTTCATGCTCATGAGTGCGCCTGTGAGCTGGGGAAGCAAGAAGCAATGAAGCGGAGTACATCGCGCTCAGTCTGGCTATCCAAGAAGGCAAGTGGATTCATCGCCTGCTATGCGAGATTCTGGCGGCCGCTAATGAGACTGGACCCGAACTCATGATCCGCGAAGACAACCAGTCGTGCATCAAGATGACGAAGAACCCAGTGAACCACGGTCGCGCCAAGCACATCGACATCAAGTACCACCACATCCGCGATGAAGTCAAGCGCGGCGAAGTCAAGCTCCAGTACTGCGAGACTTCTGTGATGCTAGCGGACATCATGACGAAGGCGCTTACGGGACCACGCCACACGGATCTGACGGTGGCTCTCGGCATTCGTGGGACTTCGCATTGAGGGGGCGTATTGAGGGTTGCTGGTCTTGGGTACTGTGTACCAGTTGTACCCATTAACCGGTTAACCCGAACCGGTCCAATCCGAACCCACGTTGATTATGGTGATTACGGTAAGTTGTTTACGCCACCGATGATTAGACGAGTAGGATGATTGGATGAACACCGGTGAGTGATGGTTGATTAGATGCACTAGGTGATAGGACGCAGGGTCGCGTGTCTATAACAGTAGGGTGTAAGCTCCAACAATTCAATCACTTTCGAATATTCATTCTACCCCTCAAGTGCCTTCGCTCCGGTCCCGCCGTCTGCGACGTCCCTCCCTCCGCTTCGTTCGAGCTTCGTGTCCAAGATCCATACCTTCCATCAATTTACTTGCCTAATTTAAATATTAATTTCACCTTTTATAAGTTTTCAATAGCTAAAAATTGCCGGATTTTTCTTGGATGAGTAGCATATCACTAAAGTGGGGTACCGAAATTACCACCATGAAAATTTGAATTTAGGTTATTTTCGGCAAAGTGGACCCTAGATGAACGTTCGTGACATACACGGGACGCATATACAACCACGGTGCAACCAAGTATCAAACGCCTGCAAACCGCTATGGACACGTTTGACAGCATCGGAGCCGCTACCACATGTAGGCCAATGGTGACGGAACGCGCTCTACGGGCGCTACAGTCGGTAACCAAGAGGAGGGAATCGTGGGGGCCTTTCCGACGGTTTGCGACCATATGGCTAGGCTCGTTAGCTATATCATGACGTAACTAGAGCTGCGCGACTGTGCGTCGGCTCCTCGAAGCCGATCTTGCTATCGTCAGCGGCCGGAATGCGCCCAACAGGCGCTGCTGGTGGGCAAGGCGAGAATCGGGACCGAGGCCTTCTACGCGGTTGCAGGCTGCATGCGATGGCTCATCAGATGTGTAACAGGGTTACACACACAAGCGGCTACAGTCACTTGTAACTCTAACAGTCACGACGTCTGTTAGAGGTTCGAAAGACTTTCTCGACTTTGGTGTAGACACACCAAAGGCTGCATACATTTACGATCACCACGACGGGTGGTTCATCGAGACTTAGGATTCCTATTGGCTGAAAGCAGCATCTTTTAGCCAATGAGCGACATGCATAGCGTAGGAATGCTGCCAACCAGTCGTTGGCAGATTCCCAACTTAGAATATTACATTTAGAGGAAGTCAGAAACATAAAACAAAAATAGCAGTTCTCATTTTAACCCAAAAACATTATTTGGATCGTTTATTTAGATTAATCTATACTCGGAGACCCGAGTATAATTAACTCTAAGTTAAACTAAGCTACGCTTCCTCACATACACGCGTACACGTGTAAGCTAAAGTAGTGAGCCAAGGTAGGCCCATTACACCTGGTAGCACTTTGTAGTCCGTCCAACGACCGACTACCTGAGTTCGTACGTCACCGCACGAACGCAGAGCTAAGAACCTTCCCATGGATAAGGAGGTGTCCATGAAAAGCTCCACTACGCCTGCAACTCACGTTGCATGCGCTGACTGTCCCCTCTGTCGGACCCAGAGTGGGAAGCTCTCCAACGACTGTTAACAGTCATTGGTGAGGCGGCTGTAGCTACGATGCTGCGTACGCCAACGCCGACAGAGCAACATGGTGTTGCTCTGGGATTCATCATGAGGGAGCAGCGAGATGCTGCTTCGTTTACCACGGTGTCGTCGGGGACGGCACCGCGCGCGCAATCGCTGAAGCTCAGCGTGAGCAATTACGTTGGAAGAGAGGGCGAGCCTCTCCTCCGTTGGCTTGTCGAACTCGACACTGCCATTGCGGCTCGACGCATCGTCGACCCGTTATTGAAAGTCGCGTTCGCAATGTCATGTCTTAGCGGACGTGCAAGAAGTTGGGCGTATGAACGCCGATTCTCGGATCCTAGGTGCTTTAGCACGTACGAGGGTTTCACGGAAGAGCTCAGACAAGCGTTTGAGCCCCCGCAAAACGAGTTCCGGTCGAGGGCGGAGTTCCTCGACCTGCAGCAGGGCAAGCATGATGTCCATGCTCACGCGCAGAAAGCACGGTACTTGGTCTCGAACATTGTGACCAACCCGATAGACGAGGCGACCAAGGTCGTCACGTTCATGAAGGGTCTGAGAGATGGGCCTGTAAAGACCTATCTCTTCCGTGAGTACCCAGGTACTCTCGAAGCTGCGATTACTCTTGCGATGCAGGAGGAGTTTAGTCTGAGGCAGGCTAAACTACATGCGAATGCGCCGAGGCTGCAACCGCCTCCGGTCGCGATAGCGGGAGGTCCGGAACCAATGGACCTCTCGAATGCAACGGCTGCTGGTTATCAACAGCAACAAGGAAGTAATGTGCGATGCTACCGTTGCGGTAGAGTCGGTCACTTTGCTCGGGAGTGCACGGCCCCCGTGCACCAGCAGGGTGGCTATCGCGGCGGTGCCGGGCACCGTCGCAACCAAACAAAAAACGCTGGACGTCAGTAGGGGCGGGGCGCCCTACTGGTAATGCAGTTCCGCGTGTCGACCTCGGACACGCGACACTGAGGACTGCAGTCCCCAGTGAGGTTCATTCTCGGTGCAAGAACCAAGATGACAAGCCTGACCTTGTCATCCTGAACGTGAACTCGATGAGAGCAAGCGGCTCTCTCCGTGCTTTGGTAGATTCTGGCGCGTCGAAGAACTTTGTTCGACTGCGAAGTCTATCAAGGCTTGACTTCGAGGATTTAAAGATACCTCGAAGTATGTTGGAAGTACGACTGGCAACGGGTGCCATCGTAAAGACCCAGAAGCGCATGGTACGCGTGCGCTTCACGTATGAAGATCAAGAGTTTGTCGAGACCTTTATCGTCCTGGATCTGGACGATAAGTTTGACATTGTATTGGGCACGCCGTGGCTTGCACGGCATGATCCGGTCATCGATTGGGAGAAGCGCAATCTCGTGCGCTTCGGTCGCGACAGCGGAACAGTGAGCGATGGCCCTGTTGCCGCTACGCACGCACCGACAGGTGCGCGCGACTCACCACTCGAGACGGCGCCTAATGCCGCTTTCCCGGAGCGCCCTGGGCGCGCGCGAGCACACGCGCAAGAGCAGCAAGCGTCGGCGTCGCCGCCGACGGCTGAAGGAGAAAATGTGTTGATCTCGGATATCAACACCCGCTTTTCAGCGAATCAGGAAGAGTCTCCGACCTCAAGGGGCACAGATGACGCAGACGAGTCACACGCCTCAGCCGTGGAGGCTGACGCGAATCTGATTGGATCAGGTCTGACCAATAATAAGAGCCAAGGTGACGTAACGCCGTCAACTCCGGGAGTCGATAGCTTGGACGAATTTGATTCGTCGGCTCGGGGAGCCGACGCCCCCTCCGTAATGGAGGGCTCCGCCAATAACAGGTGTCGAGGTGAAAATGGCGTGTCGGCTCCGGGAGCCGACGCTGCAGGCGGTGCGGACGGTAGCAAACGTCCCGCACCGGAAAAACTTGCACGCTGTCGTGCAGCCGGGCTGCACGACGAAGCGCCGGGCGACCAAGCCGGGCTTGAAGTCGCTCGCCCGCGGGATAAACCCGCCGGCGGTACTGAAGAACACCCGTCCACGGCTCGGCCTGGACGGGTCAAGAACCAAGCGGAGCCGGGCTCCGCAGAACAAGAAGACGGCGCATGCGAAGGTCGCTGCGCAAGTCTCGGCCTGGGGCCGAGACGCTACAAGGAATGTCTACCGGGCAGACGGAGGCAGAGAAGCCGGGCGTCGAGACGTTGAACGTCTTGACGCGTACCTGTGCCGGGTTCCGGTACAGGGAGATGACTCTCGCTAACCCTCCGACACAAGCATCGGAGTTGACTTCGCTTCCAGTCATGAGCTGGAAGCGCTTCGCGCGTGACTTGCACGATGGACGCATCGAGCAAATATGCATTCTCTCGGACGCCGAGAGAACGAAGAGCGAGAATGAAGAACTGAGGCAGTTCTTTATGGAGAGCACCACTGAGAGCGAGGACACTTCAGTGCGAAGACGAAGAAGGAGCGCTTTGAAGAGCAGAGCTGGGACTCGTTGAAAACGAGTCCCTACTACGAGATCTTACGGGAGTACGCGGACGTACTTCCGGAAGAGATTCCTGCGGAGCTTCCGCAGGACAAGGGAATCCAGCACGAGATTGATCTCGTGCCGGGGACGAAGTACTGTGTCACGCGGCATTGGCCACTGCCGCGAGAGCAGGTCAAGGCGATCGACGACTTCTTTGAGAGTCGTCGCAAAGCTGGACAAGTGCGGGAATCGAAATCCCCGCACAGTGCTCCGACGTTCTGTGCCAAGAAGCCACAGCGCGGCTAGCGCATCGTTCATGCATACAACAAGCTGAACGATGCGACGATACCGGCGCAGACGCCGATACCTCGAAAAGATGTCATCATCGATTCGATGGCCAGGAGCACTATCTACAGTGCTCATGATCTGCGCGATGGATTCTATCAGATCCTCATGCGTGAGAGCGATATCCCTCTCACGGCTGTGAGCACGCCGAGCGGCATACTCTGGGAGTGGCTGGTGATGCCGCAGGGGCCGAAGAACGCCCCTCCGACCTTCAACAGGTGCGTGACGCACTTGTTGCGCTCGGTGCGCGACTTCGCACCGAGCTACTTCGACGATGTGTTCGTCCACAGCCGGGCTGCAGACGGGATGAGTGATGTTGAGATGCGCAAGGTGCATCTCCGGAAGCTGCTTGCGCATGAGCGCAAGCAGAAGCTCTACGCGAACCTGAAGAAGTGCATCTTCGGGGTAAGCGAGATACCCGTGCTCGGGTGTCTCGTTGGGAAGAACGGTGTCCGCCCTGACCCTGAGGAGGTCAGAGTGATCAATGAGTGGCTGACGCCGTCGAACGTCAAGGAACTGCGGCAGTTCCTTGGCTTGGCCACGTACTTGTGCAAGTACGTGAAGGACTACGCGGGCATGATACGCCCGCTGTCACAGCTCCTGAAGAAGGACGCCGAGTGGATTTGGACTGCTGAGTGTCAGCAGGCCTTCGATGCAGTCAAGCGGGGCTTGACTGAGGCGCCGATCTTGGCGGATGCCGACCAAGATCGCCCATTCCACGTTGTGTGTCACGCATCCGACTTCGCAATCGGATGTGCGTTGATGCAGCACGATCACGAGGGCCTTGATCGTGTCGTCTACTACCAATCGCGTCAGCTGAAGCCAGCTGAGCGCAACTACCCGGTACATGACAAGGAGCTCCTTGCCATGAAGTACGCACTCGCGAAGTTCCGAGTGTATCTACTCGGAAGCAAACCGTTCGTGGTCTATACGGACCACGCGTCGCTGCGGACGGCTGTGAAGTCGCCGCATATCTCGCAACGGATGGCGAGATGGCTTTCATTCTTCGTAGAGTATAACTTCCGGGTTGATTATAAACCCGGAAGACTCAATGTGGTGGCCGACGCGCTCTCGCGTCGACCTGACTACGCCACGACTGATGCCGACGTCAATGCCATTGACGCCATGCGATCGAGCACCCCAATGTCGTCACTGTTGGTCGACGGGAAGGCCGCGCACGACGCGGACGCGAAGCTCTTGCTGGCATATGGCTCAGTACCTTCTGACAAAGCTCGTCAGAAGCTGCCGAAGCATCTTCGTGCTCGTGCACACCGTTATCGGGTGCACGATGGGTTATTACTCTACAGTGCAGTCGACGACAACGCGGACCGCGTTGTCGTGCCCAATGACCATGACCAGCGGCTCAGGATCTTGTATGGGTATCACGATGCACCGACTGCGGGGCATCCGGGCCGTGAGAAGACATACCTTCTTCTCACGCGGGACTTCTACTGGGCCCACCAGTATAAATGGGTGCGCAAGTACGTCCGTGCTTGCGAGGTTTGTCAACGTGTGAAGCCTGCGCCTTTCGCGCGGGCTCCCTTGCAGTCACTGCCGACTCCGTCGGAGTGTTGGCAGTCCATGTCTTTGGACTTCGTGTTCGGTCTTCCCCCGGACAGCCAGGGGAACACGGGCGTTGTGGTCTTTGCTGACCGCTTCAGCAAGATGGTACATCTTGCTGCGGTACCCGCTGAAGTGACTGCGAAACAGACGGCTCGTCTGTTCGTTGACATGGTGTTCAAACACCATGGCATGCCAATCGACATTGTGTCGGATCGAGATCCGCGCTTCACTGCACACCTTTGGCAAGAAGTGTTTACACTTCTTGGGAGTCAACTTTCGATGTCGACTGCGGACCATCCGCAGACGGACGGGCAGACCGAGCGCGTGAACCGCGTGCTCGTAGACGTGCTTAAGAGCTACGCTCACTCGTTCCAACACTGGAGCGACTGCCTGCCGATGGCGGAGTTCGCCATCAACAACTCGGTGCATGCCTCGACCAAGCATACACCGTTCTACGTGAATGCCATCAGGCACCCACGCCTCCCGAGTCTACTCGGGATGGTGGCTCCTTCCTTAAGTGGGGGGGGGATCTACGACTGCAACGCAGCAGCCGCAGAATGCCGCTGACACTTGCACAGTGTCAGCCGCAACTACGCGCAAGAAGAACAAGAAGCACGCGTCTGTGCAGGGCACAGACGCCGATAAGAGCAAGCAGAAGAAGAACGGGTCTGTGCAGGGCACAGACACCGCGAAGACCAACGCAGAGGCCGGGTCTACTGCTAGAAACGAGCTGAACTCGTTCAGCTCGGACGCAATCAACTTCGTGCAACGCAGACAAGCCGTCATTCGGTTTGTCCAAGACGCTATTGCAGCTTCTGTCGACTGACAGAAGCTGAACGCAGACAATGTTGGTAGGGGCAACACTAATGAATTCAAGAAGGATTCATTGGTTTTGTTAGCAACTCAAAACCTGCCTAAACCTGCGGTTTCCGACATTGGGGCGAGCAAGCTCGCTCCGCGCATTATCGGGCCGTTCACGTTGTTGGCACGACATGGAACGCCTACACGCTAGATACTCCATCTAGCATGCGCCTCCATCCGACCTTTTACGTCAGGCGGCTGAAGCCATACCGGCAGCACGAGCCACCTAGCTTGGCTGGCCCGAAGCGGAAGCCCCAGCGGAAGCGAACCTCCGCTCCAGCGCGTGAACACGTTGGGACGAGCGCACGACGCGACCTCCCACGTCGATAGAGATGTCCGACGCGCTCTGCGAGGCCTGATCAACTTGAGCTGTCAGGGTCGCCATCTCCTGCTTCAGAGCGGCGAACTCACGGCTCTGAAGCTGCTCCACAGCAGCGACTCGCTCCTCGAGGGTCGGGCCAAGGTCAATCCCAGGTTGATCATACCCGGGGCGTGTTCCCACCACCGCCGCCTCCGATCCGCGACGCCCGCGGGTCAACACGCTGGATTGTTGAGCGTATTGTGGACCATAGTATCCCGAAAACGAACCGGCAACCGGTTCGTTATCGTATTCGTTGGAGAGGATTTCCGCCCCACCAAGATACATGGGAGCCACGGGACGTCCTGCTGCAGGACGTTCCGGAAATGGTGAGGGCGTAGGAAGCTCACCACGCGCTGCCGACGCGAAGGTAGTGCGAGCGCTGTGGTCACCTACAGCGCCCGAGGTCCCACGATCGTCGCGTTCCTCGCGTGCCAAGAACTTGGCACGGAGATCCTTGAGACTCTCAGGTACACGAATCGTCGTGTACCCGTTTAGGTCGCGGTCGCTCAAGCGCACCCGCACCCGGAAGACACAACGTGCACTGATGGCCTTCGGGCACAGCGCATGGAATACCAGCGTCCACAGAGGATCTGTGGAGCTGCTCCAGCCTCCCGCGCGTCGAGAATGTCTCGAAGCGCTCACGGGCATGCTTAACCCGCTCACGGTAAGCAGCCGGCTTCTTGTTGAAGTTCTCAACAAAAGCATTCCAACTTTGACAAAGTGCCTGCCACTCAGGCACTTTGCTGCGAGAAGAGGTATTCTTGCTGGAGAAGTATCGGAGCTCCTGAAAGAGTCCGATATAGTAATCGCGCCTTTGATTCGTTAACGGATCAAAGTGCTGCTCCTCCGCCACAGCATCATCGTGGATCCCGCTGCATACGTACAGCGGGATTTCAGTTGGAGGCACGGTGTTGCCCACACGGTCTCCGATCTATGACGCAGACAGCATCCACGGATCGCGCGCTGCCTGAGCAGCGCGCGGAGAACTTGAAGACCCACCTCACGCGGGGAGCTTAAAGCCCCAGCAGCGGAGAGCGGAGTGTCGCTTTCGCCGCGCGAACGCTTCGAGCTTGAAGCGTCCGAATCGTCTCCTTCACGAGGGCGTCTCGACCCGGCATGCGGGTCGAGACTATCACTGTCGATAGACTCCTTGCGCTTGTTGGAAGAGGCCTCGCCCTCTTCCATCTCCACGTCATCATCCCCGTAGTCAACGGCGTCGTTGACTACAGAGGAACCTTCGAGGACAATCTCCGACTGGGTTGTCCCCGACGCGGCCTTTGCAGCGAGCGCATCGCGCTTTGCCTGCTGGCGCTCATGGTACTGAGCAACAGAGAGCTTACCCTCTGTTGGGGCGGCGGTCTTCTTCTGAGACGAGCTCATTGCGGAATGAGCTCGAGTTTTCTTTCTCCCAATGTGAAAAATTGACGAATGGTCAATTTCCCGATTAACGTGCCGTGACTCGGCGCGTCTAACCTTGAGGGGGGGATGGTGTAACAGGGTTACACACACAAGCGGCTACAGTCACTTGTAACTCTAACAGTCACGACGTCTGTTAGAGGTTCGAAAGACTTTCTCGACTTTGGTGTAGACACACCAAAGGCTGCATACATTTACGATCACCACGACGGGTGGTTCATCGAGACTTAGGATTCCTATTGGCTGAAAGCAGCATCTTTTAGCCAATGAGCGACATGCATAGCGTAGGAATGCTGCCAACCAGTCGTTGGCAGATTCCCAACTTAGAATATTACATTTAGAGGAAGTCAGAAACATAAAACAAAAATAGCAGTTCTCATTTTAACCCAAAAACATTATTTGGATCGTTTATTTAGATTAATCTATACTCGGAGGCCCGAGTTTAATAAACTACGCTACGCTTCCTCACACACTTGCGCGCACGTGTAAGCTAAAGTAGTGAGCGAAAGTAGGCCCATTACAAGATGCGTCCGGTCATGGCGATACCGTTTGCGCTCTAATTTACCGCCAACGAGCCATTGGCGCCATCGCTAGGGGCCGTATAGCCACTGGTGGTGGGCTGCTGGTGGGCAAGGCGAGAATCGGGACCGAGGCCTTCTGCACGGTTGCAGGCTGCGTGGGGTGGCTCAGCGGATGTGGCTGGCCATGGCGATACCATTTGCGCGCTAATTTACCACCAACGAGCCATTGGCGCCATCGCTAGAGGCCGTGTAGCCACTGGTGGTGGGCTGCTGGTGGCCAAGGCGAGAATCGGGACCGAGGCCTTCTGCACGGTTGCAGGCTGCGTGGGGTGGCTCAGCGGACGTGGCTAGCCATGGCGATACCATTTGCGCTCTAATTGACCGCCAACGAGCCATTGGCGCCATCGCTAGGGACCGTGTAGCCACTGGTGGTGGGCTGCTGGTGGCCAAGGCGAGAATCGGGACCGAGGCCTTCTGCACGGTTGCAGGCTGCGTGGGGTGGCTCAGCGGATGTGGCTGGCCATGGCGATACCATTTGCGCTCTAATTTACCACCAACGAGCCATTGGCGCCATCGCTAGAGGCCGTGTAGCCACTGGTGGTGGGCTGCTGGTGGCCAAGGCGAGAATCGGGACCGAGGCCTTCTGCACGGTTGCAGGCTGCGTGGGGTGGCTCAGCGGATGTGGCTGGCCATGGCGATACCATTTGCGCTCTAATTTACCACCAACGAGCCATTGGCGCCATCGCTAGAGGCCGTGTAGCCACTGGTGGTGGGCTGCTGGTGGCCAAGGCGAGAATCGGGACCGAGGCCTTCTGCACGGTTGCAGGCTGCGTGGGGTGGCTCAGCGGACGTGGCTGGCCATGACGATACCATTTGCGCTCTAATTTACCACCAACGAGCCATTGGCGCCATCGCTAGAGGCCGTGTAGCCACTGGTGGTGGGCTGCTGGTGGCCAAGGCGAGAATCGGGACCGAGGCCTTCTGCACGGTTGCAGGCTGCGTGGGGAGGCTCAGCGGATGTGGCTGGCCATGGCGATACCATTTGCGCTCTAATTTACCACCAACGAGCCATTGGCGCCATCGCTAGAGGCCGTGTAGCCACTGGTGGTGGGCTGCTGGTGGCCAAGGCGAGAATCGGGACCGAGGCCTTCTGCACGGTTGCAGGCTGCGTGGGGTGGCTCAGCGGACGTGGCTGGCCATGGCGATACCATTTGCGCTCTAATTTACCACCAACGAGCCATTGGCGCCATCGCTAGAGGCCGTGTAGCCACTGGTGGTGGGCTGCTGGTGGCCAAGGCGAGAATCGGGACCGAGGCCTTCTGCACGGTTGCAGGCTGCGTGGGGTGGCTCAGCGGATGTGGCTGGCCATGGCGATACCATTTGCGCTCTAATTTACCACCAACGAGCCATTGGCGCCATCGCTAGAGGCCGTGTAGCCACTGGTGGTGGGCTGCTGGTGGCCAAGGCGAGAATCGGGACCGAGGCCTTCTGCACGGTTGCAGGCTGCGTGGGGTGGCTCAGCGGATGTGGCTGGCCATGGCGATACCATTTGCGCACTAATTTACCACCAACGAGCCATTGGCGCCATCGCTAGAGGCCGTGTAGCCACTGGTGGTGGGCTGCTGGTGGGCAAGGCGAGAATCGGGACCGAGGCCTTCTGCACGGTTGCAGGCTGCGTGGGGTGGCTCAGCGGATGTGGCTGGCCATGGCGATACCATTTGCGCTCTAATTTACCACCAACGAGCCATTGGCGCCATCGCTAGAGGCCGTGTAGCCACTGGTGGTGGGCTGCTGGTGGCCAAGGCGAGAATCGGGACCGAGGCCTTCTGCACGGTTGCAGGCCGCGTGGGGTGGCTCAGCGGATGTGGCTGGCCATGGCGATACCATTTGCGCTCTAATTGACCGCCAACGAGCCATTGGCGCCATCGCTAGGGGCCGTGTAGCCACTGGTGGTGGGCTGCTGGTGGCCAAGGCGAGAATCGGGACCGAGGCCTTCTGCACGGTTGCAGGCTGCGTGGGGTGGCTCAGCGGATGTGGCTGGCCATGGCGATACCATTTGCGCACTAATTGACCGACAACGAGCCATTGGCGCCATCGCTAGGGGCCGTGTAGCCACTGGTGGTGGGCTGCTGGTGGGCAAGGCGAGAATCGGGACCGAGGCCTTCTGCACGGTTGCAGGCCGCGTGGGGTGGCTCAGCGGATGTGGCTGGCCATGGCGATACCATTTGCGCTCTAATTGACCGACAACGAGCCATTGGCGCCATCGCTAGGGGCCGTGTAGCCACTGGTGGTGGGCTGCTGGTGGGCAAGGCGAGAATCGGGACCGAGGCCTTCTGCACGGTTGCAGGCCGCGTGGGGTGGCTCAGCGGATGTGGCTGGCCATGGCGATACCATTTGCGCTCTAATTGACCGACAACGAGCCATTGGCGCCATCGCTAGGGGCCGTGTAGCCACTGGTGGTGGGCTGCTGGTGGGCAAGGCGAGAATCGGGACCGAGGCCTTCTGCACGGTTGCAGGCTGCGTGGGGTGGCTCAGCGGATGTGGCTGGCCATGGCGATACCATTTGCGCACTAATTGACCGACAACGAGCCATTGGCGCCATCGCTAGGGGCCGTGTAGCCACTGGTGGTGGGCTGCTGGTGGCCAAGGCGAGAATCGGGACCGAGGCCTTCTGCACGGTTGCAGGCCGCGTGGGGTGGCTCAGCGGATGTGGCTGGCCATGGCGATACCATTTGCGCTCTAATTTACCACCAACGAGCCATTGGCGCCATCGCTAGGGGCCGTGTAGCCACTGGTGGTGGGCTGCTGGTGGGCAAGGCGAGAATCGGGACCGAGGCCTTCTGCACGGTTGCAAGCCGCGTGGGGTGGCTCAGCGGATGTGGCTGGCCATGGCGATACCATTTGCGCACTAATTTACCACCAACGAGCCATTGGCGCCATCGCTAGGGGCCGTGTAGCCACTGGTGGTGGGCTGCTGGTGGGCAAGGCGAGAATCGGGACCGAGGCCTTCTGCACGGTTGCAGGCCGCGTGGGGTGGCTCAGCGGATGTGGCTGGCCATGGCGATACCATTTGCGCACTAATTGACCAACAACGAGCCATTGGCGCCATCGCTAGGGGCCGTGTAGCCACTGGTGGTGGGCTGCTGGTGGCCAAGGCGAGAATCGGGACCGAGGCCTTCTGCACGGTTGCAGGCCGCGTGGGGTGGCTCAGCGGATGTGGCTGGCCATGGCGATACCATTTGCGCACTAATTTACCACCAACGAGCCATTGGCGCCATCGCTAGAGGCCGTGTAGCCACTGGTGGTGGGCTGCTGGTGGCCAAGGCGAGAATCGGGACCGAGGCCTTCTGCACGGTTGCAGGCCGCGTGGGGTGGCTCAGCGGATGTGGCTGGCCATGGCGATACCATTTGCGCTCTAATTGACCGACAACGAGCCATTGGCGCCATCGCTAGAGGCCGTGTAGCCAGTGGTGGTGGGCTGCTGGTGGCCAAGGCGAGAATCGGGACCGAGGCCTTCTGCACGGTTGCAGGCTGCGTGGGGTGGCTCAGCGGACGTGGCTGGCCATGGCGATACCATTTGCGCTCTAATTTACCACCAACGAGCCATTGGCGCCATCGCTAGAGGCCGTGTAGCCACTGGTGGTGGGCTGCTGGTGGCCAAGGCGAGAATCGGGACCGAGGCCTTCTGCACGGTTGCAGGCTGCGTGGGGTGGCTCAGCGGACGTGGCTGGCCATGGCGATACCATTTGCGCTCTAATTTACCACCAACGAGCCATTGGCGCCATCGCTAGAGGCCGTGTAGCCACTGGTGGTGGGCTGCTGGTGGCCAAGGCGAGAATCGGGACCGAGGCCTTCTGCACGGTTGCAGGCCGCGTGGGGTGGCTCAGCGGATGTGGCTGGCCATGGCGATACCATTTGCGCTCTAATTTACCACCAACGAGCCATTGGCGCCATCGCTAAGGGCCGTGTAGCCACTGGTGGTGGGCTGCTGGTGGGCAAGGCGAGAATCGGGACCGAGGCCTTCTGCACGGTTGCAGGCCGCGTGGGGTGGCTCAGCGGATGTGGCTGGCCATGGCGATACCATTTGCGCTCTAATTTACCACCAACGAGCCATTGGCGCCATCGCTAGGGGCCGTGTAGCCACTGGTGGTGGGCTGCTGGTGGCCAAGGCGAGAATCGGGACCGAGGCCTTCTGCACGGTTGCAGGCTGCGTGGGGTGGCTCAGCGGATGTGGCTGGCCATGGCGATACCATTTGCGCTCTAATTTACCACCAACGAGCCATTGGCGCCATCGCTAAGGGCCGTGTAGCCACTGGTGGTGGGCTGCTGGTGGGCAAGGCGAGAATCGGGACCGAGGCCTTCTGCACGGTTGCAGGCCGCGTGGGGTGGCTCAGCGGATGTGGCTGGCCATGGCGATACCATTTGCGCTCTAATTTACCACCAACGAGCCATTGGCGCCATCGCTAGGGGCCGTGTAGCCACTGGTGGTGGGCTGCTGGTGGCCAAGGCGAGAATCGGGACCGAGGCCTTCTGCACGGTTGCAGGCTGCGTGGGGTGGCTCAGCGGATGTGGCTGGCCATGGCGATACCATTTGCGCTCTAATTGACCACCAACGAGCCATTGGCGCCATCGCTAGAGGCCGTGTAGCCACTGGTGGTGGGCTGCTGGTGGCCAAGGCGAGAATCGGGACCGAGGCCTTCTGCACGGTTGCAGGCCGCGTGGGGTGGCTCAGCGGATGTGGCTGGCCATGGCGATACCATTTGCGCTCTAATTTACCACCAACGAGCCATTGGCGCCATCGCTAGGGGCCGTGTAGCCACTGGTGGTGGGCTGCTGGTGGCCAAGGCGAGAATCGGGACCGAGGCCTTCTGCACGGTTGCAGGCCGCGTGGGGTGGCTCAGCGGATGTGGCTGGCCATGGCGATACCATTTGCGCACTAATTTACCACCAACGAGCCATTGGCGCCATCGCTAGAGGCCGTGTAGCCACTGGTGGTGGGCTGCTGGTGGCCAAGGCGAGAATCGGGACCGAGGCCTTCTGCACGGTTGCAGGCTGCGTGGGGTGGCTCAGCGGATGTGGCTGGCCATGGCGATACCATTTGCGCTCTAATTTACCACCAACGAGCCATTGGCGCCATCGCTAGGGGCCGTGTAGCCACTGGTGGTGGGCTGCTGGTGGGCAAGGCGAGAATCGGGACCGAGGCCTTCTGCACGGTTGCAGGCTGCGTGGGGTGGCTCAGCGGATGTGGCTGGCCATGGCGATACCATTTGCGCACTAATTTACCACCAACGAGCCAATGGCGCCATCGCTAGGGGCCGTGTAGCCACTGGTGGTGGGCTGCTGGTGGGCAAGGCGAGAATCGGGACCGAGGCCTTCTGCACGGTTGCAGGCTGCGTGGGGTGGCTCAGCGGATGTGGCTGGCCATGGCGATACCATTTGCGCACTAATTTACCACCAACGAGCCATTGGCGCCATCGCTAGAGGCCGTGTAGCCACTGGTGGTGGGCTGCTGGTGGCCAAGGCGAGAATCGGGACCGAGGCCTTCTGCACGGTTGCAGGCTGCGTGGGGTGGCTCAGCGGATGTGGCTGGCCATGGCGATACCATTTGCGCTCTAATTTACCACCAACGAGCCATTGGCGCCATCGCTAGAGGCCGTGTAGCCACTGGTGGTGGGCTGCTGGTGGCCAAGGCGAGAATCGGGACCGAGGCCTTCTGCACGGTTGCAGGCCGCGTGGGGTGGCTCAGCGGATGTGGCTGGCCATGGCGATACCATTTGCGCTCTAATTGACCGACAACGAGCCATTGGCGCCATCGCTAGAGGCCGTGTAGCCACTGGTGGTGGGCTGCTGGTGGCCAAGGCGAGAATCGGGACCGAGGCCTTCTGCACGGTTGCAGGCTGCGTGGGGTGGCTCAGCGGACGTGGCTGGCCATGGCGATACCATTTGCGCTCTAATTTACCACCAACGAGCCATTGGCGCCATCGCTAGAGGCCGTGTAGCCACTGGTGGTGGGCTGCTGGTGGCCAAGGCGAGAATCGGGACCGAGGCCTTCTGCACGGTTGCAGGCCGCGTGGGGTGGCTCAGCGGATGTGGCTGGCCATGGCGATACCATTTGCGCTCTAATTGACCGACAACGAGCCATTGGCGCCATCGCTAGAGGCCGTGTAGCCACTGGTGGTGGGCTGCTGGTGGCCAAGGCGAGAATCGGGACCGAGGCCTTCTGCACGGTTGCAGGCTGCGTGGGGTGGCTCAGCGGACGTGGCTGGCCATGGCGATACCATTTGCGCTCTAATTTACCACCAACGAGCCATTGGCGCCATCGCTAGAGGCCGTGTAGCCACTGGTGGTGGGCTGCTGGTGGCCAAGGCGAGAATCGGGACCGAGGCCTTCTGCACGGTTGCAGGCTGCGTGGGGTGGCTCAGCGGACGTGGCTGGCCATGGCGATACCATTTGCGCTCTAATTTACCACCAACGAGCCATTGGCGCCATCGCTAGAGGCCGTGTAGCCACTGGTGGTGGGCTGCTGGTGGCCAAGGCGAGAATCGGGACCGAGGCCTTCTGCACGGTTGCAGGCTGCGTGGGGTGGCTCAGCGGATGTGGCTGGCCATGGCGATACCATTTGCGCTCTAATTTACCACCAACGAGCCATTGGCGCCATCGCTAGAGGCCGTGTAGCCACTGGTGGTGGGCTGCTGGTGGCCAAGGCGAGAATCGGGACCGAGGCCTTCTGCACGGTTGCAGGCTGCGTGGGGTGGCTCAGCGGATGTGGCTGGCCATGGCGATACCATTTGCGCACTAATTGACCGACAACGAGCCATTGGCGCCATCGCTAGGGGCCGTGTAGCCACTGGTGGTGGGCTGCTGGTGGCCAAGGCGAGAATCGGGACCGAGGCCTTCTGCACGGTTGCAGGCCGCGTGGGGTGGCTTGGTGGACATGGCTAGCCGTGGCGATACTATTTGCGCTCTAATATACCGCTAACGATCCATGGGTACTGT
>NW_009258120.1:31381-38033 GCF_000149755.1 Phytophthora sojae
CGAGCCAATGGCGCCATCGCTAGGGGCCGTGTAGCCACAGGTGGTGGGCTGCTGGTGGGCAAGGCGAGAATCGGGACCGAGGCCTTCTGCACGGTTGCAGGCTGCGTGGGGTGGCTCAGCGGATGTGGCTGGCCATGGCGATACCATTTGCGCTCTAATTTACCACCAACGAGCCATTGGCGCCATCGCTAGAGGCCGTGTAGCCACTGGTGGTGGGCTGCTGGTGGCCAAGGCGAGAATCGGGACCGAGGCCTTCTGCACGGTTGCAGGCTGCGTGGGGTGGCTCAGCGGATGTGGCTGGCCATGGCGATACCATTTGCGCATTAATTTACCACCAACGAGCCAATGGCGCCATCGCTAGGGGCCGTGTAGCCACAGGTGGTGGGCTGCTGGTGGGCAAGGCGAGAATCGGGACCGAGGCCTTCTGCACGGTTGCAGGCCGCGTGGGGTGGCTCAGCGGATGTGGCTGGCCATGGCGATACCATTTGCGCACTAATTTACCACCAACGAGCCATTGGCGCCATCGCTAGGGGCCGTGTAGCCACAGGTGGTGGGCTGCTGGTGGGCAAGGCGAGAATCGGGACCGAGGCCTTCTGCACGGTTGCAGGCTGCGTGGGGTGGCTCAGCGGATGTGGCTGGCCATGGCGATACCATTTGCGCTCTAATTTACCACCAACGAGCCATTGGCGCCATCGCTAGAGGCCGTGTAGCCACTGGTGGTGGGCTGCTGGTGGCCAAGGCGAGAATCGGGACCGAGGCCTTCTGCACGGTTGCAGGCTGCGTGGGGTGGCTCAGCGGATGTGGCTGGCCATGGCGATACCATTTGCGCTCTAATATACCACCAACGAGCCATTGGCGCCATCGCTAGAGGCCGTGTAGCCACTGGTGGTGGGCTGCTGGTGGCCAAGGCGAGAATCGGGACCGAGGCCTTCTGCACGGTTGCAGGCTGCGTGGGGTGGCTCAGCGGATGTGGCTGGCCATGGCGATACCATTTGCGCTCTAATATACCACCAACGAGCCATTGGCGCCATCGCTAGAGGCCGTGTAGCCACTGGTGGTGGGCTGCTGGTGGCCAAGGCGAGAATCGGGACCGAGGCCTTCTGCACGGTTGCAGGCTGCGTGGGGTGGCTCAGCGGATGTGGCTGGCCATGGCGATACCATTTGCGCGCTAATATACCACCAACGAGCCATTGGCGCCATCGCTAGAGGCCGTGTAGCCACTGGTGGTGGGCTGCTGGTGGCCAAGGCGAGAATCGGGACCGAGGCCTTCTGCACGGTTGCAGGCTGCGTGGGGTGGCTCAGCGGATGTGGCTGGCCATGGCGATACCATTTGCGCGCTAATATACCACCAACGAGCCATTGGCGCCATCGCTAGAGGCCGTGTAGCCACTGGTGGTGGGCTGCTGGTGGCCAAGGCGAGAATCGGGACCGAGGCCTTCTGCACGGTTGCAGGCTCCGTGGGGTGGCTCAGCGGATGTGGCTGGCCATGGCGATACCATTTGCGCGCTAATATACCACCAACGAGCCATTGGCGCCATCGCTAGAGGCCGTGTAGCCACTGGTGGTGGGCTGCTGGTGGCCAAGGCGAGAATCGGGACCGAGGCCTTCTGCACGGTTGCAGGCTGCGTGGGGTGGCTCAGCGGATGTGGCTGGGCATGGCGATACCATTTGCGCTCTAATATACCACCAACGAGCCATTGGCGCCATCGCTAGAGGCCGTGTAGCCACTGGTGGTGGGCTGCTGGTGGCCAAGGCGAGAATCGGGACCGAGGCCTTCTGCACGGTTGCAGGCTGCGTGGGGTGGCTCAGCGGATGTGGCTGGCCATGGCGATACCATTTGCGCTCTAATTTACCACCAACGAGCCATTGGCGCCATCGCTAGAGGCCGTGTAGCCACTGGTGGTGGGCTGCTGGTGGCCAAGGCGAGAATCGGGACCGAGGCCTTCTGCACGGTTGCAGGCTGCGTGGGGTGGCTCAGCGGATGTGGCTGGCCATGGCGATACCATTTGCGCGCTAATATACCACCAACGAGCCATTGGCGCCATCGCTAGAGGCCGTGTAGCCACTGGTGGTGGGCTGCTGGTGGCCAAGGCGAGAATCGGGACCGAGGCCTTCTGCACGGTTGCAGGCTGCGTGGGGTGGCTCAGCGGATGTGGCTGGTCATGGCGATACCATTTGCGCGCTAATATACCACCAACGAGCCATTGGCGCCATCGCTAGAGGCCGTGTAGCCACTGGTGGTGGGCTGCTGGTGGCCAAGGCGAGAATCGGGACCGAGGCCTTCTGCACGGTTGCAGGCTGCGTGGGGTGGCTCAGCGGATGTGGCTGGCCATGGCGATACCATTTGCGCACTAATTTACCACGAACGAGCCATTGGCGCCATCGCTAGGGGCCGTGTAGCCACTGGTGGTGGGCTGCTGGTGGCCAAGGCGAGAATCGGGACCGAGGCCTTCTGCACGGTTGCAGGCCGCGTGGGGTGGCTCAGCGGATGTGGCTGGCCATGGCGATACCATTTGCGCTCTAATTTACCACGAACGAGCCATTGGCGCCATCGCTAGGGGCCGTGTAGCCACTGGTGGTGGGCTGCTGGTGGCCAAGGCGAGAATCGGGACCGAGGCCTTCTGCACGGTTGCAGGCCGCGTGGGGTGGCTCAGCGGATGTGGCTGGCCATGGCGATACCATTTGCGCACTAATTTACCACCAACGAGCCAATGGCGCCATCGCTAGGGGCCGTGTAGCCACAGGTGGTGGGCTGCTGGTGGGCAAGGCGAGAATCGGGACCGAGGCCTTCTGCACGGTTGCAGGCCGCGTGGGGTGGCTCAGCGGATGTGGCTGGCCATGGCGATACCATTTGCGCACTAATTTACCACCAACGAGCCAATGGCGCCATCGCTAGGGGCCGTGTAGCCACTGGTGGTGGGCTGCTGGTGGGCAAGGCGAGAATCGGGACCGAGGCCTTCTGCACGGTTGCAGGCTGCGTGGGGTGGCTCAGCGGATGTGGCTGGCCATGGCGATACCATTTGCGCTCTAATTTACCACCAACGAGCCATTGGCGCCATCGCTAGAGGCCGTGTAGCCACTGGTGGTGGGCTGCTGGTGGCCAAGGCGAGAATCGGGACCGAGGCCTTCTGCACGGTTGCAGGCTGCGTAGGGTGGCTCAGCGGATGTGGCTGGCCATGGCGATACCATTTGCGCTCTAATTTACCACCAACGAGCCATTGGCGCCATCGCTAGAGGCCGTGTAGCCACTGCTGGTGGGCTGCTGGTGGCCAAGGCGAGAATCGGGACCGAGGCCTTCTGCACGGTTGCAGGCTGCGTGGGGTGGCTCAGCGGATGTGGCTGGCCATGGCGATACCATTTGCGCTCTAATTTACCACCAACGAGCCAATGGCGCCATCGCTAGAGGCCGTGTAGCCACTGGTGGTGGGCTGCTGGTGGGCAAGGCGAGAATCGGGACCGAGGCCTTCTGCACGGTTGCAGGCTGCGTGGGGTGGCTCAGCGGATGTGGCTGGCCATGGCGATACCATTTGCCCTCTAATTTACCACCAACGAGCCATTGGCGCCATCGCTAGGGGCCGTGTAGCCACTGGTGGTGGGCTGCTGGTGGCCAAGGCGAGAATCGGGACCGAGGCCTTCTGCACGGTTGCAGGCCGCGTGGGGTGGCTCAGCGGATGTGGCTGGCCATGGCGATACCATTTGCGCACTAATTTACCACCAACGAGCCATTGGCGCCATCGCTAGAGGCCGTGTAGCCACTGGTGGTGGGCTGCTGGTGGCCAAGGCGAGAATCGGGACCGAGGCCTTCTGCACGGTTGCAGGCCGCGTGGGGTGGCTCAGCGGATGTGGCTGGCCATGGCGATACCATTTGCGCTCTAATTTACCACCAACGAGCCATTGGCGCCATCGCTAGAGGCCGTGTAGCCACAGGTGGTGGGCTGCTGGTGGCCAAGGCGAGAATCGGGACCGAGGCCTTTTGCACGGTTGCAGGCCGCGTGGGGTGGCTCAGCGGATGTGGCTGGCCATGGCGATACCATTTGCGCACTAATTTACCACCAACGAGCCATTGGCGCCATCGCTAGAGGCCGTGTAGCCACTGGTGGTGGGCTGCTGGTGGCCAAGGCGAGAATCGGGACCGAGGCCTTCTGCACGGTTGCAGGCTGCGTGGGGTGGCTCAGCGGATGTGGCTGGCCATGGCGATACCTTTTGCGCTCTAATTTACCACCAACGAGCCAATGGCGCCATCGCTAGGGGCCGTGTAGCCACTGGTGGTGGGCTGCTGGTGGGCAAGGCGAGAATCGGGACCGAGGCCTTCTACACGGTTGCAGGCTGCGTGGGGTGGCTCAGCGGATGTGGCTGGCCATGGCGATACCATTTGCGCACTAATTTACCACCAACGAGCCATTGGCGCCATCGCTAGAGGCCGTGTAGCCACTGGTGGTGGGCTGCTGGTGGCCAAGGCGAGAATCGGGACCGAGGCCTTCTGCACGGTTGCAGGCTGCGTGGGGTGGCTCAGCGGATGTGGCTGGCCATGGCGATACCATTTGCGCTCTAATTTACCACGAACGAGCCATTGGCGCCATCGCTAGAGGCCGTGTAGCCACTGGTGGTGGGCTGCTGGTGGCCAAGGCGAGAATCGGGACCGAGGCCTTCTGCACGGTTGCAGGCTGCGTGGGGTGGCTCAGCGGATGTGGCTGGCCATGGCGATACCATTTGCGCACTAATTTACCACCAACGAGCCATTGGCGCCATCGCTAGGGGCCGTGTAGCCACTGGTGGTGGGCTGCTGGTGGCCAAGGCGAGAATCGGGACCGAGGCCTTCTGCACGGTTGCAGGCTGCGTGGGGTGGCTCAGCGGATGTGGCTGGCCATGGCGATACCATTTGCGCACTAATTTACCACGAACGAGCCATTGGCGCCATCGCTAGGGGCCGTGTAGCCACTGGTGGTGGGCTGCTGGTGGCCAAGGCGAGAATCGGGACCGAGGCCTTCTGCACGGTTGCAGGCCGCGTGGGGTGGCTCAGCGGATGTGGCTGGCCATGGCGATACCATTTGCGCTCTAATTTACCACGAACGAGCCATTGGCGCCATCGCTAGGGGCCGTGTAGCCACTGGTGGTGGGCTGCTGGTGGCCAAGGCGAGAATCGGGACCGAGGCCTTCTGCACGGTTGCAGGCCGCGTGGGGTGGCTCAGCGGATGTGGCTGGCCATGGCGATACCATTTGCGCACTAATTTACCACGAACGAGCCATTGGCGCCATCGCTAGGGGCCGTGTAGCCAGAGGTGGTGGGCTGCTGGTGGCCAAGGCGAGAATCGGGACCGAGGCCTTCTGCACGGTTGCAGGCCGCGTGGGGTGGCTCAGCGGATGTGGCTGGCCATGGCGATACCATTTGCGCTCTAATTTACCACGAACGAGCCAATGGCGCCATCGCTAGGGGCCGTGTAGCCACAGGTGGTGGGCTGCTGGTGGGCAAGGCGAGAATCGGGACCGAGGCCTTCTGCACGGTTGCAGGCTGCGTGGGGTGGCTCAGCGGATGTGGCTGGCCATGGCGATACCATTTGCGCTCTAATTTACCACCAACGAGCCATTGGCGCCATCGCTAGAGGCCGTGTAGCCACTGGTGGTGGGCTGCTGGTGGCCAAGGCGAGAATCGGGACCGAGGCCTTCTGCACGGTTGCAGGCCGCGTGGGGTGGCTCAGCGGATGTGGCTGGCCATGGCGATACCATTTGCGCTCTAATTTACCACGAACGAGCCATTGGCGCCATCGCTAGAGGCCGTGTAGCCACTGCTGGTGGGCTGCTGGTGGCCAAGGCAAGAATCGGGACCGAGGCCTTCTGCACGGTTGCAGGCTGCGTGGGGTGGCTCAGCGGATGTGGCTGGCCATGGCGATACCATTTGCGCACTAATTGACCGACAACGAGCCATTGGCGCCATCGCTAGGGGCCGTGTAGCCACTGGTGGTGGGCTGCTGGTGGGCAAGGCGAGAATCGGGACCGAGGCCTTCTGCACGGTTGCAGGCCGCGTGGGGTGGCTCAGCGGATGTGGCTGGCCATGGCGATACCATTTGCGCACTAATTTACCACGAACGAGCCATTGGCGCCATCGCTAGGGGCCGTGTAGCCACTGGTGGTGGGCTGCTGGTGGCCAAGGCGAGAATCGGGACCGAGGCCTTCTGCACGGTTGCAGGCCGCGTGGGGTGGCTCAGCGGATGTGGCTGGCCATGGCGATACCATTTGCGCATTAATTTACCACCAACGAGCCATTGGCGCCATCGCTAGAGGCCGTGTAGCCACTGCTGGTGGGCTGCTGGTGGCCAAGGCGAGAATCGGGACCGAGGCCTTCTGCACGGTTGCAGGCCGCGTGGGGTGGCTCAGCGGATGTGGCTGGCCATGGCGATACCATTTGCGCTCTAATTTACCACCAACGAGCCATTGGCGCCATCGCTAGAGGCCGTGTAGCCACTGCTGGTGGGCTGCTGGTGGCCAAGGCAAGAATCGGGACCGAGGCCTTCTGCACGGTTGCAGGCTGCGTGGGGTGGCTCAGCGGATGTGGCTGGCCATGGCGATACCATTTGCGCACTAATTGACCAACAACGAGCCATTGGCGCCATCGCTAGGGGCCGTGTAGCCACTGCTGGTGGGCTGCTGGTGGGCA
>NW_009258120.1:39568-55411 GCF_000149755.1 Phytophthora sojae
GTGTAGCCACAGGTGGTGGGCTGCTGGTGGGCAAGGCGAGAATCGGGACCGAGGCCTTCTGCACGGTTGCAGGCTGCGTGGGGTGGCTCAGCGGACGTGGCTGGCCATGGCGATACCATTTGCGCTCTAATTGACCGACAACGAGCCATTGGCGCCATCGCTAGAGGCCGTGTAGCCACAGGTGGTGGGCTGCTGGTGGGCAAGGCGAGAATCGGGACCGAGGCCTTCTGCACGGTTGCAGGCCGCGTGGGGTGGCTCAGCGGATGTGGCTGGCCATGGCGATACCATTTGCGCTCTAATTTACCACCAACGAGCCATTGGCGCCATCGCTAGAGGCCGTGTAGCCACTGGTGGTGGGCTGCTGGTGGCCAAGGCGAGAATCGGGACCGAGGCCTTCTGCACGGTTGCAGGCCGCGTGGGGTGGCTCAGCGGATGTGGCTGGCCATGGCGATACCATTTGCGCACTAATTTACCACCAACGAGCCATTGGCGCCATCGCTAGGGGCCGTGTAGCCACTGGTGGTGGGCTGCTGGTGGGCAAGGCGAGAATCGGGACCGAGGCCTTCTGCACGGTTGCAGGCCGCGTGGGGTGGCTCAGCGGATGTGGCTGGCCATGGCGATACCATTTGCGCTCTAATTTACCACCAACGAGCCATTGGCGCCATCGCTAGAGGCCGTGTAGCCACTGGTGGTGGGCTGCTGGTGGGCAAGGCGAGAATCGGGACCGAGGCCTTCTGCACGGTTGCAGGCCGCGTGGGGTGGCTCAGCGGATGTGGCTGGCCATGGCGATACCATTTGCGCTCTAATTTACCACCAACGAGCCATTGGCGCCATCGCTAGAGGCCGTGTAGCCACTGGTGGTGGGCTGCTGGTGGGCAAGGCGAGAATCGGGACCGAGGCCTTCTGCACGGTTGCAGGCTGCGTGGGGTGGCTCAGCGGATGTGGCTGGCCATGGCGATACCATTTGCGCTCTAATTTACCACCAACGAGCCATTGGCGCCATCGCTAGAGGCCGTGTAGCCACTGGTGGTGGGCTGCTGGTGGGCAAGGCGAGAATCGGGACCGAGGCCTTCTGCACGGTTGCAGGCCGCGTGGGGTGGCTCAGCGGATGTGGCTGGCCATGGCGATACCATTTGCGCTCTAATTTACCACCAACGAGCCATTGGCGCCATCGCTAGAGGCCGTGTAGCCACTGGTGGTGGGCTGCTGGTGGGCAAGGCGAGAATCGGGACCGAGGCCTTCTGCACGGTTGCAGGCCGCGTGGGGTGGCTCAGCGGATGTGGCTGGCCATGGCGATACCATTTGCGCTCTAATTTACCACCAACGAGCCATTGGCGCCATCGCTAGAGGCCGTGTAGCCACTGGTGGTGGGCTGCTGGTGGCCAAGGCGAGAATCGGGACCGAGGCCTTCTGCACGGTTGCAGGCTGCGTGGGGTGGCTCAGCGGATGTGGCTGGCCATGGCGATACCATTTGCGCTCTAATTTACCACCAACGAGCCATTGGCGCCATCGCTAGGGGCCGTGTAGCCACTGGTGGTGGGCTGCTGGTGGCCAAGGCGAGAATCGGGACCGAGGCCTTCTGCACGGTTGCAGGCTGCTTGGGGTGGCTCAGCGGATGTGGCTGGCCATGGCGATACCATTTGCGCTCTAATTTACCACCAACGAGCCATTGGCGCCATCGCTAGAGGCCGTGTAGCCACTGGTGGTGGGCTGCTGGTGGCCAAGGCGAGAATCGGGACCGAGGCCTTCTGCACGGTTGCAGGCTGCGTGGGGTGGCTCAGCGGATGTGGCTGGCCATGGCGATACCATTTGCGCTCTAATTTACCACCAACGAGCCATTGGCGCCATCGCTAGAGGCCGTGTAGCCACTGGTGGTGGGCTGCTGGTGGCCAAGGCGAGAATCGGGACCGAGGCCTTCTGCACGGTTGCAGGCTGCGTGGGGTGGCTCAGCGGATGTGGCTGGCCATGGCGATACCATTTGCGCACTAATTTACCACGAACGAGCCATTGGCGCCATCGCTAGAGGCCGTGTAGCCACTGCTGGTGGGCTGCTGGTGGCCAAGGCGAGAATCGGGACCGAGGCCTTCTGCACGGTTGCAGGCTGCGTGGGGTGGCTCAGCGGATGTGGCTGGCCATGGCGATACCATTTGCGCACTAATTGACCGACAACGAGCCATTGGCGCCATCGCTAGGGGCCGTGTAGCCACTGGTGGTGGGCTGCTGGTGGGCAAGGCGAGAATCGGGACCGAGGCCTTCTGCACGGTTGCAGGCCGCGTGGGGTGGCTCAGCGGATGTGGCTGGCCATGGCGATACCATTTGCGCACTAATTTACCACCAACGAGCCATTGGCGCCATCGCTAGAGGCCGTGTAGCCACTGGTGGTGGGCTGCTGGTGGCCAAGGCGAGAATCGGGACCGAGGCCTTCTGCACGGTTGCAGGCCGCGTGGGGTGGCTCAGCGGATGTGGCTGGCCATGGCGATACCATTTGCGCTCTAATTGACCGACAACGAGCCATTGGCGCCATCGCTAGGGGCCGTGTAGCCACTGGTGGTGGGCTGCTGGTGGGCAAGGCGAGAATCGGGACCGAGGCCTTCTGCACGGTTGCAGGCCGCGTGGGGTGGCTCAGCGGATGTGGCTGGCCATGGCGATACCATTTGCGCTCTAATTTACCACCAACGAGCCATTGGCGCCATCGCTAGGGGCCGTGTAGCCACTGGTGGTGGGCTGCTGGTGGGCAAGGCGAGAATCGGGACCGAGGCCTTCTGCACGGTTGCAGGCCGCGTGGGGTGGCTCAGCGGATGTGGCTGGCCATGGCGATACCATTTGCGCTCTAATTTACCACCAACGAGCCATTGGCGCCATCGCTAGGGGCCGTGTAGCCACTGGTGGTGGGCTGCTGGTGGGCAAGGCGAGAATCGGGACCGAGGCCTTCTGCACGGTTGCAGGCCGCGTGGGGTGGCTCAGCGGATGTGGCTGGCCATGGCGATACCATTTGCGCACTAATTGACCGACAACGAGCCATTGGCGCCATCGCTAGGGGCCGTGTAGCCACTGGTGGTGGGCTGCTGGTGGGCAAGGCGAGAATCGGGACCGAGGCTTTCTGCACGGTTGCAGGCCGCGTGGGGTGGCTCAGCGGATGTGGCTGGCCATGGCGATACCATTTGCGCTCTAATTTACCACGAACGAGCCATTGGCGCCATCGCTAGGGGCCGTGTAGCCACTGGTGGTGGGCTGCTGGTGGCCAAGGCGAGAATCGGGACCGAGGCCTTCTGCACGGTTGCAGGCTGCGTGGGGTGGCTCAGCGGATGTGGCTGGCCATGGCGATACCATTTGCGCACTAATTTACCACCAACGAGCCAATGGCGCCATCGCTAGGGGCCGTGTAGCCACAGGTGGTGGGCTGCTGGTGGCCAAGGCGAGAATCGGGACCGAGGCCTTCTGCACGGTTGCAGGCTGCGTGGGGTGGCTCAGCGGATGTGGCTGGCCATGGCGATACCATTTGCGCTCTAATTTACCACCAACGAGCCATTGGCGCCATCGCTAGAGGCCGTGTAGCCACTGGTGGTGGGCTGCTGGTGGCCAAGGCGAGAATCGGGACCGAGGCCTTCTGCACGGTTGCAGGCCGCGTGGGGTGGCTCAGCGGATGTGGCTGGCCATGGCGATACCATTTGCGCTCTAATTTACCACCAACGAGCCATTGGCGCCATCGCTAGAGGCCGTGTAGCCACTGGTGGTGGGCTGCTGGTGGGCAAGGCGAGAATCGGGACCGAGGCCTTCTGCACGGTTGCAGGCCGCGTGGGGTGGCTCAGCGGATGTGGCTGGCCATGGCGATACCATTTGCGCTCTAATTTACCACCAACGAGCCATTGGCGCCATCGCTAGGGGCCGTGTAGCCACTGGTGGTGGGCTGCTGGTGGGCAAGGCGAGAATCGGGACCGAGGCTTTCTGCACGGTTGCAGGCCGCGTGGGGTGGCTCAGCGGATGTGGCTGGCCATGGCGATACCATTTGCGCTCTAATTTACCACCAACGAGCCATTGGCGCCATCGCTAGGGGCCGTGTAGCCACTGGTGGTGGGCTGCTGGTGGCCAAGGCGAGAATCGGGACCGAGGCCTTCTGCACGGTTGCAGGCCGCGTGGGGTGGCTCAGCGGATGTGGCTGGCCATGGCGATACCATTTGCGCACTAATTTACCACCAACGAGCCATTGGCGCCATCGCTAGGGGCCGTGTAGCCACTGGTGGTGGGCTGCTGGTGGCCAAGGCGAGAATCGGGACCGAGGCCTTCTGCACGGTTGCAGGCTGCGTGGGGTGGCTCAGCGGATGTGGCTGGCCATGGCGATACCATTTGCGCTCTAATTTACCACCAACGAGCCATTGGCGCCATCGCTAGAGGCCGTGTAGCCACTGGTGGTGGGCTGCTGGTGGCCAAGGCGAGAATCGGGACCGAGGCCTTCTGCACGGTTGCAGGCCGCGTGGGGTGGCTCAGCGGATGTGGCTGGCCATGGCGATACCATTTGCGCACTAATTTACCACCAACGAGCCATTGGCGCCATCGCTAGAGGCCGTGTAGCCACTGGTGGTGGGCTGCTGGTGGGCAAGGCGAGAATCGGGACCGAGGCCTCCTGCACGGTTGCAGGCCGCGTGGGGTGGCTCAGCGGATGTGGCTGGCCATGGCGATACCATTTGCGCACTAATTTACCACCAACGAGCCATTGGCGCCATCGCTAGAGGCCGTGTAGCCACTGGTGGTGGGCTGCTGGTGGGCAAGGCGAGAATCGGGACCGAGGCCTCCTGCACGGTTGCAGGCTGCGTGGGGTGGCTCAGCGGATGTGGCTGGCCATGGCGATACCATTTGCGCTCTAATTTACCACCAACGAGCCATTGGCGCCATCGCTAGAGGCCGTGTAGCCACTGGTGGTGGGCTGCTGGTGGCCAAGGCGAGAATCGGGACCGAGGCCTTCTGCACGGTTGCAGGCCGCGTGGGGTGGCTCAGCGGATGTGGCTGGCCATGGCGATACCATTTGCGCACTAATTTACCACCAACGAGCCATTGGCGCCATCGCTAGGGGCCGTGTAGCCACAGGTGGTGGGCTGCTGGTGGGCAAGGCGAGAATCGGGACCGAGGCCTTCTGCACGGTTGCAGGCTGCGTGGGGTGGCTCAGCGGATGTGGCTGGCCATGGCGATACCATTTGCGCTCTAATTTACCACCAACGAGCCATTGGCGCCATCGCTAGAGGCCGTGTAGCCACTGGTGGTGGGCTGCTGGTGGCCAAGGCGAGAATCGGGACCGAGGCCTTCTGCACGGTTGCAGGCTGCGTGGGGTGGCTCAGCGGATGTGGCTGGCCATGGCGATACCATTTGCGCACTAATTTACCACGAACGAGCCATTGGCGCCATCGCTAGGGGCCGTGTAGCCACTGGTGGTGGGCTGCTGGTGGCCAAGGCGAGAATCGGGACCGAGGCCTTCTGCACGGTTGCAGGCCGCGTGGGGTGGCTCAGCGGATGTGGCTGGCCATGGCGATACCATTTGCGCTCTAATTGACCGACAACGAGCCATTGGCGCCATCGCTAGGGGCCGTGTAGCCACTGGTGGTGGGCTGCTGGTGGGCAAGGCGAGAATCGGGACCGAGGCCTTCTGCACGGTTGCAGGCTGCGTGGGGTGGCTCAGCGGATGTGGCTGGCCATGGCGATACCATTTGCGCACTAATTGACCGACAACGAGCCATTGGCGCCATCGCTAGGGGCCGTGTAGCCACTGGTGGTGGGCTGCTGGTGGGCAAGGCGAGAATCGGGACCGAGGCCTTCTGCACGGTTGCAGGCCGCGTGGGGTGGCTCAGCGGATGTGGCTGGCCATGGCGATACCATTTGCGCACTAATTTACCACCAACGAGCCATTGGCGCCATCGCTAGAGGCCGTGTAGCCACTGGTGGTGGGCTGCTGGTGGCCAAGGCGAGAATCGGGACCGAGGCCTTCTGCACGGTTGCAGGCCGCGTGGGGTGGCTCAGCGGATGTGGCTGGCCATGGCGATACCATTTGCGCACTAATTTACCACCAACGAGCCATTGGCGCCATCGCTAGAGGCCGTGTAGCCACTGGTGGTGGGCTGCTGGTGGCCAAGGCGAGAATCGGGACCGAGGCCTTCTGCACGGTTGCAGGCTGCGTGGGGTGGCTCAGCGGATGTGGCTGGCCATGGCGATACCATTTGCCCTCTAATTTACCACCAACGAGCCATTGGCGCCATCGCTAGGGGCCGTGTAGCCACTGGTGGTGGGCTGCTGGTGGCCAAGGCGAGAATCGGGACCGAGGCCTTCTGCACGGTTGCAGGCCGCGTGGGGTGGCTCAGCGGATGTGGCTGGCCATGGCGATACCATTTGCGCTCTAATTTACCACGAACGAGCCATTGGCGCCATCGCTAGAGGCCGTGTAGCCACTGCTGGTGGGCTGCTGGTGGCCAAGGCAAGAATCGGGACCGAGGCCTTCTGCACGGTTGCAGGCTGCGTGGGGTGGCTCAGCGGATGTGGCTGGCCATGGCGATACCATTTGCGCACTAATTGACCAACAACGAGCCATTGGCGCCATCGCTAGGGGCCGTGTAGCCACTGGTGGTGGGCTGCTGGTGGCCAAGGCGAGAATCGGGACCGAGGCCTTCTGCACGGTTGCAGGCCGCGTGGGGTGGCTCAGCGGATGTGGCTGGCCATGGCGATACCATTTGCGCACTAATTGACCACCAACGAGCCATTGGCGCCATCGCTAGGGGCCGTGTAGCCACTGGTGGTGGGCTGCTGGTGGCCAAGGCGAGAATCGGGACCGAGGCCTTCTGCACGGTTGCAGGCTGCGTGGGGTGGCTCAGCGGATGTGGCTGGCCATGGCGATACCATTTGCGCTCTAATTTACCACCAACGAGCCATTGGCGCCATCGCTAGAGGCCGTGTAGCCACTGGTGGTGGGCTGCTGGTGGGCAAGGCGAGAATCGGGACCGAGGCCTTCTGCACGGTTGCAGGCTGCGTGGGGTGGCTCAGCGGATGTGGCTGGCCATGGCGATACCATTTGCGCTCTAATTTACCACCAACGAGCCATTGGCGCCATCGCTAGAGGCCGTGTAGCCACTGGTGGTGGGCTGCTGGTGGGCAAGGCGAGAATCGGGACCGAGGCCTTCTGCACGGTTGCAGGCTGCGTGGGGTGGCTCAGCGGATGTGGCTGGCCATGGCGATACCATTTGCGCTCTAATTTACCACCAACGAGCCATTGGCGCCATCGCTAGAGGCCGTGTAGCCACTGGTGGTGGGCTGCTGGTGGGCAAGGCGAGAATCGGGACCGAGGCCTTCTGCACGGTTGCAGGCCGCGTGGGGTGGCTCAGCGGATGTGGCTGGCCATGGCGATACCATTTGCGCTCTAATTTACCACCAACGAGCCATTGGCGCCATCGCTAGAGGCCGTGTAGCCACTGGTGGTGGGCTGCTGGTGGGCAAGGCGAGAATCGGGACCGAGGCCTTCTGCACGGTTGCAGGCCGCGTGGGGTGGCTCAGCGGATGTGGCTGGCCATGGCGATACCATTTGCGCTCTAATTTACCACCAACGAGCCAATGGCGCCATCGCTAGGGGCCGTGTAGCCACTGGTGGTGGGCTGCTGGTGGCCAAGGCGAGAATCGGGACCGAGGCCTTCTGCACGGTTGCAGGCTGCGTGGGGTGGCTCAGCGGATGTGGCTGGCCATGGCGATACCATTTGCGCTCTAATTTACCACCAACGAGCCATTGGCGCCATCGCTAGAGGCCGTGTAGCCACTGGTGGTGGGCTGCTGGTGGGCAAGGCGAGAATCGGGACCGAGGCCTTCTGCACGGTTGCAGGCTGCGTGGGGTGGCTCAGCGGATGTGGCTGGCCATGGCGATACCATTTGCGCTCTAATTTACCACCAACGAGCCAATGGCGCCATCGCTAGGGGCCGTGTAGCCACTGGTGGTGGGCTGCTGGTGGGCAAGGCGAGAATCGGGACCGAGGCCTTCTGCACGGTTGCAGGCTGCGTGGGGTGGCTCAGCGGATGTGGCTGGCCATGGCGATACCATTTGCGCTCTAATTTACCACCAACGAGCCATTGGCGCCATCGCTAGAGGCCGTGTAGCCACTGGTGGTGGGCTGCTGGTGGGCAAGGCGAGAATCGGGACCGAGGCCTTCTGCACGGTTGCAGGCTGCGTGGGGTGGCTCAGCGGATGTGGCTGGCCATGGCGATACCATTTGCGCTCTAATTTACCACCAACGAGCCATTGGCGCCATCGCTAGAGGCCGTGTAGCCACTGGTGGTGGGCTGCTGGTGGGCAAGGCGAGAATCGGGACCGAGGCCTTCTGCACGGTTGCAGGCTGCGTGGGGTGGCTCAGCGGATGTGGCTGGCCATGGCGATACCATTTGCGCTCTAATTTACCACCAACGAGCCATTGGCGCCATCGCTAGGGGCCGTGTAGCCACTGGTGGTGGGCTGCTGGTGGGCAAGGCGAGAATCGGGACCGAGGCCTTCTGCACGGTTGCAGGCTGCGTGGGGTGGCTCAGCGGATGTGGCTGGCCATGGCGATACCATTTGCGCACTAATTTACCACCAACGAGCCAATGGCGCCATCGCTAGGGGCCGTGTAGCCACTGGTGGTGGGCTGCTGGTGGGCAAGGCGAGAATCGGGACCGAGGCCTTCTGCACGGTTGCAGGCTGCGTGGGGTGGCTCAGCGGATGTGGCTGGCCATGGCGATACCATTTGCGCACTAATTTACCACCAACGAGCCATTGGCGCCATCGCTAGAGGCCGTGTAGCCACTGGTGGTGGGCTGCTGGTGGCCAAGGCGAGAATCGGGACCGAGGCCTTCTGCACGGTTGCAGGCTGCGTGGGGTGGCTCAGCGGATGTGGCTGGCCATGGCGATACCATTTGCGCACTAATTGACCACCAACGAGCCATTGGCGCCATCGCTAGGGGCCGTGTAGCCACTGGTGGTGGGCTGCTGGTGGGCAAGGCGAGAATCGGGACCGAGGCCTTCTGCACGGTTGCAGGCTGCGTGGGGTGGCTCAGCGGATGTGGCTGGCCATGGCGATACCATTTGCGCTCTAATTTACCACCAACGAGCCATTGGCGCCATCGCTAGAGGCCGTGTAGCCACTGGTGGTGGGCTGCTGGTGGGCAAGGCGAGAATCGGGACCGAGGCCTTCTGCACGGTTGCAGGCTGCGTGGGGTGGCTCAGCGGATGTGGCTGGCCATGGCGATACCATTTGCGCTCTAATTGACCGCCAACGAGCCATTGGCGCCATCGCTAGGGGCCGTGTAGCCACAGGTGGTGGGCTGCTGGTGGGCAAGGCGAGAATCGGGACCGAGGCCTTCTGCACGGTTGCAGGCTGCGTGGGGTGGCTCAGCGGATGTGGCTGGCCATGGCGATACCATTTGCGCACTAATTGACCACCAACGAGCCATTGGCGCCATCGCTAGAGGCCGTGTAGCCACTGGTGGTGGGCTGCTGGTGGCCAAGGCGAGAATCGGGACCGAGGCCTTCTGCACGGTTGCAGGCTGCGTGGGGTGGCTCAGCGGATGTGGCTGGCCATGGCGATACCATTTGCGCTCTAATTTACCACCAACGAGCCATTGGCGCCATCGCTAGAGGCCGTGTAGCCACTGGTGGTGGGCTGCTGGTGGCCAAGGCGAGAATCGGGACCGAGGCCTTCTGCACGGTTGCAGGCTGCGTGGGGTGGCTCAGCGGATGTGGCTGGCCATGGCGATACCATTTGCGCTCTAATTTACCACCAACGAGCCATTGGCGCCATCGCTAGAGGCCGTGTAGCCACTGGTGGTGGGCTGCTGGTGGCCAAGGCGAGAATCGGGACCGAGGCCTTCTGCACGGTTGCAGGCTGCGTGGGGTGGCTCAGCGGATGTGGCTGGCCATGGCGATACCATTTGCGCTCTAATTTACCACCAACGAGCCATTGGCGCCATCGCTAGAGGCCGTGTAGCCACTGGTGGTGGGCTGCTGGTGGCCAAGGCGAGAATCGGGACCGAGGCCTCCTGCACGGTTGCAGGCTGCGTGGGGTGGCTCAGCGGATGTGGCTGGCCATGGCGATACCATTTGCGCTCTAATTTACCACCAACGAGCCATTGGCGCCATCGCTAGAGGCCGTGTAGCCACTGGTGGTGGGCTGCTGGTGGCCAAGGCGAGAATCGGGACCGAGGCCTTCTGCACGGTTGCAGGCCGCGTGGGGTGGCTCAGCGGATGTGGCTGGCCATGGCGATACCATTTGCGCACTAATTTACCACCAACGAGCCATTGGCGCCATCGCTAGAGGCCGTGTAGCCACTGGTGGTGGGCTGCTGGTGGGCAAGGCGAGAATCGGGACCGAGGCCTCCTGCACGGTTGCAGGCCGCGTGGGGTGGCTCAGCGGATGTGGCTGGCCATGGCGATACCATTTGCGCACTAATTTACCACCAACGAGCCATTGGCGCCATCGCTAGAGGCCGTGTAGCCACTGGTGGTGGGCTGCTGGTGGGCAAGGCGAGAATCGGGACCGAGGCCTCCTGCACGGTTGCAGGCTGCGTGGGGTGGCTCAGCGGATGTGGCTGGCCATGGCGATACCATTTGCGCTCTAATTTACCACCAACGAGCCATTGGCGCCATCGCTAGAGGCCGTGTAGCCACTGGTGGTGGGCTGCTGGTGGCCAAGGCGAGAATCGGGACCGAGGCCTTCTGCACGGTTGCAGGCCGCGTGGGGTGGCTCAGCGGATGTGGCTGGCCATGGCGATACCATTTGCGCACTAATTTACCACCAACGAGCCATTGGCGCCATCGCTAGGGGCCGTGTAGCCACAGGTGGTGGGCTGCTGGTGGGCAAGGCGAGAATCGGGACCGAGGCCTTCTGCACGGTTGCAGGCTGCGTGGGGTGGCTCAGCGGATGTGGCTGGCCATGGCGATACCATTTGCGCACTAATTGACCGACAACGAGCCATTGGCGCCATCGCTAAGGGCCGTGTAGCCACTGGTGGTGGGCTGCTGGTGGCCAAGGCGAGAATCGGGACCGAGGCCTTCTGCACGGTTGCAGGCTGCGTGGGGTGGCTCAGCGGATGTGGCTGGCCATGGCGATACCATTTGCGCTCTAATTTACCACCAACGAGCCATTGGCGCCATCGCTAGAGGCCGTGTAGCCACTGGTGGTGGGCTGCTGGTGGCCAAGGCGAGAATCGGGACCGAGGCCTTCTGCACGGTTGCAGGCCGCGTGGGGTGGCTCAGCGGATGTGGCTGGCCATGGCGATACCATTTGCGCTCTAATTTACCACCAACGAGCCATTGGCGCCATCGCTAGAGGCCGTGTAGCCACTGGTGGTGGGCTGCTGGTGGGCAAGGCGAGAATCGGGACCGAGGCCTTCTGCACGGTTGCAGGCTGCGTGGGGTGGCTCAGCGGATGTGGCTGGCCATGGCGATACCATTTGCGCTCTAATTTACCACCAACGAGCCATTGGCGCCATCGCTAGAGGCCGTGTAGCCACTGGTGGTGGGCTGCTGGTGGGCAAGGCGAGAATCGGGACCGAGGCCTTCTGCACGGTTGCAGGCCGCGTGGGGTGGCTCAGCGGATGTGGCTGGCCATGGCGATACCATTTGCGCACTAATTTACCACCAACGAGCCATTGGCGCCATCGCTAGAGGCCGTGTAGCCACTGGTGGTGGGCTGCTGGTGGGCAAGGCGAGAATCGGGACCGAGGCCTCCTGCACGGTTGCAGGCTGCGTGGGGTGGCTCAGCGGATGTGGCTGGCCATGGCGATACCATTTGCGCTCTAATTGACCGACAACGAGCCATTGGCGCCATCGCTAGAGGCCGTGTAGCCACTGCTGGTGGGCTGCTGGTGGCCAAGGCGAGAATCGGGACCGAGGCCTTCTGCACGGTTGCAGGCTGCGTGGGGTGGCTCAGCGGACGTGGCTGGCCATGGCGATACCATTTGCGCTCTAATTTACCACCAACGAGCCATTGGCGCCATCGCTAGAGGCCGTGTAGCCACTGGTGGTGGGCTGCTGGTGGCCAAGGCGAGAATCGGGACCGAGGCCTTCTGCACGGTTGCAGGCTGCGTGGGGTGGCTCAGCGGATGTGGCTGGCCATGGCGATACCATTTGCGCTCTAATTGACCGACAACGAGCCATTGGCGCCATCGCTAGAGGCCGTGTAGCCACTGGTGGTGGGCTGCTGGTGGCCAAGGCGAGAATCGGGACCGAGGCCTTCTGCACGGTTGCAGGCTGCGTGGGGTGGCTCAGCGGACGTGGCTGGCCATGGCGATACCATTTGCGCTCTAATTTACCACCAACGAGCCATTGGCGCCATCGCTAGAGGCCGTGTAGCCACTGGTGGTGGGCTGCTGGTGGCCAAGGCGAGAATCGGGACCGAGGCCTTCTGCACGGTTGCAGGCTGCGTGGGGTGGCTCAGCGGACGTGGCTGGCCATGGCGATACCATTTGCGCTCTAATTGACCGACAACGAGCCATTGGCGCCATCGCTAGAGGCCGTGTAGCCACTGGTGGTGGGCTGCTGGTGGCCAAGGCGAGAATCGGGACCGAGGCCTTCTGCACGGTTGCAGGCCGCGTGGGGTGGCTCAGCGGATGTGGCTGGCCATGGCGATACCATTTGCGCACTAATTTACCACCAACGAGCCATTGGCGCCATCGCTAGAGGCCGTGTAGCCACTGGTGGTGGGCTGCTGGTGGCCAAGGCGAGAATCGGGACCGAGGCCTTCTGCACGGTTGCAGGCTGCGTGGGGTGGCTCAGCGGATGTGGCTGGCCATGGCGATACCATTTGCGCTCTAATTGACCGACAACGAGCCATTGGCGCCATCGCTAGAGGCCGTGTAGCCACTGGTGGTGGGCTGCTGGTGGCCAAGGCGAGAATCGGGACCGAGGCCTTCTGCACGGTTGCAGGCTGCGTGGGGTGGCTCAGCGGATGTGGCTGGCCATGGCGATACCATTTGCGCTCTAATTTACCACCAACGAGCCATTGGCGCCATCGCTAGAGGCCGTGTAGCCACTGGTGGTGGGCTGCTGGTGGCCAAGGCGAGAATCGGGACCGAGGCCTTCTGCACGGTTGCAGGCTGCGTGGGGTGGCTCAGCGGATGTGGCTGGCCATGGCGATACCATTTGCGCTCTAATTTACCACCAACGAGCCATTGGCGCCATCGCTAGGGGCCGTGTAGCCACTGGTGGTGGGCTGCTGGTGGCCAAGGCGAGAATCGGGACCGAGGCCTTCTGCACGGTTGCAGGCTGCGTGGGGTGGCTCAGCGGATGTGGCTGGCCATGGCGATACCATTTGCGCACTAATTTACCACCAACGAGCCATTGGCGCCATCGCTAGAGGCCGTGTAGCCACTGGTGGTGGGCTGCTGGTGGCCAAGGCGAGAATCGGGACCGAGGCCTTCTGCACGGTTGCAGGCTGCGTGGGGTGGCTCAGCGGATGTGGTTGGCCATGGCGATACCATTTGCGCTCTAATTTACCACCAACGAGCCATTGGCGCCATCGCTAGAGGCCGTGTAGCCACTGGTGGTGGGCTGCTGGTGGGCAAGGCGAGAATCGGGACCGAGGCCTTCTGCACGGTTGCAGGCCGCGTGGGGTGGCTCAGCGGAAGTGGCTGGCCATGGCGATACCATTTGTGCTCTAATTGACCGACAACGAGCCATTGGCGCCATCACTAGAGGCCGTGTAGCCACAGGTGGTGGGCTGCTGGTGGGCAAGGCGAGAATCGGGACCGAGGCCTTCTGCACGGTTGCAGGCTGCGTGGGGTGGCTCAGCGGAAGTGGCTGGCCATGGCGATACCATTTGTGCTCTAATTGACCGACAACGAGCCATTGGCGCCATCGCTAGAGGCCGTGTAGCCACTGGTGGTGGGCTGCTGGTGGGCAAGGCGAGAATCGGGACCGAGGCCTTCTGCACGGTTGCAGGCTGCGTGGGGTGGCTCAGCGGATGTGGCTGGCCATGGCGATACCATTTGCGCTCTAATTGACCGCCAACGAGCCATTGGCGCCATCGCTAGAGGCCGTGTAGCCACTGGTGGTGGGCTGCTGGTGGGCAAGGCGAGAATCGGGACCGAGGCCTTCTGCACGGTTGCAGGCCGCGTGGGGTGGCTCAGCGGATGTGGCTGGCCATGGCGATACCATTTGCGCACTAATTTACCACCAACGAGCCAATGGCGCCATCGCTAGAGGCCGTGTAGCCACTGGTGGTGGGCTGCTGGTGGGCAAGGCGAGAATCGGGACCGAGGCCTTCTGCACGGTTGCAGGCTGCGTGGGGTGGCTCAGCGGATGTGGCTGGCCATGGCGATACCATTTGCGCACTAATTTACCACCAACGAGCCAATGGCGCCATCGCTAGGGGCCGTGTAGCCACTGGTGGTGGGCTGCTGGTGGGCAAGGCGAGAATCGGGACCGAGGCCTTCTGCACGGTTGCAGGCTGCGTGGGGTGGCTCAGCGGATGTGGATGGCCATGGCGATACCATTTGCGCACTAATTTACCACCAACGAGCCATTGGCGCCATCGCTAGAGGCCGTGTAGCCACTGGTGGTGGGCTGCTGGTGGGCAAGGCGAGAATCGGGACCGAGGCCTTCTGCACGGTTGCAGGCTGCGTGGGGTGGCTCAGCGGATGTGGCTGGCCATGGCGATACCATTTGCGCTCTAATTTACCACCAACGAGCCATTGGCGCCATCGCTAGAGGCCGTGTAGCCACTGGTGGTGGGCTGCTGGTGGGCAGGCGAGAATCGGGACCGAGGCCTTTTGCACGGTTGCAGGCCGCGTGGGGTGGCTCAGCGGATGTGGCTGGCCATGGCGATACCATTTGCGCTCTAATTTACCACCAACGAGCCAATGGCGCCATCGCTAGGGGCCGTGTAGCCACTGGTGGTGGGCTGCTGGTGGCCAAGGCGAGAATCGGGACCGAGGCCTTCTGCACGGTTGCAGGCTGCGTGGGGTGGCTCAGCGGATGTGGCTGGCCATGGCGATACCATTTGCGCACTAATTGACCGACAACGAGCCATTGGCGCCATCGCTAGGGGCCGTGTAGCCACTGGTGGTGGGCTGCTGGTGGGCAAGGCGAGAATCGGGACCGAGGCCTTCTGCACGGTTGCAGGCCGCGTGGGGTGGCTCAGCGGATGTGGCTGGCCATGGCGATACCATTTGCGCACTAATTTACCACGAACGAGCCATTGGCGCCATCGCTAGGGGCCGTGTAGCCACTGGTGGTGGGCTGCTGGTGGCCAAGGCGAGAATCGGGACCGAGGCCTTCTGCACGGTTGCAGGCCGCGTGGGGTGGCTCAGCGGATGTGGCTGGCCATGGCGATACCATTTGCGCATTAATTTACCACCAACGAGCCATTGGCGCCATCGCTAGAGGCCGTGTAGCCACTGCTGGTGGGCTGCTGGTGGCCAAGGCGAGAATCGGGACCGAGGCCTTCTGCACGGTTGCAGGCCGCGTGGGGTGGCTCAGCGGATGTGGCTGGCCATGGCGATACCATTTGCGCTCTAATTTACCACGAACGAGCCATTGGCGCCATCGCTAGAGGCCGTGTAGCCACTGCTGGTGGGCTGCTGGTGGCCAAGGCAAGAATCGGGACCGAGGCCTTCTGCACGGTTGCAGGCTGCGTGGGGTGGCTCAGCGGATGTGGCTGGCCATGGCGATACCATTTGCGCACTAATTGACCGACAACGAGCCATTGGCGCCATCGCTAGGGGCCGTGTAGCCACTGGTGGTGGGCTGCTGGTGGGCAAGGCGAGAATCGGGACCGAGGCCTTCTGCACGGTTGCAGGCCGCGTGGGGTGGCTCAGCGGATGTGGCTGGCCATGGCGATACCATTGCGCACT
>NW_009258120.1:59211-61800 GCF_000149755.1 Phytophthora sojae
CGTTTGCGCTCTAATTTACCGCCAACGAGCCATTGGCGCCATCGCTAGGGGCCGTATAGCCACTGGTGGTGGGCTGCTGGTGGGCAAGGCGAGAATCGGGACCGAGGCCTTCTGCACGGTTGCAGGCTGCGTGGGGTGGCTCAGCGGATGTGGCTGGCCATGGCGATACCATTTGCGCGCTAATTTACCACCAACGAGCCATTGGCGCCATCGCTAGAGGCCGTGTAGCCACTGGTGGTGGGCTGCTGGTGGCCAAGGCGAGAATCGGGACCGAGGCCTTCTGCACGGTTGCAGGCTGCGTGGGGTGGCTCAGCGGATGTGGCTGGCCATGGCGATACCATTTGCGCTCTAATTTACCACCAACGAGCCATTGGCGCCATCGCTAGAGGCCGTGTAGCCACTGGTGGTGGGCTGCTGGTGGCCAAGGCGAGAATCGGGACCGAGGCCTTCTGCACGGTTGCAGGCTGCGTGGGGTGGCTCAGCGGATGTGGCTGGCCATGGCGATACCATTTGCGCTCTAATTTACCACCAACGAGCCATTGGCGCCATCGCTAGAGGCCGTGTAGCCACTGGTGGTGGGCTGCTGGTGGCCAAGGCGAGAATCGGGACCGAGGCCTTCTGCACGGTTGCAGGCTGCGTGGGGTGGCTCAGCGGATGTGGCTGGCCATGGCGATACCATTTGCGCTCTAATTTACCACCAACGAGCCATTGGCGCCATCGCTAGGGGCCGTGTAGCCACTGGTGGTGGGCTGCTGGTGGCCAAGGCGAGAATCGGGACCGAGGCCTTCTGCACGGTTGCAGGCTGCGTGGGGTGGCTCAGCGGATGTGGTTGGCCATGGCGATACCATTTGCGCTCTAATTTACCACGAACGAGCCATTGGCGCCATCGCTAGAGGCCGTGTAGCCACTGCTGGTGGGCTGCTGGTGGCCAAGGCAAGAATCGGGACCGAGGCCTTCTGCACGGTTGCAGGCTGCGTGGGGTGGCTCAGCGGATGTGGCTGGCCATGGCGATACCATTTGCGCACTAATTGACCGACAACGAGCCATTGGCGCCATCGCTAGGGGCCGTGTAGCCACTGGTGGTGGGCTGCTGGTGGGCAAGGCGAGAATCGGGACCGAGGCCTTCTGCACGGTTGCAGGCCGCGTGGGGTGGCTCAGCGGATGTGGCTGGCCATGGCGATACCATTTGCGCACTAATTTACCACCAACGAGCCATTGGCGCCATCGCTAGGGGCCGTGTAGCCACTGGTGGTGGGCTGCTGGTGGCCAAGGCGAGAATCGGGACCGAGGCCTTCTGCACGGTTGCAGGCCGCGTGGGGTGGCTCAGCGGATGTGGCTGGCCATGGCGATACCATTTGCGCACTAATTTACCACCAACGAGCCAATGGCGCCATCGCTAGAGGCCGTGTAGCCACTGGTGGTGGGCTGCTGGTGGGCAAGGCGAGAATCGGGACCGAGGCCTTCTGCACGGTTGCAGGCTGCGTGGGGTGGCTCAGCGGATGTGGCTGGCCATGGCGATACCATTTGCGCACTAATTTACCACCAACGAGCCATTGGCGCCATCGCTAGAGGCCGTGTAGCCACTGGTGGTGGGCTGCTGGTGGGCAAGGCGAGAATCGGGACCGAGGCCTTCTGCACGGTTGCAGGCTGCGTGGGGTGGCTCAGCGGATGTGGCTGGCCATGGCGATACCATTTGCGCTCTAATTTACCACCAACGAGCCATTGGCGCCATCGCTAGAGGCCGTGTAGCCACTGGTGGTGGGCTGCTGGTGGGCAAGGCGAGAATCGGGACCGAGGCCTTCTGCACGGTTGCAGGCCGCGTGGGGTGGCTCAGCGGATGTGGCTGGCCATGGCGATACCATTTGCGCTCTAATTTACCACCAACGAGCCATTGGCGCCATCGCTAGAGGCCGTGTAGCCACTGGTGGTGGGCTGCTGGTGGGCAAGGCGAGAATCGGGACCGAGGCCTTCTGCACGGTTGCAGGCTGCGTGGGGTGGCTCAGCGGATGTGGCTGGCCATGGCGATACCATTTGCGCTCTAATTTACCACCAACGAGCCATTGGCGCCATCGCTAGAGGCCGTGTAGCCACTGGTGGTGGGCTGCTGGTGGGCAAGGCGAGAATCGGGACCGAGGCCTTCTGCACGGTTGCAGGCTGCGTGGGGTGGCTCAGCGGATGTGGCTGGCCATGGCGATACCATTTGCGCTCTAATTTACCACCAACGAGCCATTGGCGCCATCGCTAGGGGCCGTGTAGCCACTGGTGGTGGGCTGCTGGTGGCCAAGGCGAGAATCGGGACCGAGGCCTTCTGCACGGTTGCAGGCTGCGTGGGGTGGCTCAGCGGATGTGGCTGGCCATGGCGATACCATTTGCGCTCTAATTTACCACCAACGAGCCATTGGCGCCATCGCTAGAGGCCGTGTAGCCACTGGTGGTGGGCTGCTGGTGGGCAAGGCGAGAATCGGGACCGAGGCCTTCTGCACGGTTGCAGGCCGCGTGGGGTGGCTCAGCGGATGTGGCTGGCCATGGCGATACCATTTGCGCACTAATTTACCACCAACGAGCCAATGGCGCCATCACTAGGGGCCG
>NW_009258120.1:66085-68520 GCF_000149755.1 Phytophthora sojae
AGGATCCCCTACCACCAACGAGCCATTGGCGCCATCGCTAGAGGCCGTGTAGCCACTGCTGGTGGGCTGCTGGTGGCCAAGGCGAGAATCGGGACCGAGGCCTTCTACACGGTTGCAGGCTGCGTGGGGTGGCTCAGCGGATGTGGCTGGCCATGGCGATACCATTTGCGCACTAATTTACCACGAACGAGCCATTGGCGCCATCGCTAGAGGCCGTGTAGCCACTGCTGGTGGGCTGCTGGTGGCCAAGGCGAGAATCGGGACCGAGGCCTTCTGCACGGTTGCAGGCTGCGTGGGGTGGCTCAGCGGATGTGGCTGGCCATGGCGATACCATTTGCGCACTAATTGACCACGAACGAGCCATTGGCGCCATCGCTAGAGGCCGTGTAGCCACTGCTGGTGGGCTGCTGGTGGCCAAGGCAAGAATCGGGACCGAGGCCTTCTGCACGGTTGCAGGCTGCGTGGGGTGGCTCAGCGGATGTGGCTGGCCATGGCGATACCATTTGCGCACTAATTTACCACCAACGAGCCATTGGCGCCATCGCTAGGGGCCGTGTAGCCACTGGTGGTGGGCTGCTGGTGGGCAAGGCGAGAATCGGGACCGAGGCCTTCTGCACGGTTGCAGGCTGCGTGGGGTGGCTCAGCGGATGTGGCTGGCCATGGCGATACCATTTGCGCACTAATTTACCACCAACGAGCCATTGGCGCCATCGCTAGAGGCCGTGTAGCCACTGGTGGTGGGCTGCTGGTGGCCAAGGCGAGAATCGGGACCGAGGCCTTCTGCACGGTTGCAGGCTGCGTGGGGTGGCTCAGCGGATGTGGCTGGCCATGGCGATACCATTTGCGCTCTAATTTACCACCAACGAGCCATTGGCGCCATCGCTAGAGGCCGTGTAGCCACTGGTGGTGGGCTGCTGGTGGCCAAGGCGAGAATCGGGACCGAGGCCTTCTGCACGGTTGCAGGCTCCGTGGGGTGGCTCAGCGGATGTGGCTGGGCATGGCGATACCATTTGCGCTCTAATATACCACCAACGAGCCATTGGCGCCATCGCTAGAGGCCGTGTAGCCACTGGTGGTGGGCTGCTGGTGGCCAAGGCGAGAATCGGGACCGAGGCCTTCTGCACGGTTGCAGGCTGCGTGGGGTGGCTCAGCGGATGTGGCTGGCCATGGCGATACCATTTGCGCTCTAATTTACCACCAACGAGCCATTGGCGCCATCGCTAGAGGCCGTGTAGCCACTGGTGGTGGGCTGCTGGTGGCCAAGGCGAGAATCGGGACCGAGGCCTTCTGCACGGTTGCAGGCTGCGTGGGGTGGCTCAGCGGATGTGGCTGGCCATGGCGATACCATTTGCGCTCTAATTTACCACCAACGAGCCATTGGCGCCATCGCTAGAGGCCGTGTAGCCACTGGTGGTGGGCTGCTGGTGGCCAAGGCGAGAATCGGGACCGAGGCCTTCTGCACGGTTGCAGGCTGCGTGGGGTGGCTCAGCGGATGTGGCTGGCCATGGCGATACCATTTGCGCTCTAATTTACCACCAACGAGCCATTGGCGCCATCGCTAGGGGCCGTGTAGCCACTGGTGGTGGGCTGCTGGTGGGCAAGGCGAGAATCGGGACCGAGGCCTTCTGCACGGTTGCAGGCTGCGTGGGGTGGCTCAGCGGATGTGGCTGGCCATGGCGATACCATTTGCGCACTAATTTACCACCAACGAGCCATTGGCGCCATCGCTAGAGGCCGTGTAGCCACTGGTGGTGGGCTGCTGGTGGCCAAGGCGAGAATCGGGACCGAGGCCTTCTGCACGGTTGCAGGCTGCGTGGGGTGGCTCAGCGGATGTGGCTGGCCATGGCGATACCATTTGCGCACTAATTTACCACCAACGAGCCATTGGCGCCATCGCTAGAGGCCGTGTAGCCACTGGTGGTGGGCTGCTGGTGGCCAAGGCGAGAATCGGGACCGAGGCCTTCTGCACGGTTGCAGGCCGCGTGGGGTGGCTCAGCGGATGTGGCTGGCCATGGCGATACCATTTGCGCTCTAATTTACCACCAACGAGCCATTGGCGCCATCGCTAGAGGCCGTGTAGCCACTGGTGGTGGGCTGCTGGTGGCCAAGGCGAGAATCGGGACCGAGGCCTTCTGCACGGTTGCAGGCCGCGTGGGGTGGCTCAGCGGATGTGGCTGGCCATGGCGATACCATTTGCGCACTAATTTACCACCAACGAGCCATTGGCGCCATCGCTAGGGGCCGTGTAGCCACTGGTGGTGGGCTGCTGGTGGGCAAGGCGAGAATCGGGACCGAGGCCTTCTGCACGGTTGCAGGCCGCGTGGGGTGGCTCAGCGGATGTGGCTGGCCATGGCGATACCATTTGCGCACTAATTTACCACCAACGAGCCATTGGCGCCATCGCTAGAGGCCGTGTAGCCACTGGTGGTGGGCTG
>NW_009258120.1:96956-100032 GCF_000149755.1 Phytophthora sojae
AGGATCCCCATACCATTTGCGCTCTAATATACCACCAACGAGCCATTGACGCCATCGCTAGGGGCCGTGTAGCCACTGGTGGTGGGCTGCTGGTGGGCAAGGCGAGAATCGGGACCGAGGCCTTCTGCACGGTTGCAGGCTGCGTGGGGTGGCTCAGCGGACGTGGCTGGGCATGGCGATACCATTTGCGCTCTAATTGACCGACAACGAGCCATTGGCGCCATCGCTAGAGGCCGTGTAGCCACTGGTGGTGGGCTGCTGGTGGCCAAGGCGAGAATCGGGACCGAGGCCTTCTGCACGGTTGCAGGCTGCGTGGGGTGGCTCAGCGGATGTGGCTGGCCATGGCGATACCATTTGCGCGCTAATATACCACCAACGAGCCATTGGCGCCATCGCTAGAGGCCGTGTAGCCACTGGTGGTGGGCTGCTGGTGGCCAAGGCGAGAATCGGGACCGAGGCCTTCTGCACGGTTGCAGGCTGCGTGGGGTGGCTCTGCGGATGTGGCTGGCCATGGCGATACCATTTGCGCGCTAATATACCACCAACGAGCCATTGGCGCCATCGCTAGAGGCCGTGTAGCCACTGGTGGTGGGCTGCTGGTGGGCAAGGCGAGAATCGGGACCGAGGCCTTCTGCACGGTTGCAGGCTGCGTGGGGTGGCTCAGCGGATGTGGCTGGCCATGGCGATACCATTTGCGCTCTAATTTACCACCAACGAGCCATTGGCGCCATCGCTAGAGGCCGTGTAGCCACTGGTGGTGGGCTGCTGGTGGGCAAGGCGAGAATCGGGACCGAGGCCTTCTGCACGGTTGCAGGCTGCGTGGGGTGGCTCAGCGGATGTGGCTGGCCATGGCGATACCATTTGCGCTCTAATTGACCACCAACGAGCCATTGGCGCCATCGCTAGAGGCCGTGTAGCCACTGGTGGTGGGCTGCTGGTGGCCAAGGCGAGAATCGGGACCGAGGCCTTCTGCACGGTTGCAGGCTGCGTGGGGTGGCTCAGCGGATGTGGCTGGTCATGGCGATACCATTTGCGCTCTAATTGACCGACAACGAGCCATTGGCGCCATCGCTAGAGGCCGTGTAGCCACTGGTGGTGGGCTGCTGGTGGCCAAGGCGAGAATCGGGACCGAGGCCTTCTGCACGGTTGCAGGCTGCGTGGGGTGGCTCAGCGGATGTGGCTGGCCATGGCGATACCATTTGCGCTCTAATTTACCACCAACGAGCCATTGGCGCCATCGCTAGAGGCCGTGTAGCCACTGGTGGTGGGCTGCTGGTGGGCAAGGCGAGAATCGGGACCGAGGCCTTCTGCACGGTTGCAGGCCGCGTGGGGTGGCTCAGCGGATGTGGCTGGCCATGGCGATACCATTTGCGCTCTAATTTACCACCAACGAGCCATTGGCGCCATCGCTAGAGGCCGTGTAGCCACTGGTGGTGGGCTGCTGGTGGGCAAGGCGAGAATCGGGACCGAGGCCTTCTGCACGGTTGCAGGCTGCGTGGGGTGGCTCAGCGGATGTGGCTGGCCATGGCGATACCATTTGCGCTCTAATTTACCACCAACGAGCCATTGGCGCCATCGCTAGAGGCCGTGTAGCCACTGGTGGTGGGCTGCTGGTGGGCAAGGCGAGAATCGGGACCGAGGCCTTCTGCACGGTTGCAGGCCGCGTGGGGTGGCTCAGCGGATGTGGCTGGCCATGGCGATACCATTTGCGCTCTAATTTACCACCAACGAGCCAATGGCGCCATCACTAGGGGCCGTGTAGCCACTGGTGGTGGGCTGCTGGTGGGCAAGGCGAGAATCGGGACCGAGGCCTTCTGCACGGTTGCAGGCCGCGTGGGGTGGCTCAGCGGATGTGGCTGGCCATGGCGATACCATTTGCGCTCTAATTTACCACCAACGAGCCATTGGCGCCATCGCTAGAGGCCGTGTAGCCACTGGTGGTGGGCTGCTGGTGGGCAAGGCGAGAATCGGGACCGAGGCCTTCTGCACGGTTGCAGGCTGCGTGGGGTGGCTCAGCGGATGTGGCTGGCCATGGCGATACCATTTGCGCTCTAATTTACCACCAACGAGCCATTGGCGCCATCGCTAGAGGCCGTGTAGCCACTGGTGGTGGGCTGCTGGTGGGCAAGGCGAGAATCGGGACCGAGGCCTTCTGCACGGTTGCAGGCTGCGTGGGGTGGCTCAGCGGATGTGGCTGGCCATGGCGATACCATTTGCGCTCTAATTTACCACCAACGAGCCATTGGCGCCATCGCTAGAGGCCGTGTAGCCACTGGTGGTGGGCTGCTGGTGGCCAAGGCGAGAATCGGGACCGAGGCCTTCTGCACGGTTGCAGGCTGCGTGGGGTGGCTCAGCGGATGTGGCTGGCCATGGCGATACCATTTGCGCTCTAATTTACCACCAACGAGCCATTGGCGCCATCGCTAGAGGCCGTGTAGCCACTGGTGGTGGGCTGCTGGTGGCCAAGGCGAGAATCGGGACCGAGGCCTTCTGCACGGTTGCAGGCTGCGTGGGGTGGCTCAGCGGATGTGGCTGGCCATGGCGATACCATTTGCGCTCTAATTTACCACCAACGAGCCATTGGCGCCATCGCTAGGGGCCGTGTAGCCACTGGTGGTGGGCTGCTGGTGGCCAAGGCGAGAATCGGGACCGAGGCCTTCTGCACGGTTGCAGGCCGCGTGGGGTGGCTCAGCGGATGTGGCTGGCCATGGCGATACCATTTGCGCACTAATTTACCACCAACGAGCCATTGGCGCCATCGCTAGGGGCCGTGTAGCCACTGGTGGTGGGCTGCTGGTGGGCAAGGCGAGAATCGGGACCGAGGCCTTCTGCACGGTTGCAGGCCGCGTGGGGTGGCTCAGCGGATGTGGCTGGCCATGGCGATACCATTTGCGCACTAATTTACCACCAACGAGCCATTGGCGCCATCGCTAGAGGCCGTGTAGCCACTGGTGGTGGGCTGCTGGTGGGCAAGGCGAGAATCGGGACCGAGGCCTTCTGCACGGTTGCAGGCCGCGTGGGGTGGCTCAGCGGATGTGGCTGGCCATGGCGATACCATTTGCGCACTAATTTACCA
>NW_009258120.1:100458-120209 GCF_000149755.1 Phytophthora sojae
AGGATCCCCTGTAGCCACTGGTGGTGGGCTGCTGGTGGGCAAGGCGAGAATCGGGACCGAGGCCTTCTGCACGGTTGCAAGCCGCGTGGGGTGGCTCAGCGGATGTGGCTGGCCATGGCGATACCATTTGCGCACTAATTTACCACCAACGAGCCATTGGCGCCATCGCTAGGGGCCGTGTAGCCACTGGTGGTGGGCTGCTGGTGGGCAAGGCGAGAATCGGGACCGAGGCCTTCTGCACGGTTGCAGGCCGCGTGGGGTGGCTCAGCGGATGTGGCTGGCCATGGCGATACCATTTGCGCACTAATTTACCACCAACGAGCCATTGGCGCCATCGCTAGGGGCCGTGTAGCCACTGGTGGTGGGCTGCTGGTGGCCAAGGCGAGAATCGGGACCGAGGCCTTCTGCACGGTTGCAGGCCGCGTGGGGTGGCTCAGCGGATGTGGCTGGCCATGGCGATACCATTTGCGCACTAATTTACCACCAACGAGCCATTGGCGCCATCGCTAGAGGCCGTGTAGCCACTGGTGGTGGGCTGCTGGTGGGCAAGGCGAGAATCGGGACCGAGGCCTTCTGCACGGTTGCAGGCCGCGTGGGGTGGCTCAGCGGATGTGGCTGGCCATGGCGATACCATTTGCGCTCTAATTTACCACCAACGAGCCATTGGCGCCATCGCTAGAGGCCGTGTAGCCACTGGTGGTGGGCTGCTGGTGGGCAAGGCGAGAATCGGGACCGAGGCCTTCTGCACGGTTGCAGGCTGCGTGGGGTGGCTCAGCGGATGTGGCTGGCCATGGCGATACCATTTGCGCTCTAATTTACCACCAACGAGCCATTGGCGCCATCGCTAGAGGCCGTGTAGCCACTGGTGGTGGGCTGCTGGTGGGCAAGGCGAGAATCGGGACCGAGGCCTTCTGCACGGTTGCAGGCTGCGTGGGGTGGCTCAGCGGATGTGGCTGGCCATGGCGATACCATTTGCGCTCTAATTTACCACCAACGAGCCATTGGCGCCATCGCTAGAGGCCGTGTAGCCACTGGTGGTGGGCTGCTGGTGGGCAAGGCGAGAATCGGGACCGAGGCCTTCTGCACGGTTGCAGGCTGCGTGGGGTGGCTCAGCGGATGTGGCTGGCCATGGCGATACCATTTGCGCTCTAATTTACCACCAACGAGCCATTGGCGCCATCGCTAGAGGCCGTGTAGCCACTGGTGGTGGGCTGCTGGTGGCCAAGGCGAGAATCGGGACCGAGGCCTTCTGCACGGTTGCAGGCTGCGTGGGGTGGCTCAGCGGATGTGGCTGGCCATGGCGATACCATTTGCGCTCTAATTTACCACCAACGAGCCATTGGCGCCATCGCTAGAGGCCGTGTAGCCACTGGTGGTGGGCTGCTGGTGGGCAAGGCGAGAATCGGGACCGAGGCCTTCTGCACGGTTGCAGGCCGCGTGGGGTGGCTCAGCGGATGTGGCTGGCCATGGCGATACCATTTGCGCTCTAATTTACCACCAACGAGCCAATGGCGCCATCGCTAGGGGCCGTGTAGCCACTGGTGGTGGGCTGCTGGTGGGCAAGGCGAGAATCGGGACCGAGGCCTTCTGCACGGTTGCAGGCTGCGTGGGGTGGCTCAGCGGATGTGGCTGGCCATGGCGATACCATTTGCGCACTAATTTACCACCAACGAGCCATTGGCGCCATCGCTAGAGGCCGTGTAGCCACTGGTGGTGGGCTGCTGGTGGCCAAGGCGAGAATCGGGACCGAGGCCTTCTGCACGGTTGCAGGCTGCGTGGGGTGGCTCAGCGGATGTGGCTGGCCATGGCGATACCATTTGCGCTCTAATTTACCACCAACGAGCCATTGGCGCCATCGCTAGAGGCCGTGTAGCCACTGGTGGTGGGCTGCTGGTGGCCAAGGCGAGAATCGGGACCGAGGCCTTCTGCACGGTTGCAGGCTGCGTGGGGTGGCTCAGCGGATGTGGCTGGCCATGGCGATACCATTTGCGCTCTAATTTACCACCAACGAGCCATTGGCGCCATCGCTAGGGGCCGTGTAGCCACTGGTGGTGGGCTGCTGGTGGCCAAGGCGAGAATCGGGACCGAGGCCTTCTGCACGGTTGCAGGCTGCGTGGGGTGGCTCAGCGGATGTGGCTGGCCATGGCGATACCATTTGCGCTCTAATTTACCACCAACGAGCCATTGGCGCCATCGCTAGGGGCCGTGTAGCCACTGGTGGTGGGCTGCTGGTGGCCAAGGCGAGAATCGGGACCGAGGCCTTCTGCACGGTTGCAGGCTGCGTGGGGTGGCTCAGCGGATGTGGCTGGCCATGGCGATACCATTTGCGCTCTAATTTACCACGAACGAGCCATTGGCGCCATCGCTAGAGGCCGTGTAGCCACTGCTGGTGGGCTGCTGGTGGCCAAGGCGAGAATCGGGACCGAGGCCTTCTGCACGGTTGCAGGCTGCGTGGGGTGGCTCAGCGGATGTGGCTGGCCATGGCGATACCATTTGCGCTCTAATTGACCGACAACGAGCCATTGGCGCCATCGCTAGAGGCCGTGTAGCCACTGGTGGTGGGCTGCTGGTGGCCAAGGCGAGAATCGGGACCGAGGCCTTCTGCACGGTTGCAGGCTGCGTGGGGTGGCTCAGCGGATGTGGCTGGCCATGGCGATACCATTTGCGCTCTAATTTACCACCAACGAGCCATTGGCGCCATCGCTAGAGGCCGTGTAGCCACTGGTGGTGGGCTGCTGGTGGCCAAGGCGAGAATCGGGACCGAGGCCTTCTGCACGGTTGCAGGCCGCGTGGGGTGGCTCAGCGGATGTGGCTGGCCATGGCGATACCATTTGCGCTCTAATTTACCACCAACGAGCCATTGGCGCCATCGCTAGAGGCCGTGTAGCCACTGGTGGTGGGCTGCTGGTGGGCAAGGCGAGAATCGGGACCGAGGCCTTCTGCACGGTTGCAGGCCGCGTGGGGTGGCTCAGCGGATGTGGCTGGCCATGGCGATACCATTTGCGCTCTAATTTACCACCAACGAGCCATTGGCGCCATCGCTAGGGGCCGTGTAGCCACTGGTGGTGGGCTGCTGGTGGCCAAGGCGAGAATCGGGACCGAGGCCTTCTGCACGGTTGCAGGCTGCGTGGGGTGGCTCAGCGGATGTGGCTGGCCATGGCGATACCATTTGCGCTCAAATTTACCACCAACGAGCCATTGGCGCCATCGCTAAGGGCCGTGTAGCCACTGGTGGTGGGCTGCTGGTGGGCAAGGCGAGAATCGGGACCGAGGCCTTCTGCACGGTTGCAGGCTGCGTGGGGTGGCTCAGCGGATGTGGCTGGCCATGGCGATACCATTTGCGCTCAAATTTACCACCAACGAGCCATTGGCGCCATCGCTAGGGGCCGTGTAGCCACTGGTGGTGGGCTGCTGGTGGGCAAGGCGAGAATCGGGACCGAGGCCTTCTGCACGGTTGCAGGCCGCGTGGGGTGGCTCAGCGGATGTGGCTGGCCATGGCGATACCATTTGCGCTCTAATTTACCACCAACGAGCCATTGGCGCCATCGCTAGGGGCCGTGTAGCCACTGGTGGTGGGCTGCTGGTGGCCAAGGCGAGAATCGGGACCGAGGCCTTCTGCACGGTTGCAGGCTGCGTGGGGTGGCTCAGCGGATGTGGCTGGCCATGGCGATACCATTTGCGCTCTAATTTACCACCAACGAGCCATTGGCGCCATCGCTAGAGGCCGTGTAGCCACTGGTGGTGGGCTGCTGGTGGCCAAGGCGAGAATCGGGACCGAGGCCTTCTGCACGGTTGCAGGCTGCGTGGGGTGGCTCAGCGGATGTGGCTGGCCATGGCGATACCATTTGCGCTCAAATTTACCACCAACGAGCCATTGGCGCCATCGCTAGGGGCCGTGTAGCCACTGGTGGTGGGCTGCTGGTGGGCAAGGCGAGAATCGGGACCGAGGCCTTCTGCACGGTTGCAGGCCGCGTGGGGTGGCTCAGCGGATGTGGCTGGCCATGGCGATACCATTTGCGCTCTAATTTACCACCAACGAGCCATTGGCGCCATCGCTAGGGGCCGTGTAGCCACTGGTGGTGGGCTGCTGGTGGCCAAGGCGAGAATCGGGACCGAGGCCTTCTGCACGGTTGCAGGCTGCGTGGGGTGGCTCAGCGGATGTGGCTGGCCATGGCGATACCATTTGCGCTCTAATTTACCACCAACGAGCCATTGGCGCCATCGCTAGAGGCCGTGTAGCCACTGGTGGTGGGCTGCTGGTGGCCAAGGCGAGAATCGGGACCGAGGCCTTCTGCACGGTTGCAGGCTGCGTGGGGTGGCTCAGCGGATGTGGCTGGCCATGGCGATACCATTTGCGCTCTAATTTACCACCAACGAGCCATTGGCGCCATCGCTAGAGGCCGTGTAGCCACTGGTGGTGGGCTGCTGGTGGCCAAGGCGAGAATCGGGACCGAGGCCTTCTGCACGGTTGCAGGCTGCGTGGGGTGGCTCAGCGGATGTGGCTGGCCATGGCGATACCATTTGCGCTCTAATTTACCACCAACGAGCCAATGGCGCCATCGCTAGAGGCCGTGTAGCCACTGGTGGTGGGCTGCTGGTGGCCAAGGCGAGAATCGGGACCGAGGCCTTCTGCACGGTTGCAGGCTGCGTGGGGTGGCTCAGCGGATGTGGCTGGCCATGGCGATACCATTTGCGCTCTAATTTACCACCAACGAGCCAATGGCGCCATCGCTAGGGGCCGTGTAGCCACTGGTGGTGGGCTGCTGGTGGCCAAGGCGAGAATCGGGACCGAGGCCTTCTGCACGGTTGCAGGCCGCGTGGGGTGGCTCAGCGGATGTGGCTGGCCATGGCGATACCATTTGCGCACTAATTTACCACCAACGAGCCATTGGCGCCATCGCTAGAGGCCGTGTAGCCACTGGTGGTGGGCTGCTGGTGGCCAAGGCGAGAATCGGGACCGAGGCCTTTTGCACGGTTGCAGGCCGCGTGGGGTGGCTCAGCGGATGTGGCTGGCCATGGCGATACCATTTGCGCTCTAATTTACCACCAACGAGCCATTGGCGCCATCGCTAGAGGCCGTGTAGCCACAGGTGGTGGGCTGCTGGTGGCCAAGGCGAGAATCGGGACCGAGGCCTTCTGCACGGTTGCAGGCCGCGTGGGGTGGCTCAGCGGATGTGGCTGGCCATGGCGATACCATTTGCGCACTAATTTACCACCAACGAGCCATTGGCGCCATCGCTAGGGGCCGTGTAGCCACTGGTGGTGGGCTGCTGGTGGGCAAGGCGAGAATCGGGACCGAGGCCTTCTGCACGGTTGCAGGCCGCGTGGGGTGGCTCAGCGGATGTGGCTGGCCATGGCGATACCATTTGCGCACTAATTTACCACCAACGAGCCAATGGCGCCATCGCTAGGGGCCGTGTAGCCACAGGTGGTGGGCTGCTGGTGGGCAAGGCGAGAATCGGGACCGAGGCCTTCTGCACAGTTGCAGGCCGCGTGGGGTGGCTCAGCGGATGTGGCTGGCCATGGCGATACCATTTGCGCACTAATTTACCACCAACGAGCCATTGGCGCCATCGCTAGAGGCCGTGTAGCCACTGGTGGTGGGCTGCTGGTGGCCAAGGCGAGAATCGGGACCGAGGCCTTCTGCACGGTTGCAGGCCGCGTGGGGTGGCTCAGCGGATGTGGCTGGCCATGGCGATACCATTTGCGCACTAATTTACACCAACGAGCCATTGGCGCCATCGCTAGGGGCCGTGTAGCCACTGGTGGTGGGCTGCTGGTGGCCAAGGCGAGAATCGGGACCGAGGCCTTCTGCACGGTTGCAGGCCGCGTGGGGTGGCTCAGCGGATGTGGCTGGCCATGGCGATACCATTTGCGCTCTAATTGACCGACAACGAGCCATTGGCGCCATCGCTAAGGGCCGTGTAGCCACTGGTGGTGGGCTGCTGGTGGCCAAGGCGAGAATCGGGACCGAGGCCTTCTGCACGGTTGCAGGCTGCGTGGGGTGGCTCAGCGGATGTGGCTGGCCATGGCGATACCATTTGCGCACTAATTGACCGACAACGAGCCATTGGCGCCATCGCTAGGGGCCGTGTAGCCACTGGTGGTGGGCTGCTGGTGGGCAAGGCGAGAATCGGGACCGAGGCCTTCTGCACGGTTGCAGGCCGCGTGGGGTGGCTCAGCGGATGTGGCTGGCCATGGCGATACCATTTGCGCTCTAATTGACCGACAACGAGCCATTGGCGCCATCGCTAGGGGCCGTGTAGCCACTGGTGGTGGGCTGCTGGTGGGCAAGGCGAGAATCGGGACCGAGGCCTTCTGCACGGTTGCAGGCCGCGTGGGGTGGCTCAGCGGATGTGGCTGGCCATGGCGATACCATTTGCGCTCTAATTGACCGACAACGAGCCATTGGCGCCATCGCTAGGGGCCGTGTAGCCACTGGTGGTGGGCTGCTGGTGGGCAAGGCGAGAATCGGGACCGAGGCCTTCTGCACGGTTGCAGGCTGCGTGGGGTGGCTCAGCGGATGTGGCTGGCCATGGCGATACCATTTGCGCACTAATTGACCGACAACGAGCCATTGGCGCCATCGCTAGGGGCCGTGTAGCCACTGGTGGTGGGCTGCTGGTGGGCAAGGCGAGAATCGGGACCGAGGCCTTCTGCACGGTTGCAGGCCGCGTGGGGTGGCTCAGCGGATGTGGCTGGCCATGGCGATACCATTTGCGCACTAATTTACCACCAACGAGCCATTGGCGCCATCGCTAGAGGCCGTGTAGCCACTGCTGGTGGGCTGCTGGTGGCCAAGGCGAGAATCGGGACCGAGGCCTTCTACACGGTTGCAGGCTGCGTGGGGTGGCTCAGCGGATGTGGCTGGCCATGGCGATACCATTTGCGCACTAATTTACCACGAACGAGCCATTGGCGCCATCGCTAGAGGCCGTGTAGCCACTGCTGGTGGGCTGCTGGTGGCCAAGGCGAGAATCGGGACCGAGGCCTTCTGCACGGTTGCAGGCTGCGTGGGGTGGCTCAGCGGATGTGGCTGGCCATGGCGATACCATTTGCGCACTAATTGACCGACAACGAGCCATTGGCGCCATCGCTAGAGGCCGTGTAGCCACTGCTGGTGGGCTGCTGGTGGCCAAGGCGAGAATCGGGACCGAGGCCTTCTGCACGGTTGCAGGCTGCGTGGGGTGGCTCAGCGGATGTGGCTGGCCATGGCGATACCATTTGCGCTCTAATTGACCGACAACGAGCCATTGGCGCCATCGCTAGAGGCCGTGTAGCCACTGGTGGTGGGCTGCTGGTGGCCAAGGCGAGAATCGGGACCGAGGCCTTCTGCACGGTTGCAGGCTGCGTGGGGTGGCTCAGCGGATGTGGCTGGCCATGGCGATACCATTTGCGCTCTAATTGACCGACAACGAGCCATTGGCGCCATCGCTAGAGGCCGTGTAGCCACTGGTGGTGGGCTGCTGGTGGCCAAGGCGAGAATCGGGACCGAGGCCTTCTGCACGGTTGCAGGCTGCGTGGGGTGGCTCAGCGGATGTGGCTGGCCATGGCGATACCATTTGCGCTCTAATTTACCACCAACGAGCCATTGGCGCCATCGCTAGAGGCCGTGTAGCCACAGGTGGTGGGCTGCTGGTGGCCAAGGCGAGAATCGGGACCGAGGCCTTTTGCACGGTTGCAGGCTGCGTGGGGTGGCTCAGCGGATGTGGCTGGCCATGGCGATACCATTTGCGCTCTAATTTACCACCAACGAGCCATTGGCGCCATCGCTAGAGGCCGTGTAGCCACTGGTGGTGGGCTGCTGGTGGCCAAGGCGAGAATCGGGACCGAGGCCTTCTGCACGGTTGCAGGCTGCGTGGGGTGGCTCAGCGGATGTGGCTGGCCATGGCGATACCATTTGCGCTCTAATTTACCACCAACGAGCCATTGGCGCCATCGCTAGAGGCCGTGTAGCCACTGGTGGTGGGCTGCTGGTGGCCAAGGCGAGAATCGGGACCGAGGCCTTCTGCACGGTTGCAGGCTGCGTGGGGTGGCTCAGCGGATGTGGCTGGCCATGGCGATACCATTTGCGCTCTAATTTACCACCAACGAGCCATTGGCGCCATCGCTAGAGGCCGTGTAGCCACTGGTGGTGGGCTGCTGGTGGGCAAGGCGAGAATCGGGACCGAGGCCTTCTGCACGGTTGCAGGCTGCGTGGGGTGGCTCAGCGGATGTGGCTGGCCATGGCGATACCATTTGCGCACTAATTTACCACCAACGAGCCATTGGCGCCATCGCTAGAGGCCGTGTAGCCACTGGTGGTGGGCTGCTGGTGGGCAAGGCGAGAATCGGGACCGAGGCCTTCTGCACGGTTGCAGGCCGCGTGGGGTGGCTCAGCGGATGTGGCTGGCCATGGCGATACCATTTGCGCACTAATTTACCACCAACGAGCCATTGGCGCCATCGCTAGAGGCCGTGTAGCCACTGGTGGTGGGCTGCTGGTGGCCAAGGCGAGAATCGGGACCGAGGCCTTCTGCACGGTTGCAGGCTGCGTGGGGTGGCTCAGCGGATGTGGCTGGCCATGGCGATACCATTTGCGCTCTAATTTACCACCAACGAGCCATTGGCGCCATCGCTAGAGGCCGTGTAGCCACTGGTGGTGGGCTGCTGGTGGCCAAGGCGAGAATCGGGACCGAGGCCTTCTGCACGGTTGCAGGCTGCGTGGGGTGGCTCAGCGGATGTGGCTGGCCATGGCGATACCATTTGCGCTCTAATTTACCACCAACGAGCCATTGGCGCCATCGCTAGAGGCCGTGTAGCCACTGGTGGTGGGCTGCTGGTGGCCAAGGCGAGAATCGGGACCGAGGCCTTCTGCACGGTTGCAGGCTGCGTGGGGTGGCTCAGCGGATGTGGCTGGCCATGGCGATACCATTTGCGCTCTAATTTACCACCAACGAGCCATTGGCGCCATCGCTAGAGGCCGTGTAGCCACTGGTGGTGGGCTGCTGGTGGCCAAGGCGAGAATCGGGACCGAGGCCTTCTGCACGGTTGCAGGCTGCGTGGGGTGGCTCAGCGGATGTGGCTGGCCATGGCGATACCTTTTGCGCTCTAATTTACCACCAACGAGCCAATGGCGCCATCGCTAGGGGCCGTGTAGCCACTGGTGGTGGGCTGCTGGTGGGCAAGGCGAGAATCGGGACCGAGGCCTTCTACACGGTTGCAGGCTGCGTGGGGTGGCTCAGCGGATGTGGCTGGCCATGGCGATACCATTTGCGCACTAATTTACCACCAACGAGCCATTGGCGCCATCGCTAGGGGCCGTGTAGCCACTGGTGGTGGGCTGCTGGTGGCCAAGGCGAGAATCGGGACCGAGGCCTTCTGCACGGTTGCAGGCTGCGTGGGGTGGCTCAGCGGATGTGGCTGGCCATGGCGATACCATTTGCGCTCTAATTGACCGACAACGAGCCATTGGCGCCATCGCTAGGGGCCGTGTAGCCACAGGTGGTGGGCTGCTGGTGGGCAAGGCGAGAATCGGGACCGAGGCCTTCTGCACGGTTGCAGGCTGCGTGGGGTGGCTCAGCGGACGTGGCTGGCCATGGCGATACCATTTGCGCTCTAATTGACCGACAACGAGCCATTGGCGCCATCGCTAGGGGCCGTGTAGCCACAGGTGGTGGGCTGCTGGTGGGCAAGGCGAGAATCGGGACCGAGGCCTTCTGCACGGTTGCAGGCCGCGTGGGGTGGCTCAGCGGATGTGGCTGGCCATGGCGATACCATTTGCGCTCTAATTTACCACGAACGAGCCATTGGCGCCATCGCTAGAGGCCGTGTAGCCACTGCTGGTGGGCTGCTGGTGGCCAAGGCGAGAATCGGGACCGAGGCCTTCTGCACGGTTGCAGGCTGCGTGGGGTGGCTCAGCGGATGTGGCTGGCCATGGCGATACCATTTGCGCTCTAATTTACCACCAACGAGCCATTGGCGCCATCGCTAGAGGCCGTGTAGCCACTGGTGGTGGGCTGCTGGTGGGCAAGGCGAGAATCGGGACCGAGGCCTTCTGCACGGTTGCAGGCTGCGTGGGGTGGCTCAGCGGATGTGGCTGGCCATGGCGATACCATTTGCGCTCTAATTTACCACCAACGAGCCATTGGCGCCATCGCTAGAGGCCGTGTAGCCACTGGTGGTGGGCTGCTGGTGGGCAAGGCGAGAATCGGGACCGAGGCCTTCTGCACGGTTGCAGGCCGCGTGGGGTGGCTCAGCGGATGTGGCTGGCCATGGCGATACCATTTGCGCTCTAATTTACCACCAACGAGCCATTGGCGCCATCGCTAGAGGCCGTGTAGCCACTGGTGGTGGGCTGCTGGTGGGCAAGGCGAGAATCGGGACCGAGGCCTTCTGCACGGTTGCAGGCCGCGTGGGGTGGCTCAGCGGATGTGGCTGGCCATGGCGATACCATTTGCGCTCTAATTTACCACCAACGAGCCATTGGCGCCATCGCTAGGGGCCGTGTAGCCACTGGTGGTGGGCTGCTGGTGGGCAAGGCGAGAATCGGGACCGAGGCCTTCTGCACGGTTGCAGGCTGCGTGGGGTGGCTCAGCGGATGTGGCTGGCCATGGCGATACCATTTGCGCTCTAATTTACCACCAACGAGCCATTGGCGCCATCGCTAGAGGCCGTGTAGCCACTGGTGGTGGGCTGCTGGTGGGCAAGGCGAGAATCGGGACCGAGGCCTTCTGCACGGTTGCAGGCCGCGTGGGGTGGCTCAGCGGATGTGGCTGGCCATGGCGATACCATTTGCGCTCTAATTTACCACCAACGAGCCATTGGCGCCATCGCTAGAGGCCGTGTAGCCACTGGTGGTGGGCTGCTGGTGGCCAAGGCGAGAATCGGGACCGAGGCCTTCTGCACGGTTGCAGGCTGCGTGGGGTGGCTCAGCGGATGTGGCTGGCCATGGAGATACCATTTGCGCACTAATTGACCGACAACGAGCCATTGGCGCCATCGCTAGGGGCCGTGTAGCCACTGGTGGTGGGCTGCTGGTGGCCAAGGCGAGAATCGGGACCGAGGCCTCCTGCACGGTTGCAGGCTGCGTGGGGTGGCTCAGCGGATGTGGCTGGCCATGGCGATACCATTTGCGCTCTAATTTACCACCAACGAGCCATTGGCGCCATCGCTAGAGGCCGTGTAGCCACTGGTGGTGGGCTGCTGGTGGCCAAGGCGAGAATCGGGACCGAGGCCTTCTGCACGGTTGCAGGCTGCGTGGGGTGGCTCAGCGGATGTGGCTGGCCATGGAGATACCATTTGCGCACTAATTGACCGACAACGAGCCATTGGCGCCATCGCTAGGGGCCGTGTAGCCACAGGTGGTGGGCTGCTGGTGGCCAAGGCGAGAATCGGGACCGAGGCCTTCTGCACGGTTGCAGGCCGCGTGGGGTGGCTCAGCGGATGTGGCTGGCCATGGCGATACCTTTTGCGCTCTAATTTACCACCAACGAGCCAATGGCGCCATCGCTAGGGGCCGTGTAGCCACTGGTGGTGGGCTGCTGGTGGGCAAGGCGAGAATCGGGACCGAGGCCTTCTACACGGTTGCAGGCTGCGTGGGGTGGCTCAGCGGATGTGGCTGGCCATGGCGATACCATTTGCGCACTAATTTACCACCAACGAGCCATTGGCGCCATCGCTAGAGGCCGTGTAGCCACTGGTGGTGGGCTGCTGGTGGGCAAGGCGAGAATCGGGACCGAGGCCTTCTGCACGGTTGCAGGCTGCGTGGGGTGGCTCAGCGGATGTGGCTGGCCATGGCGATACCATTTGCGCTCTAATTTGCCACCAACGAGCCATTGGCGCCATCGCTAGGGGCCGTGTAGCCACAGGTGGTGGGCTGCTGGTGGCCAAGGCGAGAATCGGGACCGAGGCCTTCTGCACGGTTGCAGGCCGCGTGGGGTGGCTCAGCGGATGTGGCTGGCCATGGCGATACCATTTGCGCTCTAATTTACCACCAACGAGCCAATGGCGCCATCGCTAGGGGCCGTGTAGCCACCGGTGGTGGGCTGCTGGTGGGCAAGGCGAGAATCGGGACCGAGGCCTTCTGCACGGTTGCAGGCCGCGTGGGGTGGCTCAGCGGATGTGGCTGGCCATGGCGATACCATTTGCGCTCTAATTTACCACCAACGAGCCAATGGCGCCATCGCTAGGGGCCGTGTAGCCACTGGTGGTGGGCTGCTGGTGGGCAAGGCGAGAATCGGGACCGAGGCCTTCTGCACGGTTGCAGGCTGCGTGGGGTGGCTCAGCGGATGTGGCTGGCCATGGCGATACCATTTGCGCTCTAATTTACCACGAACGAGCCATTGGCGCCATCGCTAGAGGCCGTGTAGCCACTGGTGGTGGGCTGCTGGTGGCCAAGGCGAGAATCGGGACCGAGGCCTTCTGCACGGTTGCAGGCTGCGTGGGGTGGCTCAGCGGATGTGGCTGGCCATGGCGATACCATTTGCGCACTAATTTACCACGAACGAGCCATTGGCGCCATCGCTAGGGGCCGTGTAGCCACTGGTGGTGGGCTGCTGGTGGCCAAGGCGAGAATCGGGACCGAGGCCTTCTGCACGGTTGCAGGCCGCGTGGGGTGGCTCAGCGGATGTGGCTGGCCATGGCGATACCATTTGCGCTCTAATTTACCACGAACGAGCCATTGGCGCCATCGCTAGGGGCCGTGTAGCCACTGGTGGTGGGCTGCTGGTGGCCAAGGCGAGAATCGGGACCGAGGCCTTCTGCACGGTTGCAGGCCGCGTGGGGTGGCTCAGCGGATGTGGCTGGCCATGGCGATACCATTTGCGCACTAATTTACCACCAACGAGCCAATGGCGCCATCGCTAGGGGCCGTGTAGCCACAGGTGGTGGGCTGCTGGTGGGCAAGGCGAGAATCGGGACCGAGGCCTTCTGCACGGTTGCAGGCTGCGTGGGGTGGCTCAGCGGACGTGGCTGGCCATGGCGATACCATTTGCGCTCTAATTGACCGACAACGAGCCATTGGCGCCATCGCTAGAGGCCGTGTAGCCACTGGTGGTGGGCTGCTGGTGGGCAAGGCGAGAATCGGGACCGAGGCCTTCTGCACGGTTGCAGGCTGCGTGGGGTGGCTCAGCGGATGTGGCTGGCCATGGCGATACCATTTGCGCTCTAATTTACCACCAACGAGCCATTGGCGCCATCGCTAGAGGCCGTGTAGCCACTGGTGGTGGGCTGCTGGTGGGCAAGGCGAGAATCGGGACCGAGGCCTTCTGCACGGTTGCAGGCCGCGTGGGGTGGCTCAGCGGATGTGGCTGGCCATGGCGATACCATTTGCGCTCTAATTTACCACCAACGAGCCATTGGCGCCATCGCTAGAGGCCGTGTAGCCACTGGTGGTGGGCTGCTGGTGGCCAAGGCGAGAATCGGGACCGAGGCCTTCTGCACGGTTGCAGGCTGCGTGGGGTGGCTCAGCGGATGTGGCTGGCCATGGCGATACCATTTGCGCTCTAATTTACCACCAACGAGCCATTGGCGCCATCGCTAGAGGCCGTGTAGCCACTGGTGGTGGGCTGCTGGTGGCCAAGGCGAGAATCGGGACCGAGGCCTTCTGCACGGTTGCAGGCTGCGTGGGGTGGCTCAGCGGATGTGGCTGGCCATGGCGATACCATTTGCGCTCTAATTTACCACCAACGAGCCATTGGCGCCATCGCTAGGGGCCGTGTAGCCACTGGTGGTGGGCTGCTGGTGGGCAAGGCGAGAATCGGGACCGAGGCCTTCTGCACGGTTGCAGGCTGCGTGGGGTGGCTCAGCGGATGTGGCTGGCCATGGCGATACCATTTGCGCTCTAATTTACCACCAACGAGCCATTGGCGCCATCGCTAGAGGCCGTGTAGCCACTGGTGGTGGGCTGCTGGTGGCCAAGGCGAGAATCGGGACCGAGGCCTTCTGCACGGTTGCAGGCTGCGTGGGGTGGCTCAGCGGATGTGGCTGGCCATGGCGATACCATTTGCGCTCTAATTTACCACCAACGAGCCATTGGCGCCATCGCTAGAGGCCGTGTAGCCACTGGTGGTGGGCTGCTGGTGGCCAAGGCGAGAATCGGGACCGAGGCCTTCTGCACGGTTGCAGGCTGCGTGGGGTGGCTCAGCGGATGTGGCTGGCCATGGAGATACCATTTGCGCACTAATTGACCGACAACGAGCCATTGGCGCCATCGCTAGGGGCCGTGTAGCCACAGGTGGTGGGCTGCTGGTGGCCAAGGCGAGAATCGGGACCGAGGCCTTCTGCACGGTTGCAGGCCGCGTGGGGTGGCTCAGCGGATGTGGCTGGCCATGGCGATACCTTTTGCGCTCTAATTTACCACCAACGAGCCAATGGCGCCATCGCTAGGGGCCGTGTAGCCACTGGTGGTGGGCTGCTGGTGGGCAAGGCGAGAATCGGGACCGAGGCCTTCTACACGGTTGCAGGCTGCGTGGGGTGGCTCAGCGGATGTGGCTGGCCATGGCGATACCATTTGCGCACTAATTTACCACCAACGAGCCATTGGCGCCATCGCTAGAGGCCGTGTAGCCACTGGTGGTGGGCTGCTGGTGGCCAAGGCGAGAATCGGGACCGAGGCCTTCTGCACGGTTGCAGGCTGCGTGGGGTGGCTCAGCGGATGTGGCTGGCCATGGCGATACCATTTGCGCTCTAATTTACCACCAACGAGCCATTGGCGCCATCGCTAGAGGCCGTGTAGCCACTGGTGGTGGGCTGCTGGTGGCCAAGGCGAGAATCGGGACCGAGGCCTTCTGCACGGTTGCAGGCTGCGTGGGGTGGCTCAGCGGATGTGGCTGGCCATGGCGATACCATTTGCGCTCTAATTTACCACCAACGAGCCATTGGCGCCATCGCTAGAGGCCGTGTAGCCACTGGTGGTGGGCTGCTGGTGGCCAAGGCGAGAATCGGGACCGAGGCCTTCTGCACGGTTGCAGGCCGCGTGGGGTGGCTCAGCGGATGTGGCTGGCCATGGCGATACCATTTGCGCTCTAATTGACCGACAACGAGCCATTGGCGCCATCGCTAGAGGCCGTGTAGCCACTGGTGGTGGGCTGCTGGTGGCCAAGGCGAGAATCGGGACCGAGGCCTTCTGCACGGTTGCAGGCTGCGTGGGGTGGCTCAGCGGACGTGGCTGGCCATGGCGATACCATTTGCGCTCTAATTTACCACCAACGAGCCATTGGCGCCATCGCTAGAGGCCGTGTAGCCACTGGTGGTGGGCTGCTGGTGGCCAAGGCGAGAATCGGGACCGAGGCCTTCTGCACGGTTGCAGGCTGCGTGGGGTGGCTCAGCGGACGTGGCTGGCCATGGCGATACCATTTGCGCTCTAATTGACCGACAACGAGCCATTGGCGCCATCGCTAGAGGCCGTGTAGCCACTGGTGGTGGGCTGCTGGTGGCCAAGGCGAGAATCGGGACCGAGGCCTTCTGCACGGTTGCAGGCTGCGTGGGGTGGCTCAGCGGACGTGGCTGGCCATGGCGATACCATTTGCGCTCTAATTTACCACCAACGAGCCATTGGCGCCATCGCTAGAGGCCGTGTAGCCACTGGTGGTGGGCTGCTGGTGGGCAAGGCGAGAATCGGGACCGAGGCCTTCTGCACGGTTGCAGGCTGCGTGGGGTGGCTCAGCGGATGTGGCTGGCCATGGCGATACCATTTGCGCTCTAATTTACCACCAACGAGCCATTGGCGCCATCGCTAGGGGCCGTGTAGCCACTGGTGGTGGGCTGCTGGTGGCCAAGGCGAGAATCGGGACCGAGGCCTTCTGCACGGTTGCAGGCCGCGTGGGGTGGCTCAGCGGATGCGGCTGGCCATGGCGATACCATTTGCGCTCTAATTGACCGACAACGAGCCATTGGCGCCATCGCTAGAGGCCGTGTAGCCACTGGTGGTGGGCTGCTGGTGGGCAAGGCGAGAATCGGGACCGAGGCCTTCTGCACGGTTGCAGGCCGCGTGGGGTGGCTCAGCGGATGTGGCTGGCCATGGCGATACCATTTGCGCTCTAATTTACCACCAACGAGCCATTGGCGCCATCGCTAGAGGCCGTGTAGCCACTGGTGGTGGGCTGCTGGTGGGCAAGGCGAGAATCGGGACCGAGGCCTTCTGCACGGTTGCAGGCCGCGTGGGGTGGCTCAGCGGATGTGGCTGGCCATGGCGATACCATTTGCGCTCTAATTTACCACCAACGAGCCATTGGCGCCATCGCTAGGGGCCGTGTAGCCACTGGTGGTGGGCTGCTGGTGGCCAAGGCGAGAATCGGGACCGAGGCCTTCTGCACGGTTGCAGGCCGCGTGGGGTGGCTCAGCGGATGTGGCTGGCCATGGCGATACCATTTGCGCTCTAATTTACCACCAACGAGCCATTGGCGCCATCGCTAGAGGCCGTGTAGCCACTGGTGGTGGGCTGCTGGTGGCCAAGGCGAGAATCGGGACCGAGGCCTTCTGCACGGTTGCAGGCCGCGTGGGGTGGCTCAGCGGATGTGGCTGGCCATGGCGATACCATTTGCGCTCTAATTTACCACCAACGAGCCATTGGCGCCATCGCTAGGGGCCGTGTAGCCACTGGTGGTGGGCTGCTGGTGGCCAAGGCGAGAATCGGGACCGAGGCCTTCTGCACGGTTGCAGGCCGCGTGGGGTGGCTCAGCGGATGTGGCTGGCCATGGCGATACCATTTGCGCTCTAATTTACCGCCAACGAGCCATTGGCGCCATCGCTAGAGGCCGTGTAGCCACTGGTGGTGGGCTGCTGGTGGGCAAGGCGAGAATCGGGACCGAGGCCTTCTGCACGGTTGCAGGCTGCGTGGGGTGGCTCAGCGGATGTGGCTGGCCATGGCGATACCATTTGCGCTCTAATTTACCACCAACGAGCCATTGGCGCCATCGCTAAGGGCCGTGTAGCCACTGGTGGTGGGCTGCTGGTGGGCAAGGCGAGAATCGGGACCGAGGCCTTCTGCACGGTTGCAGGCCGCGTGGGGTGGCTCAGCGGATGTGGCTGGCCATGGCGATACCATTTGCGCTCTAATTTACCACCAACGAGCCATTGGCGCCATCGCTAGGGGCCGTGTAGCCACTGGTGGTGGGCTGCTGGTGGCCAAGGCGAGAATCGGGACCGAGGCCTTCTGCACGGTTGCAGGCTGCGTGGGGTGGCTCAGCGGATGTGGCTGGCCATGGCGATACCATTTGCGCTCTAATTTACCACCAACGAGCCATTGGCGCCATCGCTAAAGGCCGTGTAGCCACTGGTGGTGGGCTGCTGGTGGCCAAGGCGAGAATCGGGACCGAGGCCTTCTGCACGGTTGCAGGCTGCGTGGGGTGGCTCAGCGGATGTGGCTGGCCATGGCGATACCATTTGCGCTCTAATTGACCGCCAACGAGCCATTGGCGCCATCGCTAAAGGCCGTGTAGCCACTGGTGGTGGGCTGCTGGTGGCCAAGGCGAGAATCGGGACCGAGGCCTTCTGCACGGTTGCAGGCTGCGTGGGGTGGCTCAGCGGATGTGGCTGGCCATGGCGATACCATTTGCGCACTAATTGACCGACAACGAGCCATTGGCGCCATCGCTAGAGGCCGTGTAGCCACTGCTGGTGGGCTGCTGGTGGCCAAGGCGAGAATCGGGACCGAGGCCTTGTGCACGGTTGCAGGCTGCGTGGGGTGGCTCAGCGGATGTGGCTGGCCATGGCGATACCATTTGCGCTCTAATTGACCGACAACGAGCCATTGGCGCCATCGCTAGAGGCCGTGTAGCCACTGGTGGTGGGCTGCTGGTGGCCAAGGCGAGAATCGGGACCGAGGCCTTCTGCACGGTTGCAGGCTGCGTGGGGTGGCTCAGCGGATGTGGCTGGCCATGGCGATACCATTTGCGCACTAATTTACCACCAACGAGCCAATGGCGCCATCGCTAGAGGCCGTGTAGCCACTGGTGGTGGGCTGCTGGTGGCCAAGGCGAGAATCGGGACCGAGGCCTTCTGCACGGTTGCAGGCTGCGTGGGGTGGCTCAGCGGACGTGGCTAGCCATGGCGATACCATTTGCGCTCTAATTGACCGCCAACGAGCCATTGGCGCCATCGCTAGAGGCCGTGTAGCCACTGGTGGTGGGCTGCTGGTGGGCAAGGCGAGAATCGGGACCGAGGCCTCCTGCACGGTTGCAGGCTGCGTGGGGTGGCTCAGCGGATGTGGCTGGCCATGGCGATACCATTTGCGCTCTAATTTACCACCAACGAGCCATTGGCGCCATCGCTAGAGGCCGTGTAGCCACTGGTGGTGGGCTGCTGGTGGCCAAGGCGAGAATCGGGACCGAGGCCTTCTGCACGGTTGCAGGCCGCGTGGGGTGGCTCAGCGGATGTGGCTGGCCATGGCGATACCATTTGCGCACTAATTTACCACCAACGAGCCATTGGCGCCATCGCTAGAGGCCGTGTAGCCACTGGTGGTGGGCTGCTGGTGGGCAAGGCGAGAATCGGGACCGAGGCCTCCTGCACGGTTGCAGGCTGCGTGGGGTGGCTCAGCGGATGTGGCTGGCCATGGCGATACCATTTGCGCTCTAATTTACCACCAACGAGCCATTGGCGCCATCGCTAGAGGCCGTGTAGCCACTGGTGGTGGGCTGCTGGTGGGCAAGGCGAGAATCGGGACCGAGGCCTTCTGCACGGTTGCAGGCTGCGTGGGGTGGCTCAGCGGATGTGGCTGGCCATGGCGATACCATTTGCGCACTAATTTACCACCAACGAGCCATTGGCGCCATCGCTAGAGGCCGTGTAGCCACTGGTGGTGGGCTGCTGGTGGGCAAGGCGAGAATCGGGACCGAGGCCTTCTGCACGGTTGCAGGCTGCGTGGGGTGGCTCAGCGGATGTGGCTGGCCATGGCGATACCATTTGCGCTCTAATTTACCACCAACGAGCCATTGGCGCCATCGCTAGAGGCCGTGTAGCCACTGGTGGTGGGCTGCTGGTGGGCAAGGCGAGAATCGGGACCGAGGCCTTCTGCACGGTTGCAGGCTGCGTGGGGTGGCTCAGCGGATGTGGCTGGCCATGGCGATACCATTTGCGCTCTAATTTACCACCAACGAGCCATTGGCGCCATCGCTAGAGGCCGTGTAGCCACTGGTGGTGGGCTGCTGGTGGCCAAGGCGAGAATCGGGACCGAGGCCTTCTGCACGGTTGCAGGCTGCGTGGGGTGGCTCAGCGGATGTGGCTGGCCATGGCGATACCATTTGCGCTCTAATTTACCACCAACGAGCCATTGGCGCCATCGCTAGGGGCCGTGTAGCCACTGGTGGTGGGCTGCTGGTGGGCAAGGCGAGAATCGGGACCGAGGCCTTCTGCACGGTTGCAGGCTGCGTGGGGTGGCTCAGCGGATGTGGCTGGCCATGGCGATACCATTTGCGCTCTAATTTACCACCAACGAGCCATTGGCGCCATCGCTAGGGGCCGTGTAGCCACTGGTGGTGGGCTGCTGGTGGGCAAGGCGAGAATCGGGACCGAGGCCTTCTGCACGGTTGCAGGCTGCGTGGGGTGGCTCAGCGGATGTGGCTGGCCATGGCGATACCATTTGCGCACTAATTTACCACCAACGAGCCATTGGCGCCATCGCTAGAGGCCGTGTAGCCACTGGTGGTGGGCTGCTGGTGGCCAAGGCGAGAATCGGGACCGAGGCCTTCTGCACGGTTGCAGGCTGCGTGGGGTGGCTCAGCGGATGTGGTTGGCCATGGCGATACCATTTGCGCTCTAATTTACCACCA
>NW_009258120.1:120309-315351 GCF_000149755.1 Phytophthora sojae
CCTATACCTTTTTCATGCTATCGTTGCGTCTGGTCTGATGCGATTGCCCAGGGGCCCTCCTTCGTTGTGGTGCGTGGCTCGCACTCTCACTTCGACAGATAGCACACTGCAGCCATGGTTGGTGAAGTAGTTGTGTTGCGACTACATTGTTGCCGTCCTAAGCGACGCCACCTTCGTACTACAGTAGTGGTCAAGTGGATATCCCCGCAGTTCCGGACCGGCACATAGAATGGCCGTTCCAGGTACCTCTGTTTACCGGTTGTTGCCTTGTAAAGCGCTGTGACCCGACCAAGAAAGCGCTTGCCGCTAAGTTAGCTACCGAGTACAGTAACGCAGATAATGGACTGCAGTCTCGGAGGTTTTACTAGAAACTAAGATGAAGAGAGGTCTTTCGTTTTCTCATTCATTGCCGTTGTGGCTTTTTCTTTCAAAACCACCCACGGAACACCTGTTTTTGCTCTCACTGAGCTGAGGATGGCATGTTAACCAGCGATTTGAATATGCTTTGTTTGTGTTAAGAGATTGCTATGAAATGAAATCAAATCCTCGGAAATCGTATTTCGCATTTTATCTGTTAACGTGAGGTACAGCAATTAAAATATTGATTACGGAAATCCGTTTTGGGGTTAATTTAACACTTATTTGGTTTGGGGTCCGTTATCTAACTGATGTGTTAAATTGAGCGTTCTATTTAGCTGTAATAAAAGATATTTTTGAGGACGCTAAGGAGTGGGAGACTATGGGTGCTGCTTAATTCTAGGCGTAGCTACTGACACGCTTCTGGGTCAGTAGAGCGCGAAATTTAGCGGTGCACGGAGCGTCTTTCATTCGTCTGGCTCTCCCGTATAAAACCCCCTTATTTGTAAGCTTCAGATTCTATCAATTAAACCCTTTGATTTGAAAATTAGAATGAACAAATCTAGGATTGAAATGGAGCGGTACAAATGCATCACGAGTATTTCGAAGCGTCTGTCATTTCAAGGCAATCACTTCAAGCGAACTTCTCTCACGCGTACTTCCTGATGGTCTTGATGAGACCTCGCAGCGAGTCGGTCGGCGTCGACTTCTCCGGCAGGAACCACGAGCGCCACAGGTACTCATCGAGGTAACTCCGGAATCATGTCCACCGGCATGCCGCGCATGCGCTTGATGTGCTGCTTGATCCGGATCTCCCACGTGCCCTCAATTCGGTTCGTGTGGGCGCCGGTGTCCGGGTCGACGTAGTTTTTCGAGTGGTTGACCCACTCGTGTTTGTACACCATTGTGCGGCCTACTTCGTACCAACGTGCAATCAAATCCGTAAGTCGCAAAATTCGATTTGCAAATTTCTAGTTAGCAACTTCAATTACGCATTCAAAGATGGAATTACGGCAATCAAATTCGCACAGTAGGCTACAACTACTGGTCCGACGAGCCCTGTTACATGCCGTACACCATGTCCTCGTTGATCGCCGCCTTGGTGACGAAGTCGCGACAATGCAGCTCCATACTGGCCATCAGCGCTGGGGTCATCACGTTCATGTTAGCGGTCGCGGCGCGCTCCAGGATGTGCATCTGGCGTTCCGAAATGGAGAGGATCTCACCGTTACTGTCTGGCTCACGCGAGCGATCGTAGATTGCGTGGTGATCCAGAGCCAAGTCTCGCTTAATGCGGGATATTAAGACGCTGCTTCTCGAGGACGGTGTGGCGAGTAACGCTGCCTTGGAGGGACATCTGACTTCAATTACGCATTCAAAGATGGAATTACAGCAATCAAAGTTGGACCAGAGGTCCAAGATCTCCATGGCTACGTAAGCTGGCGTGCTGTGCTCGCGCCAAAACCAAGGGCGCGCGGTTTGGCGCGCACTATAGCCGACGCCGACCGAGGGGAGCTCACTTCGCAATTCGCCTTCTTCTTCGTGCTAACTAAAAATTTGTGAATTTTACGACTTTCGGATTTGATTGCACGTTGGTACGAAGTAGGCCGCACAAAGGTGTAGTGCATCTCACGCAGCGGCTGGTAGTTGGCAAGCATTTGCTTCTGTTTCAGCGAGACGTACGACGCGTACTGGTCGGCCCGGTGCCCTCACGGAGGTAAACTTCGAGTCGCGCATGTACCCCTCGCAATATCATAATATATTCTTTGAAAAAGGTTATTAACAGACGACAACCGAGCAAGGGCTAACGACAGGTGGACAGGGGCTGGAGAGACACAACAGCCGAAGAGTGCTCAAGTAACAGGTGATAAATATCACCCGACGGGCGTCCTCGAGCACGAAAAGCGCAGCAAGCGTACACCCTTGCGCAGTGGCAGCTTGCACTTGCTGAAGAACGTGTCTTTGATCAGACTGCGCTCGGTGCGACACTTGGTGCGACCACAGCGCCACCGCTTGCGCCCGATGTCAAGACGCAAGTCTTGGTGGCACTTTGTACACAGCTGTGAGGTTGGCAATAACCCCACCGCCATGCACCAGCGGACCTTGGCCTCGCTGTCCGCTGTCTTGTCCAGCACCGACATGTACGTCGTCTGCAGCAACGCCACGGACGACGGACTCGGAAGCATGATGCACGACGCGTCCGTGCTGGCGTCGCTCGCGATCGCGGTGTTCATGGTGGTGAGCTTCGGGCGGCGAGTGGGGCGGCTCGGCATCTTGAAGGTGAAGGGAGTTTGGGCTTGGGCGACTTGAGCTGGAGAAGGTTAATTCCGGAATGACTTGTGTGCCTTCGCGGCTTATTTGGCGCGAAAATGTGGGGGAGCCCCCACAGACGGCCTTTCGGGATCGACCCGTTTTGTGGGGTGATAACGACCCCTGCGATCACCTCGGTCGTACTAGTTGTATTCCTGCTTGGCTCAGATTTCTAAATTCTGAAGCTTAGAATTAAGGGGGTTTTATACGGGAGAGCCCATTCGTCTTAAAAAATCAGTCGCTGGGTTCAACTTAACTCCCAATTTCGAGTCAAAGCTTTGGTTGACATGTAAGCGCAAGTGTGTGTGTCTAATCGGCCTTTAGAATAAGGCGCAGAACACCTTCAATGCTCAATAAAACGCTCAACGTAACAAATCAGTTAGATAGCGGACCCCAAACCGGATTTCCCCTATTAATTATGGTTGGATAGTAAAAACAAAATAGATCCTAGGGGAAATTCCGCAATGTGATACAAAATGCAAATTTAGGCAAAAGGTAATACAAGGATTTGTGGCGAGAGCAAACTTCTCAGGTTCAGCAGCATTAGGGCATTGGGCCGCGGTATTGTTACCTCCAGCGGCGACATAAGGAGTAAGAACCTTACTGTAAGGCATCCATGCCGTCGGCGGTTGCTTCATGCAGCGCGGGCAGTGTCGCTCAAGCGATGCAGAAGGCCACCATACTCGGGCAGTACAACTATCACCAGAGGGCGTTGCCTACACCGGCACAGCCTTCGCCACATTTACCTAGTGCTACACTGATACAATTGATGCATCAGCAACGTGCATGGCATTCGCGGGCTGCCTGCTATCGACGGCCAAATGCACTTGGCACAAATCCTTGTACCACTACAACTTTTAACTTTTGCACATTTTTTTCATTTTGTATCACATTCCGGAATTTTCCCTAGATCCTACTACTAACAAGCGATTCAATATAATACTGAATTGGATCTACCGGTGGTAGATGGCAGCAACGTACCTGCCAGGAAGTGCAACCAATCATGACACCAGTGAACACGAATCTACGACAAGACGCAAATCTGCCTTGTTTGTCGATTAAATCTGTACATACCGCTCAAAGAACACGAGGTGTCAAATTGTGACCAAGGTGGAATGACCAACGCTAGGAGATTAGTATATTTTTAGTTTAAGGTTGTTAACAAATCTCCTCGTTTGCTTGGCACACTGCGGGAGCATCTTTGGTCTTCTCCGATTCGGCGTCTAGTGCCGCTTTCGACGATCACCGCTGAAAAAGTCCTTCTCCCTCTTTTCGTAGGCCGCCTGCTTGGCGAGCCGTTGTTGAAGCATGCGCAACCGGAAGTCGTCGTACCGCGCAGAGAGTGGCTGGGGACCGCCGGCCTCCGCACTCCACATCGATGAAGTCACCATTACGAGCACCATAAGAAGCAGGACGCGCTGGGAGAAGTTCATGTCTGAGGCTTGGTCGTTGCTTGAAAGGCGACTTTCTCTGAGGGGGCTTGAGTGCTCGAGAGCTTGTTTCGAAGTGGGGAAGGCTGGGGCAAGACTCCATCTCCAGCCACTCGTCCTCGAAGCCGCACACCAGAGCGCACAGATAAGACCGTGCGCCCAATTTGTACTACCATAGCATTTAAAATTATCCGGGGTCTACGAGCCAATTGGATGCGGCTGCACATTTAAGAAAATCAACCGGCAAGAGCTAATCATAGCCTCGCGCGTTGCTGACATGAATGCTTTGGTAGAACCCTTCCAAAACGATAGGGAATGCTTTCCTCGACACAGTCACCTTTTCAACTAAAAAGCTGACGACATAGAGAATGTTGAGGACTGCATCACAAGTTTATTATCGCCAGCAATACACGTGGTCAGTCGTGGCTGCATAGGCGCATTTGAAGCTCACTTTACCATTGAACTCCATCTCGACGAGTGAGTCGAATTGCGAGTAGGCGTGCTGTCGTCTATGACAAACCACAGCACTTACAAAAACAGGAGAAAACATCTTCATTTGATTCACAGTCCCGATCTCTTTTTAAGTAAAATGATGTCGAGCTCGCAGCAGCCACAAGACACGCAAAAGGTGCAAAAATCAACGACAACAAATACTTGCGAGCACTGCAGCCAAGTTCGCGGTAGCCCTTACAGGTTGTGATTGCTCCTACCGACTTGCAGGTTACTCATAATGCCGTTGAGTTTGGCCAGCAGCAAATCAATCCAGTAGTTGTGTTCGATGGGAAGCGGTTTGCCCGTTTCGGCGCCGGGTGGCTAGGAGAGCTCTGAATTCATAAACGGCGGGTAGATAGTCTTGGCGTTCTTTCCTGACCAGTCAAAGTCAATAAGAACGACTCGACCGTTTACCGCATCTCACATGACGTTGCAGTTGCGAAGATCTCCGTGAACATAGTCAGCAGCAGCAAGCTTCTTCTTGATCGATCTCAGTTGTGAAAGCACGGGTGTTAGAGGAGCTCGCACGAGTGGGGCCAGCACCAAACTCTCCATCACAACAAACACCCAACCGTTAACAAGAATTTCGTGATACAGCAATTTTGGAGCGAAGCCCTTGTCCGCGCAATACAGGTGCACATCACGACCGTATTGTTTGGCGAACTTGACGATGACTTTGGTCTGCGATGGAGCGAGTTGCGCACTGAACACGTTGCGAACCAGCGCAGCCTTATACAACAACTTCACTTCTTCGCCATCGATCAACGCTGTATCTTTGTAAGGGAACGCGAATCGTGAAACATCGCTTGCCACGGCTTGCGTGTCCGCTTCTTGAAGCTCTCTGGTTAGCTCGTGCAGCGCAGCTTTCAATGAAGCACAAACACGAGCCGGTGGTGCCATCAGCGGGGTGTCGAAATAAAGCAACGGAAGACTAGCCACCAGTGGCTCGCACACGACAGCTTCGTCACCAATGTTGATGATGCCGAAAACACTTAGGAGCGGTCCGCAGATGAGCTCATTTTGTACTAGCATTTAAATTTATCCGGTGTCTACGAGCCCATGGAGCTGCTGCTGCTACCCTGGCTACCACGGTTCCGGTTGCGGCGGTTGTTGTTGCCAGCAGGTGGTGGCGGGCTTGGTGTGTCCGTCGTCTCTGGTGGCACGTAAGCCATCATGCGGATCCAACGACGGCGACGCACTGAAGCACCCAGGCGCTTCATGCTGGACTTGCCGCGAGCCAAGTGAAACTTGAACCGAGGGAAGTCGGTAGCATAACTCCACCCTTCGTCATCGCAATCCGTGTAGTTCTTGTCAATTCGCCAAGGTGTCGTCCAGCTCCAGTGAGGAGGCAGGGAAACCTGCTCGAAGCTCATCGCCTTGTCACCCTCTCGATTCGAGAAGCGCGGTCGGTCTGTCGGCAGCAGGTGGTTTGGCGCCCACTTTCCAAACATGCTCACACGCTGGTTTTCGAAAATCTCCTCTAGTGCCACACTTCCATCCAGGGTGCTGTTGTAACGAGTGACGCTCGGCCGGCGACGAGACACAACCCCCGGGGATGAACTCCTTCGCGGGCGGGCAGCAGCTCCGCCGCCTTGCTCAGCACCTCCAGAAGGACGAGCGGCATCGGATGCACTGGAAGTCTCCTCTGCATCCAACGCCTTCTTGAGTCCCTCAAAAACCATCTTCGTACTCTTCACAACACCCTCTTTGGTCGCAGACATGATCTTTGACTTGAACATCGTGCTCTTTGAAAACGGGATCCCAATGTACACTTTGGCGGCAAGGGGCGATCCAATGGCATCGGTGCGGGGCTCGATCACATACACTGTTTCAACATGGAAACAGTCTCCATAGGGAATTTCAAGCAGCGTCAGTTTGTGCTCGATGACGACCCGATCAGTATCCAAACTGTCGCGGTCCTGCGACGAGAAGGGTACGTGCACAAGCTGCTCTGCCATCGTCGAAGACGGCCCAAGAGGCGAGTTGCTTTTAGCGCGGTATTTCATCTCCCGCACCTGCCCGCCATACTCCGCCGAATCCTCCCACTTCCCCACAACGTGCTCCGTGTCCCCCGCCTCTTTATGGATATTTTGCCACCGCGACATAGTGTTGTCTGCGTAGAATAGGTCGAAGAAGTGAAGTCCATCCTTGATAGCAGGGTGCAGGTCGTACTCGCCAACAACCTGTCGCTCCTCTTCGGAAGACATCAAAAATGGTTTCGCAGGCGCTGCAGACGCGGATGCACTTGGATTTTCCAACGACCGGTTCACCACGTGGAAATACAAACGTGAGGAGCTAACCATAGCTTCACGCGTTGCCGAGATGATCTTCGATTTGAACATACAGCCCTTGGAAAACGGTACACCCAGGTAAATCTTCGCCACTAGCTGGCCAGGACTGCCATCGCTGGAGGGGACGCGCTCCACAACAGTCACCTTTTCAACTGAGAAGCAGTCTCCATAGGGAATGTCGTGCATAACCACCTTCGACTGCATCACAAGCTTTTCGCTGCCATCAATACCGCCTTCGTCGAAAGGCACATGGTCTGTCGTGGTTGTCATAGTGTGCGATGGCCCGATTGAAGCATTGGTGGGTGAGCGGCAGCTCATCGTTCGCACTTGACCACCAAACTCCTTCGACGGACTCCATTCCCCGACCTCAATCTCCGAGTCGCCACGCTCCTTGTAGTATTCACTCAAGCGGTCTGAAGTGTCATTCGCCAAGAAGTTCTTGAAAAAGTCGTAGGGTGTCGTTAACGAAGCGTGGAGTGGGTATTCGCCAACAAGCTCGCGCTCATCGGCAGAGGTAACGAGGAACTGCATCAGCTCTGCACCGCCAGCATTGTCCACCGAGTATTTCAGCGAGAGCATCAATTGTCCCAGGATGGCATCACGAGTAGACGTCACCGGCCACGCACAAGTAAACTGTGCTGTGCGCATACCCGTGAAGCCCAGCAGCTCGCGCAGAGAGAGGGACACCTCGCCAATTTTCGTGGTAAGATAGCGCAAATGGATCTCGTACACGTGCAGCACCATAATGTCGGGCAGGCCGCAAAAGGCGCCGGACGTCGCACCAAGCGCGCGACACTCCTGGCACTCCGAGCACAAGTGGTCCTGGAAATGCCACGTCAGCTTCTCGTTCCATTTCACCACAGCTCCTTTCTCGCCCTTCTCGCCTCGGGGCTTGGGGGACGTCTGCCCCACGGGCACGCTCGAGTAGTCGTGCAGCTCGGACTTGAACTTGGCCACCACGTAGAACTGCCGCAGCGACGCGTCCTTGTCGTAACTCATGTCCTGCACCAGCAGCTCCAGCGCGTGAGATTTCAGTCGCACCGGGGGGACTTCGGCATCTTCTCCGGAGCTGCCCAGCAGATTGAGAGCACTGGCCGTGGCGCTCAACGCGTTGAACCCATTTTCACTCGAGTCGTGCAGCTTCAGCGTCGAAGACGAGGGCGGAGGAGCACCGCCGTTGGATGCCAGCGCCGCCTGCGACGGAACAGGCGCTACGGCAGCACTGAGCACGCTGTCGATCCGGCCTGGCACGTGGCCCTGGATGGCGCGCATCGTCAGCACGCAGAGCCACGAGCGCGCAGCCATGTCGTCCTCCGCTCTGAAAAAGTAGGTGCCGCCCAGCGTGCCTCGGATCTCGAGCGTATTGGCCCCGAACTCGAAGGGGTCGGCGGGTTTCACGGCGTGCACCGCCAGCGACCCCTTGACGTTCGTGTTGCGTCTCGCCGCGTCTGCGTTCGGGTAGTACTTGATCCTCGCGTGCGCGTCCAGCACCACGAAGCGCTTCTTCCAGTGCTTGCCGCGCTGCAGGCCCTTCTTGACCAGTAGCCAGCCGTCCAGCGGCGCGTCTCCCAGCTCCACAATGGCCTCCACGAACTCCTGCTTGTTGGCCACAGTGTCGGCGAAGAAGGGCATCGAGTAGTACGTGGAGCGGCGCGGCAGGCGCGCGCGGGTCTCGCGCTCCAGGCGGTCGCGCACACTGGCCGCGCGCTTCACGGGGTGTTTCTCTGTGGCCTTGAGGCTGCGCGGGGCCTCGGGGCTGGCCGCGCCGGCGCTGCTGCCGCCGCTGGAGCCCTGCGCGGGCATGGGGAACACGGTGAACAGCACGCGGAAGAGCACGACGCAGAGCGCGAGCCCCACGGTCACCACCATGAAGAGGTCGAGGAACGCGTGCGCATTGCCGCCCAGCGGGTCGCTCGGGGGCACGCACGTCTCCTCCATGCGCTGCGCTGCGGGGGTCAGGTCAGGTGGCCTTCTCCTTCGTTGACTTGTCTTGGCGACGGATTCGGCAGTGCGCGGCTTACGCTGGGCGGGGCGCTCGGAGATTACCCGCCGCTGCTGACGACGCCTACGACACGTACGTTGGCGCCGATCACTTGAGGTTTGTATGGGCCAGACCAGTGTATCTGGACGGGTTCATGGCCTTTTTGCGTCTAGACCCATCAAACAGCATACCGAGCAATTGGATAGTTTGCCGTAACCACACCTTTGGATTTATCATTCATCACTTTGCCTGCAGCTGCGGGCGGCTCCGACGATACTTAGTATATGTAGCCAAGCACCATCGTCATGCCCGGCAGCACCGATAGGATATCCATGCATATGTATCCTGGATCGAGGCGGGTGGGAGAGCAAATTAAAGTTTTGTAGCTGATACTTTAGCGTCGCCTTGTTGCCATGGAGATGCAAATGTGTTGACGACAACTACGAACATGTGGTGGGTCGTCCACGGTTGCTTTGCCGTGTTGACTCCAGCGGTGGAGTCATCACAGCGGCGGCGGCTGCGAGTGTAAGGTCTTACTGTAGGCAGGAAAGCGGGAAACGATAGCTTCGATGCAGTAGCTTTGGCTAACTACATGTAAAAGCAGTCGGTCGATCTTGTCAAGTGCAGAGGCTTTTTTCATCATGTGAAGACTAAATGTATCTATCCGCGCGTTTGCCAACCCAACCAGTACATTTTTTTGCGAATCGGTTGAGCCGATGGATCCACTGAGATCAACTTTACCTTGATCGACGGAAGAGGCCTTGGCGGCAAGAACACGGTTGGGCCCGCGCGCTGAAGGGATCCTCGGCAGTTTTCCGGGCGAGCTGACCTCTGAAACTGGCCGACACCAGCGCGGTTGAAGACCGAAGAGCAGTTGTTGTGAAAGCTGGTCAACGCGTGCAAAAGCAGCCCTGGACTCGGCGCCACGAACAGCGAGAGCCGGCACCAAGCTCCTGGCTGCGCTAATGGCAGTCTGCTATGGACGGCTTTGGACATCTCCTTCAGCCCAGCATTGCATTGACGTTGCAGACAGACAGAAGTCTTGGGACTTGACTGGGCGCGAGTCCTCGGAATACAAACTCCAAGTGTTTTCCGCCCCTGCGATCGATCGGGGAGAGAGACGAGGGGTCGCTCCGGCCTCATTCATCATAAGACTTTGCAAGAGAGAAGAAGAACCCGCATGCGGCGCGACTTGTCCCGAGAGCGCGTCTTCTTCCTGCTCGTGCTGGCCGCTGGGCTGCTGGTGCTGTCGGGCCTCATGCTGCGCCACGAGAGCGCCGTGCTGCCCGCGCGCACCTTCCGCGATGGCTTCACGGTGGCCGAGGGCGTGGTACGGCGCGCGGAGATGGTCGCGGCCACCAACGCGTCGGACGGGAACGCGACCAAGGCGCCGCCCGAGACGGAGGTGCACACGACGACCATCAAGACGGAGGACGGCGACGAGATCACCATCAAGCGGTCAGCCACGTCCAAGGGCAACAAGATCACGACCATCTCGCGTGACGATAAGGGAAAGCTCACGATCGAGGACGCAACGGCCGAGGAGCGACGCACAGAGGCAGAGACCGAGGCCGACGAGTCCCCCAAGGCAGAGAAGGAGGATACATTCGAGGATATCCCCACTGGGTCCCCCAGTGCCATCCTCGAGCAGGATACAGGTACAGCCAGACGCGACACGGAGGAGGACGTAGCGGCGGGAGCAGCACAATAGGAAGACGCACAAGAGGAGGCGGTGGTCGTGAGCGGCGGCAAGAAGGTGACCGTGGTGCAGGTGAACCGGTCGCTGACCAAAGTGAGTCTATCAGACGTAGAGGAAGAGGTTGAGGAGGAGAATGCCACCAGGTAGCGCATGGGAGGCTCCTCATCGTCGCCCAGCGCCGATATTTATGTGGGGAACAGAGTCCTTCTTGCTCGGATTTTCTGAATAATGCACACGATAATTATGTAGTATTCCATTGCTTCTGGTAGGTGCTGTCTGCAGCCTGCCTACTTCCGGAGCGCAGAGGCTTGGGGATGCAGCATGCAGGCGAGTATGGCTCTGCTGTAGACATGTTATCTGGTAACGCCTGTGGTGTGCAGGCTCATATGAAGGTTTGGAGGTTGTGAGCGCTTTTACCACCAAGACTTTGACATTCGACTTGAGCGAATTGAACGCGGCCATGGAAACTCATTGGAACGTGCACGGCCATCACGCAGCGAGATCCTGGTCACGTCTGGATACTCAATTGCTCGGCACGACGAAATTCAAATGGGATAACGCGAAGAACTGTGTGGTGAGCTTCGACTACACAGCGGATATGCTAACACCGCTTCTGCGTCTACTGGGAAGTCTGGAAGATGCCCACACCAACGGAAGCTTGATGCATAGCTAGGAGTAACACTCAAATATTTTGATTTCGTAACCAGGCAGATTCGCTAGTACCCGTTTGCGCTTATTTCAGAATACTACGTTGAACGACGACATGACTAACACAAAGTTAGTGTTTGTCGTCTTCCTTAAGGCAGTGCCATAGCTTCTGCATCCGTGATCCACTTAGCGACTCCTACAGCATGCCACGTGTGAGTTGTAAGTATACACAACGTACGCGAGTCAGTTGTGAATAGCAACGGACCTGGTGGAGCTGGACCGTGTTACGCATTTCCAGCACCTTGAAGAGCTCCGACTGGTCCAAAGTTCCGTTGGCTGCCCAGCATATCAGTCAAATCGACCAAACATTATTAGCCATCAAAACTATTTTCCCGTACGTGTTTGCTACTTCTACAGTGCTTACCATCGTCATCAAAGATGCGGAACGCGAGCTGGACTACAGGGGACGATAGCTCCACACCGCTCACGACATGTGCCGCACGAATGAAGTCGGCTGCAATGAAGTACAGGCCACACAAACTGTAAAATTCAACCCAACTCAGCAGTTTCTCTTACAGACGTCTTACCTTCGGTGACTTCGTCGGCTCCAGTAAGCTCAAACGCCAATTTGATATCCGGCAAGTGGCTCTGCACGTTGAAGTGAAAGGCGAAGAATTCTTCCCAGGTTATCACTCCCTGCAATGGCATCACATACAATGTGTTAGATCCTAAAAAGGTTCCGATAGGCAGATCAAATAACTATTACCTCGCTCGCATTCAGTTCCTGCACGCGTTCCAGATACGGGGACAACTTGTCCGGGTCGAAGCAGGAGACGAGCGTGAGAGCAAAGTCATGGACCGACATGGTCTGCTCCTTCGTCAGCGGGTTCACGGTAGCATATAAATCAAACTCGGCCCTCAAGATTTGCTTGCGGAGTTCATCCAAGGCCTCCCCAAGGTCTTTCGCCGTGATAGTCTTGCTGAAGTGGCCAAAGAGGAATTTGGTGAGGCGCGGCAGTGTGCTGTCCGCGGAGATTGGCACTTCTTCCCCACCCTCACGAGTCGTGATAGTTCGCAGCAAGTTTTCAATCACCGCGCTGAACTCAGCCTTGTCCACAGACCCGTCTCCATCCAGGTCAAGCATGCAGAACGCCACGTCAAAGTGCTCCTTCGGGACTACAGTGCACCACCCCGCTATTAGTACAATCTACCAACAACCCCCACGTGTGTGCTCAGTAGCAGCAATAGCTTACTCTGCAGCAGGTGGATAAGCAGGTAGCACTCCTCGTACGTGATGAGTCCGTTCGCGTCCCCCACGAAGTCGCAACTGTACGTGACGTCCGGCCGCTGTGAAATAACACACCCAGTGAGTTAGCTACATCTGCACACAACTACATATCATCTCATAGCAACACCAAGTTGCCGTCTTACGGGCGAGTGCAGATGGAACTGCGGGAGCACGAACGAGTGCAAGAAGTCGGTGAACGTCATGGCCTTGACGCGCCTGCCGTCGCCCGCTTCCACGCTCTTGCTCGCGTACATGTCGAACCTCTTCCGGAGCGAGTTGATGGCCACTCGACGCTGCTTGTACTGATCCAGGTGCGTCTTCATCTGGTCCTCCTCCTGCAGCTTGGCCTGGTGCTTACTGCGCTGCTTGAGCAGCAGTCGGCGGCCGCCTCTGAGTTTCGCGCTCGTCTCCTCGCCTTCTGCGCCGGCCACCACGGCCCCGAGTCCCCCGACCAGCTGCTTGGCCTCAGCGTGGGCCGATGCGTCTTCGTCGTCCGCAGCGGCCGCCACAGCGAGCGCCATCGCCGCCATCCCCAGCGTCGCACCAACGTGTCCGTCCTGCCGCTTCCCCAGCCGCCCCAACGCTTCGGCTCCCACCGCACGAGCGGCCATCGACTCGGCAGCCGCAGAGAGGCCTCTACGGCTTGAACAGCGCGCTGCAGCGGCCCGCAACACACGCACCATCCTCACGTCGCCTTCAACTGGTTCGACCGTTCCTTCAGATCGCAAATCGCCAATACTCGTACTTAACAGAGACTCAACTTTGCTTCATGCATTCCACACCCACGCACACCCGTACAAGTTGGGCTGCCAGGCTCAAGACCTGGGGCTTCTTATGACGTGGGTTTTCCACAATGCGAGAGAGATCGGCTGACGCGACAACGACAAGATGATAAACGAGTGCATGGGCGCTGCAATCGGGCAGGGAGACGGCAGCATCGCTACATGTAGCATTGGCGTCTTCGTAAAAGCTCGTGTCTAGACTCTGAAAGAGGGGAGAGAGCTAGACTAGCTACCGGAAGGGAGGAACAGCTTGATGTTGTGGTAGCAGTTGGTGTTCGCTATGCCAAGGCCGATAGCCGGGCGGGCTGCTGCGTAGGTTTCAGCTGCTCAGCTCAACGTTACTATCTTGTAAGGGCAGACTGATTATTGGTTCCGCCGCCCGGCTGCTGAATGTCTCCGGACGCTACTGGCGGCTATTATTGTCCAGCGTCATGCCCCGGGAGCTCCATTCCCCAACTCGTTGACTGCGTGACTGACCAAATGCAACAGACCTCTCGTCGGTCGCTGTCGCTGTCGTCCGCGTCGATGCCGACGCCCGTGCGCTCGGCCCGCCGCGCCTCGTGGCGATCGAGCGCTCGCAGCGCTGTCAGTAGTGACAGCGCCAGCTCGATGAATGCAGGGGTCGCTCCAGTCAGCAATTCGAGCACGTTCACACTTGCGAGCAGCTCCAGTGGCAGCTTCCGCCCAGAAAAAGACGAAGAACCGGAGACGACGCCTTTGCGGAGGCCCGAAAGCACACGCAACTCCCCAGTCAAGCCCACGTCCCCTGTCAAGTCTGTGGACCTGGCGGCGTACTACACCTTTTCCAAGAGGAACAGCAAAATTGTGCACGACGACACGCAGGGACTGTCGGGATTTCTCGAGTACCGGAAGCTCAACGGCACGTGGCGACCGTTCCTGTTCCAGACCATGGGTCACCAACTGGTACTCTACCGAGTTCATGTACGTATTTCCCCGTACTACTTGAGTTGATATATCCTTTGGGCAACATGTGCTAATAGCTCGCACTTCTGGCTAATTTGATAGTCCACACATCAAGTGCTGGTCATGTCCACAGACATTCGCTGCGCGTCCGAGATCGCACTCGACTATGAAGGCACCAAAGGTTCGTCCCTCTTCCCTGTCAACGATCGCCTGGTAGACTGTGCTCACGTGTTGATACTGCTTGTAAAGATCAAGAGGATACGCGACTGCTACGGCTTGGCATCAATAGCACAACGATTATATTGCGTGCAGTGACGCATAAGGCAGCAGTATACTGGGTTGAGGTGCGTTCGAATTGCTGCTCGTGCATATTTCAGCGCCTAACAATCGTATTGTTGTTAACAGGGACTCCAACGCCTCAAAGATGGCAAACCTTTGCAAATTATTAGAGATCCTCCTTGCTCAGGTATGCTTGCCGTCATCTAGTTCAAAAATGGCGAAGCTGTTCTTACCTTCTTAATTTTCAGAATCTGAAGAAGAGATTTTTAATGAGATTGACAAGCTGCTGTCGCTGCGTGAATGGACACCTCCGCCACCTACCACTCCGCTATGCGGGCTGTGCGTGTCGGTCCGAAAACCGGAGCCACCGACGACTGGGATGTTGCTGAACACTAAGGTACAAGATTCTTGTGTTCGTTTTCTGCTTCTGCCTCACTCACAAGGACTCACCTCGATTGCCGTTTCAGAAAATATCACTGGACGAAGGAGCGTCTTCTGGCTGCAGGATCTGCTGATCGTTGCCCTCGATACTCAGGGAACATCGGCCTACTACAGGCATTTATAATCGATGATAACGGAGACTTTGCGTTCGGAAAAGGAGCCCGCCATCATCCTGCGTTCGATATCGGGGGCGCCTCAACAAGTCGCTTTTGGTAGTCGTAGCTGGACGTGGCGTATTCAGAATGTAGCGGAGTGTCGCCGTTGGAAATCTCCAAAGAGGCTAACCTCTGTTAACTTTTGATGATCTTTGTGAATATCCTTTTGTTTCGCCTTGTCCGACGCCTCCGAAGTCGGGTTTTTTCCAAGCAGCAGGGATCGTGTCTCGAGAGTATAGGGTGCAATGAACTCAGCACCCAACAGTGTACCCATCCCTGCGCTTCTTCTAGTACCCTGGTAGTCGTGGCGCGGATAACAACCAATGTCACTATGTGTCCACGGCATGCATCAGTTTATGATCGAGAACTTCTCGACGAGAAGACAAACTAGGTCTAAGCATCCACCGTCGTCCATTTCACTTTAATGGATCTTGTGAAGCTTCTCAAACAAGTTAATGTACAGCAGCTACGCCTGAAGTGAAGACTGCTGATCCCCACTGTAGTCGTCGCTCCCCGGCAACGGTAGATGGTATTGACCACCTTCCACATCAGCTTTATTCCCTCACTGTGGACCATGCCCTCTGCCTCGTCATTCTAGTCGCCTATCGGGGCCGTACTTCGTGAGTAGCGAGCAGAAGACCTGGGATCTTGAAGTTACATCGACGAGTATGTTTATGTACTGCAGTAAAAATATTAGACAACTTACGTAATCCATGACCACTAATAAGATACGATCACATCTGATCACGTTACAATGCTGTACTTAAGTAGTTAACAAATTCACACGACTGCGAGTAAGAAATTTATTTTCACTTCATTGAAAATGCTACGCTCTCTATCAGCCAAGCGTGAAAACATTGAGTTGGTCCTGATGGACCCTATGCATGCCGTGACATGCATGCTGTCTCAGTCACTTAGTTCTGAGCGCGGAGACGGCGGCCACTCTGCTGAACCGCTTCATTCGTGGTCTGAACGACCGACTGCTGAGTGGTCTGGTCCTCGGGGGCCTCCGTCTGAACGCCCGTCTTGCCGGGGCTCTGCTGCTGCTGCTGCTCGTCACCACCCTGGTTTTGCGAAGCGTCGTTGCTGCTAGCGGGGGCAGGAGTCTCGTCCTGGTTCTGCGAAGCGTCGTTGCTGTTAGCGGGGGCAGGAGTCTCGTAGCCACCCTGGTTTTGCGAAGCGTCGTTGCTGCTAGCGGGGGCAGGAGTCTTGTCCTGGTTCTGCGAAGCGTCGTTGCTGCTAGCGGGGGCAGGAGTCTCGTAGCCACCCTGGTTTTGCGAAGCGTCGTTGCTGCTAGTGGGGGCAGGAGTCTCGTCCTGGTTCTGCGAAGCGTCGTTGCTGCTAGCGGGGGCAGGAGTCTCGTCACCACCCTGGTTTTGCGAAGCGTCGTTGCTGCTAGCGGGGGCAGGAGTCTCGTCCTGGTTCTGCGAAGCGTCGTTGCTGCTAGCGGGGGCAGGAGTCTCGTCACCACCCTGGTTTTGCGAGCCAGTTTGCGAGTTGTCTCCGGTGCAAGGAGTCGGGGCCGGGGTCTCGTCAACACCTTGCTGCTGTGATCCATTGTGCGACGCATTGTTGCTGTCAACGGGGGCAGGTGTCTCTCCTTGGTCGCCTGACTGCGAGGCCGTCTGCGAGTTCGGGCACGGGGTCTCAGCATTTTGATCAGCTCCGTTACCGTGTCCGCCGATGCCCACGCCGACACCAGCTCCTGCGCCCACGCCAACACCTCCGACGTCAACACCCACACCGGCGCCTACGCCCACAACAACGCCGTTCTGCTCGCCTGACTGCGAAGCCGTCTGCGAGTTCGGGCACGGGGTCTCAGCATTTTGATCAGCTCCGTTACCGTGTCCGCCGATGCCCACGCCGACACCAGCTCCTGCGCCCACGCCAACACCTCCGACGTCAACACCCACACCGGCGCCTACGCCCACAACAACGCCATTCTGCTCGCCTGACTGCGAAGCCGTCTGCGAGTTCGGGCACGGGGTCTCTGCATTTTGATCAGCTCCGTTACCGTGTCCGCCGATGCCCACGCCAACGCCTGCGCCGACGCCCAGGCCTCCGTTGCCGTGTCCGATGCCTACACCAGCTCCAAGTCCAGCGCCGACCGCGACACCGCCGTTGTGTCCACCGATGCCGGCTCCCAGTCCAGCGCCGACCGCGACACCGCCGTTGTGTCCACCGATACCAGCTCCCAGTCCAGCGCCGACCGCGACACCGCCGTTGTGTCCACCGATGCCAGCTCCCAGTCCAGCGCCGACCGCGACACCGCCGTTGTGTCCACCGATGCCAGCTCCCAGTCCAGCGCCGACCGCGACACCGCCGTTGTGTCCACCGATACCAGCTCCCAGTCCAGCGCCGACCGCGACACCGCCGTTGTGTCCACCGATACCAGCTCCCAGTCCAGCGCCGACCGCGACACCGCCGTTGTGTCCACCGATGCCAGCTCCCAGTCCAGCGCCGACCGCGACACCGCCGTTGTGTCCACCGATGCCAGCTCCCAGTCCAGCGCCGACCGCGACACCGCCGTTGTGTCCACCGATGCCAGCTCCCAGTCCAGCGCCGACCGCGACACCGCCGTTGTGTCCACCGATGCCAGCTCCCAGTCCAGCGCCGACCGCGACACCGCCGTTGTGTCCACCGATGCCAGCTCCCAGTCCAGCGCCGACCGCGACACCGCCGTTGTGTCCACCGATGCCAGCTCCCAGTCCAGCGCCGACCGCGACACCGCCGTTGTGTCCACCGATACCAGCTCCCAGTCCAGCGCCTGCAGCAACGCCTCCGTTGTGGCCACCGCCGATTTTAGCTCCGACATCAGCTCCTACGGCTAGTCCGCCATTGCCGACACCAAGTCCAGCACCAGCTCCGATGCCAGCGCCGACAGCATGGTTGCCGTTCTGGTCAGCCGACTGGGAGGGGTTGTTGTCATCCGACTGAGGGCAGGGGGTCTCCGCGTTCTGGTGACCGCCGCCAAGGCCGATTCCGAGGCCGAGGCCAGCACCAGCGTCCACGCCGATGCCTCCAAGGCCGAGGCCCAAGCCGACGCCAGCGCCAAGCTGCACGCCGTTGCCAGTCGTCTGGGGGGCCGCCTCCGCGATGCTGGAGACGATCAAAGCAGCCGTAGCGCAGACGGCGAGCATCTTGTTGCAGGACAGCATGGTGAACTTGAAGAGGGGGGTACTTGAGGGGTTGCCAACAGAACAGCTCGGGCTGTTGAGAGGAGACTTGGGCCGAAGCGGGCAAGTTGTAGAATGAGGAGCTGGAAGCGGGGGTTGGGAAGCTCAATCGCCGCGCTACGCTGGCGCCAGGGTCCTCGTCCTATCCCGGAGCCACCCCGCAGGCACTGCAACTTGCAATGCAATCGGCACCGCCCCATCCAAAGCTGAGGATCCGAGATACCGACGGCACATCGCGGCGCATGGGACGCGCCAGCTTAGCCTGAGGGAGAAAAGAAAATGACTAAAGACGTGTTCAGGGTACTGTACTGATATGCCAAAACATAGTATACATCTATTTAACCAACAGCACGGTTAATCGTTAACCCCCCCTTGTAGTATATATATATATATTTAATATACTATTGCGCGTCTACAGATAGGTGCATGTAGATGCTGATATGCCGGCGTGTGGAAGCTTGTGCGTGTCGCCTGGAACTTAGTGGGAGCGTTTTCCGGGTTGTTAAAGTAAGGATAGACTTTTTCGTGCAGAGCTTGCCAACATATGATGATTTCATGTTCCATCATGATAATATTGGAGGCAGGACACAAGTGCAACGCAAATTCTAGTAGGGACGTATGTGCCGGCGCTGAATCATTGCACCTGAAATATCTACTGGCGGTGTAGGCTTACCCTTTCAGAACCGAAGGTGGCCATCATGCAAACATTTACAGAACCACGCCTTCGGCTCATAAGTTTCCCTGACCACGTCTTTTGTCATTTTCATTTTTTCCCCTATCTAATGTTGCCAAGTATCCAGCCACCATCTCTTTAGAGATAGTAGAAGGAGTCTCCTAAAGTAAACCGCACGACCGGAACGCTACGCTACTGTACATGGACACGTGCCGTTTCGGTGATCGATTTCTGACGTGACGACAGCCCTAATCCATCAATACGGACCACTTCACGACAGTTCTAGAGCATGAAATGTTTTACCCGATTTTTTATGCGCAAAAGTGTCCCTCCAAAATACTTTAGCTCGTTAACTGTGGTTGGCGCGTGCTGTAGGCGGGACAAGCGCTTGTCGCTCGTGAGCGAATCATCGACACCTTTCGGTGTGGATAGCCTACGCTGGCGTCAGGTCGAAAAGGCTCGATTTCAGCGATTGCGGCGCACCGAGGACACGTTCACCGCTGGGTGCAATCGACCCACCGAATACATTCGGTGTTACACATGGCATTTTCAAGCTTTTTGCTCAAGTGCGCGTTGAAGATGTCCATGAGGTGAGGTGCGAGGGTGCTTGAAACGACATCGACAAATTTGCTATCCGAGAGCTTCAATTTACTGCGCCTTCCGGCGGGAAAAATGCTTGCTTGATAGACTTCACTATCTGTCTTTTTCTGCCTTATACAGTATGCAGTGATATCTTTCGCGTGCCCCATTGTCGCGCCCACCGCTCTGAACTTGGCCGTCTCACCCTCATGGCCAGCTCGCCGCGCCTTTGCCGAAGCTCGCCAGCACGTGGGGGGTGCAACCTTCCCCTAGCTCGCAGTGGGGTTCCCATCGCCTTTGCCGCGCAAGCGTGCGGTCAGAAAAAGCTTTGCGATGCAACGTGAAACGCGTATCTATGCGAAATGGCCATTTTGCGGGGTGATCTTTACGGGCAGTGAAAAGTGCTTGCACTGTGTAAACCAGTCGAGGTGCGCCAAGGTTCAAGCAGTTCGGTTTTAGCTATCGACCGGCTTGCATCGCACAACTTCGTATGCTCGTAGATCTTGGCCTCCTGCGTTTCTCGTCGCGCGGGTGGCCGCAACAAGTCGCCACTACAGCGATCTGGTGGTTGCGGATCACCAATGCACCTTACGAAAATACATGAACATACAGTTGAAAGGCGCTCGAGCATTGCAGTGAATCGTCAGTGGTTTCGTCGGGTTCGATTGGTTTGTCCCGACCGACACGTAGGTAATAATCTACCGGCATACATTCTCTCATATGGTCGGGACGTAAATTTCGTGCCAGGTTACACGCAGGATCTCCGGTAGGGTGCTGGAGCGGACTTCCCGCAGCTTCATCACGGGTCGCAGGCATTCGCTGACAATGACCTACAGACAGAGCCGCATAGGCAATGAGGCTGACGGTGACGGTGGGTGCATGCGAAGAAGCCCCACAGTCGTACGATTCCGGCGCCATATCTGCCACACCGCCACGTTGACGGAGCGCCATGACATGCGCCATCAGGCTTTCCACTTCGGTCGTGAAGATTCCAGTCGAGTCCGCCGTCAACGAGACTCGAGTCCAGGCCTTTCCAACTCGACGGTCACAAGAGGTCAATGCTTCCGTCCATCGATGCTGGAAACTGGCAGACGACAGCTCCACTTGCCTGCGGATGCTGACCTAACAACGGGATGGAATCGCTTGGAAGAGACGACATTCGTCAGACTCATGTAGACGACGCGTCCCCCGAAAACTCAGGATTCGCAAAGCGCTACATGAATGACCAAAATGACCAAAATGTAAAATAGTCGTACCAAAATATAGTTTTGTGAAAATGTGAGGCAGTCAAACCCAATCCGATCTTCCAACCTGGATCGACCAAATGATGCGCGAAGTGTTCGAGGCCTTTTTGACGGACCCGATCCGTGTGAACGAGGACGTTTTCGCCCTCTGGCTGGAGGGGCACAATGCAGGAGACGCGCTGGCAGCTCGGTTGCGCCTCCCGTCGGCCGTTCCCATGCCGTTCCTGGGCGGAGACGCCAAGCTGCGCGAGCTCCTTTGGCGGGACACCGTGGACCAGTACCGCCTGTACGACAAGCTGGAGCACTACCTGTCGCAGCCGAGTCTGTTCCGCTCCCAGCTTCTGTTCCAGATCCCGCCGGCGCAGCAGTACTACATGGTAGAGCGCTACTACTCGCGGGACGTCGACGTGGACCGCTGGCTGCTGGGCAAGAAGCTCTCCGGGCGACTGGAAAAAGACCTGGACGACGTCGCTGAGCGTTCCGGGCGCACGCTCAAGAGCTGCCGCCGGCAGCTGGAGAACCTGCGCCGGGTGTACGCTGCTGTGGAGGACCGCAACTTCCACGGACTGCCGTGCAGAGCCGTCAGCGAGCTGTTCCTGCTGTCCGAGCAGCTCGCCAGCAAGTACGCGTGTCTGCTCTTCATCCTGCACACGAGGTTCCAGGTGCACCCGCAACACCCAGTCACAGGATTTCTAACCTGGCCGGACCTGCGCTTCTTCGCTGCGCTGCTCATGACGCACTGGCTGCCGCAGCGGAAGACGCTGTCGAAGCTCGCGTTCCCCAAAGGAGCCTCCAACAAGAACACGGTGGAAGACGTGGTTGAAAACGGTGCTCAGATCGCGCTACGGCCACCGAGCACTGGAGATTGGCCAGCGATTGGCTTTCTGCAGGAGAAGTTGCAGTCGACGAGCGTACGGGAGACGGTGGGGCTGGATCTGAGTCATCCATTGACGAACTGCCTGCGCGACCTCAAGGCTCATCTTATCAATGACAACGACGTTCTCAAAGTGTATCGTGAGAAAATCATGACTCGTTTGAGGTCGTGGGCTGCTGCAGAGGGCACGCTCAGTGATAGCGCTCGCAGCCTGGGCGAACTCGAGACCAAGCTCTACCTAGTGGTGCATGGTTTCTTGACCATCGGAGCTGGATTATCCCAACCGAAGGAGCTGCAGCACCTGCTGGAGCATTTGCTGACTCGAGTTGTGCGCGTACTGCACGACTGTGAAATAAACAAGCAGCAGCTTAACGGCCTCTTCAGCGCGCTAGTCGACGCGTTGGCTGAGCTGGACGTGTGGTACCTCAACGGTCAGGAGACTCGTGGGCTATTACTTGCTAGCTGGAACCGCTTCATCAGCGTCTGTCGAGCAGTAGTGCTTACTGTCTACGATCGCTGCCACCCTTCGGCGATCATGGCGTACCAGCAAGCGATGGCGGGTGATGCAGCGGACGAGTCATCCTTATCGGCGCATGCCGCCAGTCGCGTTGCAATCGCATTCGAGTCGCGTGACTGATAGATTAGTTTTCGTTAACGATCTTAGCACGCAAGGCAATGGAGCGTAAGACGTTAAACGGTCAGTGAGTTCCGAATGGCGTGGTGGAGCTTATCCGTGGAATCTGGATGCCTTTCCTTGGTGGCGAAAGAGTAATCTTCGGTCGCTGCTCCTCGATGCGCTGGTGATATCGTTCCTGGTGGCGTTGCAGAGTCCGCACTCGCCGTTCCTGAGCCTGAGTGTAGGTATCCTCCAGCGGTCTAGCTTGAGCTTCATAATCCTCCATCTGGACGCGCAACCGCTGCAACCGCTGGGTGTTTGCAGCATCCCGACGCTGCTTCTCTTCTTGACCAAGCGTCAAGGTTGCTGTAGCCACTTCAGCTGACCGAGAGGAGGACCCACTGCCATACAGTTGTGCTTCTGTCGTGAACCGAGCCGGATCCGAGGTTCCGTCTTGGTTACCGCTGCATCAAAGGATTGTTACAAGTCTGCTCCACATATTCAAAGCGAGAACACGCAAAAGCCTGCCCACCTGATGATTCCTTTTGAACTGGTGAATGGTGTCCGCCCACACCGTGTCGGAATTTTTGTGCGTCTACAGTGATGAGGCAGAATCAGTCAGTCTACAGGTCGTAGCAGAATTCCGTGACAAACGCGTATACCTCGTCAAGTGGGAGAAATTAAACGTCCCTGCTGCCCGTCGTCGCTGGTTACTATCCTTCTTGTGCGGCTTCGACTCGCGCTGTTGCTGCTCTTCGACACGCTCGTCTACTTCGCCACCGGGAGAAGTTGTACGCTGGCTTCGTCTTCGGTTGGACGCATCACCACCGCCGAAGACATCACAAAATTCCTTGAAACTAATCTCACCATTTCCGTCTGTGTCTACACGCGTGGCTAGGTGGAGAAACTCGCGTTCTGTCAGGTTTATCCCCAATTGTTGCAACTGCGAAACGAAAGATACAAAAATTTAGTGAGTGGCGCATTTCGTTCAGTACAGACTAAGCATTAAGCACCGTACCCCTTGGCAAAGTTCTCTATACGATAAGCTTCCGCTATGATCGTTGTCGAAAGCTGCGTACGCATCATTGAGTCGTGAAAATGTCTGAAGTTTTCGCTGCAGCGTGGCCCTGAAGCCCGGGTCCTGATTGTGAGCAAAACTTCGTGAGTACAAGGCCCATTTCGACAAGGATACCCCCATGGATGCTTACATCTGTGCTGTGAGTGGCTTGCTGGGACTCTGCTGCTAAACTGCGGAAGAAGTCCAACGGGTCCCCTTTGTCTAGTTGCCGCTCTTGCTGTTTCTTCCGCCGCTGTGCCGCCAAATAGCTGTAACGCTGCTCGTGCACAGGGCCGTATACAAGACGCATAAACTCGTCGTAGAGCAGCCGACCATCGTGGTTAAGGTCGTACGTATCGAAGAGCTTCATCAACTGAGGCTTCGCGATTCGCAGGCCTTGGCGACGCAAATTACTCTCGATTTCCGCCAGCGTGACACTGCCACTTTTATCAATATCCCAGTTTCGAAAGACCTGGTGAACCCTGCGCGTCTCATACTTGGCACGCAGCAAGGCAAGTACACAGTCGGGGTCAGTCGTCAGCACTCCATCTTCATCGGCCGCTGCTTGTTTCTTGGAGGTAGTGCCGGCACAAGATTCATTAACTTCTTGCGATCCGTAAACGAGTCCACAAAAATCGTCATAGTTCAGGGACCTGGAGGACATACAAAGTCAAATCGGTTGCTATCCCTAGAGCTTGACATTGTCTCTGGCGACTTACCCTGCGGGCGACTTCAACACGTGCTGGAGGATGGCGTCTACTTTCTCTCCTCCAAGAGCTTGAGCGAAGCCCAGCCGTGTCAGCATGTGTCTGAGCTCGGCAACACATAAGCGGCCATCCTTGTCCGAATCCCATGTTAAAAACGCTTGGCGAACGCTGCGCTTTTCGCCATATCGGTCTCGTAGCAAGCGCCGCAAGTCCTTCAATTCAGCGGGCTCTGGAGGTCGAACAACATGAGTAGCTGGGGTTGTAGACGCCACCGTGACTGCCAATTGAACGTGAGATGCTGCATCTATCCCTGACGTAGCGACGGATGGTGGAGGTGTCGACTTTCGACGTGAACCAGCAGTACCCCTGCTCTTGTCTTTACGGGAGGCAGGAGCAACATCAACAGTTTGAGGCTGAAGCTTTGGGAGGCTGCGCATCAAAAATTGTGAAGCGATCGTTAGAATTCAAATACTGCAATGTCATACCCGCTAGGAACTTTACCTGTTGTTACTGTGCGTCTGCGAATCCGACTTTAGTGCCGCTTTACCTTTAACCTCGCAGAGCTGGGTTGAGCTCTCGCCCGCACCTCGTGCACTCTTTTCCAGCAAAGCGCAATTATTAGCCCGCTCATAGCGAAGCGTGTCCGGTCTTCAACACTGTACCTGAACTCGGCGCGTTGGTCGACACCCTGCCAGCGGGTCTCGGAGGCTGCTGGACTGCGGACGTCTGGCCGTAGCAGCTCCACTCCTCTTTTCGTGCTTGACCGCTGCTGGATTCGATGCAATTGGCTCGTTCAAAACACTGTCGACGGCACTCCCGGGTGACGAGCGCTTGGACGTTGAAGTGATGTTGGCAGGAACGCTGCGGCCAGACCCCCATCCTACTGCGACCGATGCGTCCACTGCCGCCCCTGCGTTGCTGTTGCCGTTCACATGTCGTCGCTGCCTCATCGTGTTGAGCACTGCCCCAGGGCTAATCAGCACTTGATATCAATCCATCTACCTTCAATCGTTCTCCTCTGCTGGTAAATTTAAACCACACACGAACAGCAATCCATTGCGCGAATCAAATATAGAGCTTTTCTCCTCCTGCTCTCCTCTTCTATTACTTGGCACGCGACTACCTTGTCTCGCTGACGCCCTCGCTCTTGTTCTCGCCAGTCGGGATGAAGTAGTGCAGCGCCATCGACGCCGAGCCGCACAGGAACGCCGCCGTCAGGAGCGCGCGAGGCTTGCGCACCTCCTTGGGCAGAATGACCATGCCGGCCGTGAAGCCGCCCACGAACGGGTTCAGCAGGTCGCTCTTGCCCCGCACCTTCTTCAGACTGCAGCTCATGCCCCCGAAGACGCCCAGGAAGCCCGCGAAGCCGAGCATGTTGCGCACGCTGAGCCGTCCGAGCCACCGCGCCGCCTCCCGCGCGACGCTGGAGCCGGGACGCGCCGCCACGCGCTGCTGCCACTCGGCGTCTGAGAGGCTGGCCAGGAAGTAGCCGTCCACGCCGATCGTCCAGGCGAGGCCGGCGCCAAGTCCTCGGTACACGAGCAGCGCCGTGGTCGAAACGCAGTCGGAGGACGACGTCTTGGAGCTCTGCGGCGGCGCGTTGAGCGCCTCTCGCCGATCCGCGAGGCAAGACGCGCCCGCGACGGTCAGCAAGGGCATCAGGCCGCCCACGGAGCCCACGCGCAGCGCCCGGGCCGCGCTGGTTCGAGTCGCCATGGCTGGGCTCCGATAATTGAAAAAGCAGTGCATCCAAGCGCGTTGTACCATTAAAGGGGTACAATTGTGCGCGCAGCATTTCATATTGCAGGAAGCGACGGGCAAGTTGACGCGGCGGAGGCGCAGCTGATATCGACGCTATGGCGGAGGAAATCGCACGAGGAGAAGCAACAGAGCGACCGCTCTCTGCTGATGTGTCGATGGAGGCGGTTGACCCGGTGGAACGCGCAGAATCCGCGGCTCGAGAGCAGGACGAAGGCGACAACGAGCAGCTAAAGAGCGCGGGTGGTTCAAACCCAGCTGCTGATGACGCTGAAGACGACGACGAGTTCTCTCTGCGGTTCTCGGCCGCGCAGCTGAAGGCGAGGGTCGCGCAGGCCAAGTACGAGGCCAAGCTGGCGGCGGACGCGGAGTTGCTGGTGGTCAAGAAGGAGCTGGTGGAGCGGCGCTACGAGGTGACGGACCGCGAGCGCGAGCGGGACAAAGTGGTGGAACAGTGTGGAGCTCTGCAGAGGCGGCTGGATGCGGTGCTACAGGAGCACAAGCAGACGCTGAACGGCATGCGCGAGGATCTGCAGCTGGAGAAGCTGCTGGCGACGCTGGACATGGAGAAGGCCACGCGCCAGAAGCTGCAAGAAGCGTTCGAGAAGCAGCAGCAGGCGCTCTCGCTGGCCCAGGAGCGGGTGGAGAAGCTGGACGTGCAAGTGGCCAACTACCAGAAGACTGAGACGGTGCTGGCCCAGTCCGTCGCGCACTTGCAGCACCGCTTCGCCAGCAGGGACCAACAACGAGCGGCGTCGGTGGAGAACGTTCAACGTGTACTGGTTGAACAGCATGAGCAGGAGGTGGCGGCACTGCGTGAAGAACTTAACATTGCACGGAGTACGGAGAAGATGGCACAGGAGCAGCTGCAAGAGCTGCAGAAGGCTATGCGCGACAACGAGCAGCAAACGCTGGCTTCGAAGGAATCGGTCGTGGGTCGAGAGCGCGAGCTGCAGGCTAAGGTTGCCCAGTTGGAGACGGAGAAGGCAGTACTACAGAGCAAGGCTGAGCAGGTGCAGAAGGCGGATGCTCAGCTACGTAGCCAACTCCACACTCAGAGCGAGGAGATCGCGACGCTGCGGCAAGAGAAGGAGGCGCTGCAGCGAGACAACAAAGAGCTCGGTGAGATTGCCAGCGACCTCATGCAGATGGCGGAGAAGCAGCACGCAGAGAACGTAAGGCGCGGCGTCAGTCCTGCACGATCGACAGGTGACTCCGCCTTTGGCACACCTGGCAGTACCCACGAAGAAGACGACATTTTCCTACAGAAGCGCAAGAAGCGCCTACGCATGTCTCTCGGCTAAAATGCGCTCTTTGTTTCGTTAACAAGAGCAGCAGCTAGACAGAAAAGCGAGACCCTCCGCTTCCGTCTCGCTTGACCCTCAAGCTTTGGACAACCAAACTACTGCCTCCCTGGGGCTGCGTCGCGACTAAAGAGCGCCGCAGACCCGGCTAGCTCATAACTGAAGTAGCGACGGCGTCTACTTCCTTCCTTTCTGCAGTACCGACAGAGCACAATCCGTCACGTGAGTATGCGTCGGCAACAAGTTCAGTAATCAACAGTAACCTCGTACCTTTCGTTTCTTCTTGGACTTCTTGGTGGGGGTGGTCTTCTTCGCAGGCTTGGGCTCCTTGGGCTTGTCCTCGCCGTCGTTGTCACCATTGTCGTTGTCGTCCCCGTCGTTATCGTTATCGTCATCGTTGTCATTGTCGTCGTCGTTGTCGGCCTCTTCTGCCTTGACGGACACGGAGGTAAACGCTGACGCCATGACGCTGTTGTCCTCGGTATCGGTCGGCTTCTTGGGCGACATCTTGGGCGACTTCTTCGTCTCCTGCGGCTTGGGAGGTGACGTCTCTGCCGGTTTGGGCGGCGACGTCTGCGCCGGCTTCGGGGGCGACTCGGGCTTCACGACCGGAACTGCTGCAGGCTCTGGCTTAGGCGGCGACGGCGACGGCGCTGGCTTGGCTGTTGAGGGGGCCTTGACCACAGGCGCGGCCAGGGGCGTCGGCGGCTTCTCGTTCAGGCCCAGCAGGTCGACGTTCTCCACCGGCTTCTTCTTGGGCGGCTGCGGCTTGGCCGGCACCTTGGAGCTGGCGTCTCCCGCGGCGATGACGGCCGATGGCGACTTGTAGCTGCCGTTGGCGCTGTCTTTCTTGGCTAGATCCACCTCCACCGACTTCTCTCTATGTATCAGACAGAGAAGGGAGCAACAAGGCAAGCAGCCTCCAGTCAGTCGGAGCGGACTAAGTAGGGCCTGTGTAACTGTGCACGCACACTCGCTTGTTGGCGCCGTTCCTGCCCTTGGGCAGCAGCGCCTCGCTGCCGTCGAAGCGGTCGTCCTCTTTGGAATAGCAACAGCCCATGGCCCCACAGGCGGCGGTCTCGTTGTATCGGCGGCTGGGCGGCTAACACGTGGGGCTCGAGTCCTACAGCGCTCTTGGTCCTGGGCCTCGCGCGTCCTTTCCGCTTGTGTGTCTTTGGATCCGCTTGGACCAGCAAGCGACGGCCCAGGATTTCTTTTTCTCGCCCGGTATCTTTTGCTCTGTCCAGAAACGTTTGGTGTAAATCGGACCTTTGCACGTCAAAAACCTCGGGGTTTGGGACTCTATTCGCGGACAGAGCCGGAATCAGGTGAGAAGTTGAAGTTATCGCCCGCTGGCCAAATGGTGCTCGAGGTTCGACTCGACCTTGCTGTGCCTGCTGCAGGGCTTGCCGCCGTGTCAAACAGTGTCAACGCTTGCATTTATCTGGGGACTTTTGCTGCTCTTCGAGCCTGCTCGAGTAAGGTCGCTATAAGATCGCCATGCATTGCTTCAGATCACGTGGCGATCGTCCAGCATGACAACGCATATGGACCGCGGAGAAATGGGCGGCTAGAATTGGCTGCTGCTGCTGCCGCCGCCGCCGTTGAAGCAAAGTGTCGATCCTCCACGACTGCATTGCGTGCTTCAGTTTGTAAGAAAGCTTTCCTGTGTATACTAAACAGCCAAAGCTCGATCACAGCAGACCGCTGAGTACTGCTACTCAATGAGTATTACTCACAATACAGGTAATTCATCGGCTTGGACATTTCTCGTTAGAGCTGGAGCGGGGTACCGATGGAAGGCGTCGATTTTCACCAGCAGTCTGTTTTTACGGATGGAACATCCGTCCCATGCGAGCTAAACGAACGTCTATTCAAGTCGAAGTTGTGAAGACGCGTAAAACAAAACCCAAAAGTTGCCCGTTTCGGATTGACCGGTGCAGCACACTCCCTCACTTCACGATATTCAAGACAAGCAACAAGTACCCCAGTTCCAGACCGCCAGCTTTCTCCGATGCATCTTGGTCGATTCGAGAGCATCACCTTACTGTTGGTGGTTGGGTCTTGGCACTTACTTGTCCGAGAAGACTACAGTGGAGATTGCTACAGCAATTATGGAATCACCGCTACAACATGCTCGGAGCTAAGCTTGATTTGTACCCAGCGTCAGTGCAAGAGTGTTAATGATAACATTGAGTACACTTGCAAGTACCCATACGCTTGCTCGGGCTCCTATTCGGCGTCTACGGGGACGGGAACCAGCTCCACTTCAACCAGCACCAGCACCTCTGACGGCGCGGACGCCTGCAACGCGATGACCCTCAGCTCATGCGATGAAGCCAAAAGCAAATTCAACGGTGTTGGGTGCTCGTGCTTTACCTGCACCGAAACCAACGGCGAGATCAAGGCATCGTGCTCGGCTCCGTTTACTTGTGCGCCTCAGTTTGCCTCCTCCGAAGAAGAAACATCAGACGCCCCGGACATGAGCAGCAAGGACTACGGCATCGTGTGCGCTGTGTACATCGCTACTGCAATCGCCCTCGCGGGAGGCGCTGCCGCTGTGACTTTCTTCTGCTTCCCCAAAAAGCTCAAAGGGGAGCCCTCAAGCAAGGAGCTCGTCGCTAAACGGATGTCTTGGATCCCGTGGCTGCTTTATTGGGGCTCACTCAAGTCGTTTGTCTAGGATGATGGATCGCCGACAGACTTCGTCGATTACTTTTGCGACAAGAAGGAGCTCGTGGGGTTCCTCGACTGCCGCAAGAAGACGGCGGCTGTGCGACCGCGTTGGATGCAATTGTGTGCGTTGTTACAACATTAATGGTCTCGATCTCACTCGCATGCTTGTTGGGAACAGTTGTGTACAACAACGAGAATTGTACCACCACGCGAACGGTTAATGACTGCTGCGAGTGCCAAACGTGGTGCGGGAGTGAAGATATAGGGTGCGATGGATGCACTTGTAGGTCGTGCTCGTCCGGCTCGTATCAGTGCTCACTCTCGCAAATTACCGTCGATGGGGCTACTACCACCTCGACGTCATTCGCTTGCGAGTCTGCCAGCGTTGAAACCTCAAACAAGGCCAACTGGGTAACGATGATACTCACATTGATCATACGAAAAGCTGGCTCAATTGCGATTAACACTGCCGAAGACGGCTCAGCGCGACAGAAGCTTCTTCACCTGGTCACAGGCAGTGTGTCCATCGCCCTGATCATCTTTGGCGTCCTGTACTCGCAAGCATTTAGCCAAGGAGAGCGACGATGACCAAGAAGCCAACGGACGTCGGCTGAAGGTAATTGGGATAACGCTGGCAGCAGGTTGGGGGTACGAACAGCTTGTTGGCTCTGGAACGGTCTTCGGGCAATTCGTGGTGTACTCGATCGGCTACTACATGTGGTACCGCCCCCAACTCGAGCTGATGAAGAGTGCAGGAGCAGCCGCTGTTCACCCTCATGCAGGCCAAGGCTTGGACGACAGCATCATGAAGACCGATGGCGTTAAAGCTGCCATGGGCAAGCCAGTGACTGTCGAAGAAGTCACTTTGCAGCCCCCAACGCAACAACAGTAGCCCTACTTACCATGCTCGCTATACTAGAGGCGAAGCTTTGGTCTGGGAGGACAGTGTAGACTTCCTTTGTGTGCCTAAATTTATAAACGTGGGGTAGGCAAGAATAATGTAACATGAAAGTTGGTGGCAAGTTTTCAAACCCTGGTGTAGCACCTTTAAAAAAATGGCGAAGCTGCCGCGCAAAAGACATGAAAGAACTTAAAGGCGCGCTCGGCCGGGGGCAAAGCCCCCGGCCGAGCGCGTTGAGGTCATGCATTCCAGCTATACAAATTTACACAAGAAGGATTCATGGGGCTTAGTCAATTTACAGACGCAGGAACGTTAGTTGTTATTTCAATGATTTTGAGCAGCTTATAACGAAAAAATGCAGCTATCCTAGTTATGATAGGGGTAGTCAATTTTCCGAATAAATTTCATAAATTCAAGAACTGCTCACTACAGTGTGTGGTACACGCTACGGATACGGTCGACATTCTGGGAACAACCAGCCACGAAACGTACAAACTCCTTGATGTTACGGTAGCCATAATCAGTGGTCTATGGACTGAGGCGACATTTGCCAATTAAAGTTGGGGGGGGGCCGGCCGCTGAAATAAAATTGGTTAGGCTGTTCAGCCAGCTTTAGCTATCCTCCCAGTATAATTCACCAATTTCATTAACCACAGAAAATCGACAAACCTGCATGTTTACCTTTCGACAAAGCAGTGAGTGCCCGTCCCAGACAGTAAAAGAAAATCAACTGGGGTGCATTTCAAAAAGAGAAAAGATCCCCGCCAGTTCTCTGCAAGCTGCTGTTGGGATGACCGAGCGCACGATGGCAGCAGCCTGCGTGCTGGTGCTTCTTGCACTGTTTTCGCTGCCCGCACGAGTGTACGTTAACGTGAGTTCGTGCGGTCGCCAAGTGACCGAGCTCCCGCAGCTCTTGCAGACTGCCGATGCTGTCATTGTGCTGCGTCCACTTGCCGGAGCGGAATGGAGCCTCTTCCCGAGCGACAAGCGGCTTCCACAAGCGCTGAAGATCTCTCAGCCTGGAGCAGATTTTATCGCAGTCAATTTTAAGCAGCTCAACTTGCTGTCCGGAGACAAGGTCATGGTTCGCGATCCCAACGGCTCGATGTCAATCACTGTCACCCCTGCAAACGCCACCGCGATCGTCGAGGAAACTACGAGCAGCAAAGGCTCACCTCATTCACTGTTGGTACGAACTCACCCCTTCTTGCTGAGAGGCGACACCGTGGTGGTCGAGTACGTTCCTAGCATTATGACGCTTATGCTGCCGATGGTCCGAAGCCTGCACGACAAGCCCGTCGTGGTGATGGACTCGTACGCGTTCATCAAGTACGGGCCTAGGTCTGGAACGTCAATAGCTGGAGTTGATACGGAAAGCACGGTCGGAGCTACGGACGAAGCCAAGGAAGCCATTTGCTATCGCAAAAGTCAGCCACAAATGTATGCGAAGGCCCGTGCAGTAGCGCGATTGATGATCCGCACTGAGTCACAACAGAAGACTTCAGCCACCTCTGGCCAAGTAACCAGTTGGGCGTTTTGCACGGGCTGGCTCATAGGACGAGGAAACCACTTGATCACCAACCAACACTGCATGAAAGACGCGGCTGTAGTCGAAGGCAGTGAAGGACCTTCACTTTTCGGGAAGAAAACAAGCACTGAGTTTCTGCCGCGTGTTGTCAACCAGATTTGGCCTTACGCTACTTCTCCACCGAACAAAACTGGTCGCGTCGTGGAGGCAGTGGTCGGCTTCATGGCCGAAACCAAGACGTGTCGGGAGGCGGGATACATGGGCGAAAAAGTTGGCGTTGTGGAGGCCACCCGCGTCGCAGTGGTGACGGAGAATCCGGATCTGGACTACGCTCTACTGCGGGTGCTTCCGAACAACTCGACTGCAGACCTGGGGCGGCGTTATGGATACCTGCGGCTCCGTGCTGCAGGCCCCACGGACGGGGAAACCATTTACATCCCCCAACACCCGCGTGGTGAGCCCAAGGAGATTGCTGCCATCAAAGATGGGAAGCCCGCGATTATAGAGGTGGCGACCACAAGCTCGGGGGACTCTTCTCTGTATCTTCGTCGTGATAGCGACACAAGCAACGTCCAACCAACGGTGTGGTACAATGCCGACACGGAGCCCGGATCGTCAGGCTCGCCCGTGCTGAGTCGTAAAGACAACACCGTCGTGGCGCTGCACCGCGCTGGAAGCTCTGAGACCTCCCAATCGGCGTCTTCGGAGCTTTTCAACATGGGAGTGCGTATCGACTTGATCGCACGCGACCTGCAGCAACGCAACGTGCTGCCCCAATGCGCTGGTGTGCCGTAAATCCAAGTGAGAGTCTCAGCTAAGCAGCAACACCAAGCAAGTCAGCTAAATCATTTTAATGAAGTTTCCTTTTGGCGCTAAGCCTCTATCATTTTTGCAGTAGTGACGGGATGAAGGCAACCCCGACGGCTGCATCTGCTGTACTCTGGATCGATAGTTGAGACGGATGCGCTAGCTTTTGCCTAAGAAAGTGCTGTAGAAGGCCATTGCGCACTAACGCTTGTCCAGTTCCGATCATTCTAGGCATGGAATCACAGCGTCAGATGTAGGATACGACGATACACAACCCGCAAACATGGACGTACGGTTGCTGAAGCAGGTCAGCGCGCAGGTCCTCCGGCACCATCGAGAAAATATTGTCCACTAGACCGCGGCAAATAGCAGCGCTGATATCACCCAACGACCAGTTGGTGATGCGGAGTTGGCCAATGCTGCCTCGCACGTCAGGAGATGCCCACTCGCCATAGAGCGTTGGAGAAAACTTGAGATCGGTGTCGAGCTTGGTGCCGCCCAGAGAAATCAAACGCGCGTACAATTCGTCATCGGATAGATGCTCGGCTGTCGGGTCGACTGCCAGTTGCTGGCTCCACGCCTGACATTGCTTTACAAACCACGCAAATATGTTTCCACTACGGTAGGTTTAAACAGTTTTGTCGTTAGTGGTGCGGTGAAGGAGACCTACAGCCACGGAAGTGTGCGTACCCAGATAAAGACCCTGCGACTCCGAGGAACCAGTTCTCCGACAGAAATGGTCTGACTTCGAAGCTGAGCGAGCAACTACCACTCAGTTGCGCTGCGTCCTCCGCTGTCAGGACCATAGCGAGTTGTGATGCTGAACCAATGCTTAAGACTTTAAACACGCACAGGTTGTTAGAGTCAGGAATCCCGGTTCATTTCTTGGCCTGTACGTACCGGAAGTGCGCGAAAGGTTGAGATCGGCTGGGCTCCGAGTTTGTGCCATTGTGGTCATGACCGCACATGGGTGATCGCCCATAGCGAGGTATACCGGCTTTCCGTGCGGAAGACCTATTACTGCCGCAACGTCAGAACTCTGGCCGATGACCGCACCTGGAGCCTTCACCGTCGGTAGCATGTGAGCTGGAAGACCGAGCGCCTGGACACTGGCGCATATATACAAGACACATGGTTCAGATCATACTCGAAAACACGCTTAAGAGTACTTGAGCGTACGTGCGGGGGTTCCAGGTCTTGGTGTTCATGTCGAAGCCTCCCCAACTGAAGGCATCGGTGACGTCCATGCAGTTCTGACTTGGAGCAGAGTGTCCGCAGAGTGCGAACGCGATGAAGTCTTGAATAGTCCCGCACGTGTCGAATCCCTCGATGTCACAGGGCTGCCTCTCCGTCATATACGCGAACGTGGCGAGCCCGTAGCCGGATGCGATAGGCGAAGACGATGCGCTGCCGCCAACAGCTTCCATTGAAAACGAAGTCGCATCGACCGCTGCGTTGGCAAGTTGAATCTTTGCTCTCCACTCGGCCAACAGCGACGGCGAGCACCGCTGGTCCAAGAATGTGATGTACGTGCTCCACAGCCAGCTCGTCGCTGATGTAGCACCAGTGCCCCCTCTTGCCGATAGAAGCTCACACATTGCCTGACGCACCGTCTTGCAGCGCCACCACACGATCCCGTGCATCTGCCCCACAGCGTCAATGACCATTATAAACTACACGTCAGTAGGAACACCCTCAGCAACTCTGACAACTGCAAGCTCACTCACCACGCCGCATATACCGATCGAGCGGATGCTCTGTCTCAACGGTGTTGGCAGAGCTTGTACGGCAGCTAGCACCGCCAGCAGAATGCTCGCCACGCTCTGCTCGCTCTCCAGCAAACTCGCATCGTGCTGAATGGGCACACTGGACGTGGCCAAGATGTTGCCAGAGGTGACGCACACCAGCGCGCACTTGACGTTCTTGAGCCCGATGTCGATGCCGAACATGCAGTCTCTCTTGGCCGTCTCCGGTCCGCTGCTGACGCCCGCCGCCTCCTGGCTCACCTGCACCGTGACGGGCTCCGCCCCCGCCTTCCGTCTCTTGGCACTGCCGCCAGCGCTACCACTAGAGCTGGACGTCGGCGCACTCAGCAGCTTGTTGCGGCCCTTGAAGCTGTAGATGTAGCCGTTCGACGCGTGGAAGTCCGTGAGCCCCTGCTCCTGCGCGATGACTCGGGCCTGTTCCTTCATGAGTCGGTCCGTGACGCTCTGGCCGCTCTCGCGCCGCGCGTGCACCCACTGCAGCAGCGCCGCGTCCACCGCCACGTTGGGTCTGCGGCCGCTGCCGAGTTTCCGCTGGCGGCCCGAGCGATGCGCGTCCAGCGCCACCGCCGCCTCCAGCTCCGCCTTGCTGGCCAGCCACTTGCGCACCATGGACGGCGTCACGCCGTGCCGCTGCGCCAGCGAGCGCACCGAGGGCGGGGCCGGGCCCTCGGTCAGCTTGCGCACGACCGACAGCTTGAAGGCCGCCGGGTAGCTCTTCCGCGTCGCCATCGAGAGGACACTCGGAGGACGTCGAAGTGGACGATGTGTCCTGCCCTCGATAATTAGACTTCTGCTGTAATGATAGGCTGAAATTGAACTAATAGCTTCAACTTTCTGCCAATTAGGTAAGCGAAAATTGCCCCATCGCGCCTGCTGCCTGCAGGCCCTGCAGTGCAGGGCAACTCCCACTTGAAGCGACCATGGAGGCGGCGTCCGCGGACGCCACTAGCGCGGGCATCTCTGCGTCCCCGGCGCCGAGCGCGGGTGCACAAGCAAGCGGAAGCGCTGCTCTTTCTGTCGGCGCAAATACGACGCTGATCGACGCGCCAGACGCCGCAGGATCCGCGTCCGAAGCCAGCGCTGACTCGGCGGGACGCCGCCCCCAGCAGCGCGCCAACTACTCGGTCCGCAAGAAGCGCGAGCTCATCGCGCTGGCGCAGGTCGCGGGCGTGCGTGAGGTCTGCAGGATGGAGGGCGTGCCACGCCGCACGCTGCGCCACTGGCTGGACGACGCCGACAAGATCAACAGCTTCGACGGGCCCGACTCGCGCAAGTCCATCGGCCGCTCGGGCCGCCGCGAGATCCTTCCCTTCGCGCGGGAGCTGACCGCGTTCCTGGAGGAGGGACGACAGGAGGGAAGGGAAATGACGTCATCGCACATGATCGACTACATCCGACAGAACCACGCGCAGTGGCTCGAGGGCTACCTGGCAGACAAGAAGAGCGCCGAGAGCGGACAAGCGGCACTGGTCAGACTGTGCCAAAGGTTCGTGGAGCGACGCGGCTTCGTGCAGACCAACCAGGGTGTAGTACGCTCAGCTACGACTTCGCCTATGACTACGACTGCGACCATGACGAACTCAGGCACGGCTGCAGCGAACTCCAGTGATCCAGTTGCGTACTCCGGCATGCCGGCGATGCACGCCAACACACCCATGACGCACACTCCTAGCGCGCCTGTGGTCCAACCCGCTGCGGTGGAAACGCAATCCAATGCGTATGAATTTGAACCGGAAGTCCAGGAAGACACTCCCGTGCTGTTTGGGCTGGACATTGGCACTACCGCAGTCAAGGCTGTCCTCGTGAAAGCCGATGGTGGGCAGACCGTTGCTATGGCCAACGTGTCCTTCAACGACGTGGTGGTTCCGAGGAGACCTGGCGAGGACTTTGTGGAGAATAAAATCGGCGTGCAGAATGTGGACCAGGTGCTGTTGGCAGTGCAGCGCGCGGTGAATTCGCTGCCGGAGGTGGCGAGGCGGCGCGTTACGTCAGTTGGTATCTGCGGTCAAATGCACGGAATTCTGTGGTGGTGCAGTCGAGCTGTGCACGAGGCAGCCGAGCGTTTGCTGGCAACGGCTGGAAACTGGATCCGCGAAGATGACGACGAGTCGTACGAGCCGGTATGGAGCGAGCTCATTACGTGGCAGGATCAGCGCTGCACACCTGCGTTCCTGGACAACTGCCGACGAAAGATTGCACGCGCCAAATCTACGTCTAATGGTTCGCGGCCCAACCGAATTGCTGCCGGATACGGCCTAGCTTCGTTTGCCCATACGCTGGAAAACTCTCCTCGCACTCTGGTGGGCATGGACGCTTGCGGAACGATTCATGACTTCGTGGCTTTTGTGCTCTGTGGCCACACGCTTCCTAGTGAAACCTTTATGGACACTACAGACGCCCACAGTTGGGGTGGCCTGAATTTGCAAACGCAGACATGGGACCCAAGGGTGTTGCGCGCACTTCGGATCCCATCTTCCATGCTTCCTGCAGTGAAGAAACCCGGCACGTGCGTCGGCCACAGCTCTGCCGGATATGCCGCTTTCGGCTTACCCGAGAACAAGCCCGTGTTCGTGCCGATGGGTGATCACCCGTGTTCCGTGCTGGCCGCTTTAGCGCAGCGTCAAGCGAACCCAAGCAGCGACTCCAACTTAACGCGTGCGTTGCAAAGAGTATTGGTGATGATTTAGAAGTGCTCGGGTGTACTGACGTCGTGATATTTGCGTGCTCTTATTACTTGCAGTGGTAAATATCGGCACGTCTGCGCAGATGGCCATGGTGCTGACGGGAGGAGACGTTGCAAAACTATCAACGAGCTCGGAGGACGTCGACGGCCAGGACAACTCGAGCTTTGAAGTGCGCCCATTCCTGTTCGAAGACCGCTTCTTGGGTGTTGCAGCGTCTCTCTCCGGGTTCGTTTTCGCATAAACTGCTGCAGTTTGACTACTCTGGATCGCTAACCGCACTCGTCTTATATAACAGCGGCAACACGTTTGCGTGGTTCGTGCATCAGTGGCAGCAGTGGGCCGAGGAAATGGGACTCGCCCCCGCTTGTAATGACGCCAACGAAGAGCAGGCAGCGCAGCGCGAATCCGAGGTCTACGCGCGGCTGATCGCGCTGGGTTTGCAGCGTCAAGACACCGAGTTGACGTTTGTGCCGACACTAAACGGCGAGCGCGCGGACCCCAACGCTACCGGCAGCATTCTAAATCTGCGAATGAGCAACTGGAGCATGGGCGACATCAGCGCGGCGCTGTCCCGCGGCCTCGTGGACAACCTCTTCGCCATGATCCCCCCGGAGCTGCAGCCGTTGGTATCCGTTCAACCGTACGTCTCATTCCACTCGCGTTCCATTCACTCTAGGGATGCACACTTACAATCTCTTGCTGGATCACTGCAGGTTGATCGGCACGGGCAACGCGCTGGTGCGCAACGAGCTGCTGCACCGCTTCCTCTTACGGCGCCTGGCTCAGCCCTCGCAGCTGCAGCTGCAGACGGCCGCAGACGCTGCCGTGGGCGCAGCGCTCACCCCGTCGATGCTGGGCGGACGGCCCGTCGTCCTTAATGTTTAGTGCGTTAAATGTCCGGTGAGGTCTGCAGGCGGATCGCCATTTAGGACAAACGGCAACTTGACCGGTTTCATGTTGAAGTTAGAGTAGCCATGTCCTTCGAGCGACCTTCGAGCTACATTGTCGACACGACGACGCGACCGTCCAATCAACTTCCGACACGTGCCCAGAAAATTCCCGTGGTTTCCAGCTGGCTCTATGTGCACCAAGGGGTGTAGGTCAAAATGAATCGCGCTTTGAATTGGGACTAAAACGATATATTTGCTCACTTCAACATGCCGATCACTGTAAAAGAGTGCAGAGATGACTGAAAGCTGCACACGGCACTGCCATAGAACCGAACGCACTATGACAGCCTCGAATCGACTGCATTGAACACGATCGCACCTCAGCTTAGCGAGCTGCCGCAGGGTGCGAACAGGTCTCTTCGTCTATCTTGCCAGTCGCGGCGAAGGCTTGAGGGGGTACGCTGGACAATCGTTGCCCACCGTGCTTCAGCTTTGCTGCACCCTCAAGACAATGATCATTCGCAAGTGTGGTAGCGCTGTCACTAATATCAGCGGAGCAATGGCAGCCTTGCACATGTACAACATTTTTCTCGCTGGATACCATTCTACTAGTCGACGAAACACGACTAGTAGTCGTGTTTCATGGGTTCGTGGTCCACCGGAGGATAAAGATCCGAGCGCTGCTTTACCGCTGCAAGCTTGAATAGCCGCCTGGATGCTACAGTAAGCTTAGTTGTCGGTCACCTAGATTGAGCTACTTTGGAAACGTGATCGGCATTTTCCTTTAGACGAAAACTACGCGTGGACATCAGTACCAGACCAGGCCCACCATGGATCCTTGAAGACGCATGCCACAAGAGAGCTCTTGTCATGGAGGTCAAAAGGAGGCAAGCCGCCTAAAGCTACGGGAGCCCCAATGTAAGCTCCCCATTGCCGGCGTTAAACATCAGCTGCACACCAGGTAATATAGTCACTAAGCTCGCAGCTAACTCCCGACGTAAGCAGTAAAGCAGTGCACCTGCTCAAATCCTTACTTGCTCAATCGGCAGCTCGAGCTCAGTGGCAGGGCTCTAATTTTTTGGTCCGGTCCAATTTTGCGCGTTTGAATTGCACGTTGGAGCCAGAAAATAGCCTGGCGTGCGTTTCCCGCGCACAGAAATCTAGAACGTTCTCTGCCACGCGGGGCGGGTGAAACAAGGAATTTGTATGGAAAGAAGTATGGCGACCCATCGCAGACTTGCGCGACCTCCGTCCCGAGAGCCGTTAAATTCGGAGTATACAAACACCAAGACATCGTCCTGGGAAGGAGCTCTGGCCACTCGTTTTGCAATTCATTTGCAATTCTTTTGCAATTCTTTCCGGTAAGACGCGAAGAAAAGCCGCGTAGCGAGAGGGGGGGGAGAACTCAAGAATCGCGCGCTTGGAGACAGCGTGCACGCCGACGAGCAGGAGAGCGACTTGAGGGACCAGCAGCCTCGCTAGCAGCACCCGCAGCAGCACCAGGGGCACAGGAGGGAAGGCAGGACAGGCCAGAGCACTCGACTGCCCGACGGAACCACTCGCAGCGCCCTCGTCGCCACCGGACGAGCGCTTGTTTAGGCCTATTCCAGCGGCCCGTTTCCCGTTCTCTAGGCGCGCTTATTCCTGAGCGTCGACCGTCCTCGGTGGAGATCAATTACAGCAGGTAAAGCCTCGGACTCTTGTGGCCGCGTTGGTGCGAGGGATGGCGTCTCTGATGCTCTGTGTGTGACGTGTGTTTCCCTCAGTTTCACTGCCTAAAAACACACACGCCAGCCCACACCCACCCACTGCATATACACCCACCCACCCACCTCAGTCCCAACACACAGCCATGGCTATGACAGGCGATTGGATCTTCACGGAACAGGAGCTGCGGTCCACTCCGTCCCAGCGGGACGGCATGAAGTACGCGGATGAGCTGGTGCTCCGCCGCAAGGCGTGCGACTTCATTGAGAAGATGGCCAAGGCCCTTGACCTGCCCAAGCTCGCTCAGATCAGCGCCGACAACTACCTCCACCGCTTCTACATGCGTCAGTCGATCGTTCGGTACGATAAGTTCCTGGTCGCAGCTGCGTGCGTGCTACTCGGCTCCAAGGCCGAGGAGAGTCCGAAGAAGATCGGCTATGTCGCCAGGGAGTACATTGCCGTCCGCAAAGTCGTGGAGAAGGATCAGGTGTTTGCCATTCAGAAGCACGACCCGCAGGTTATCGCGGGCAAGATTATCTCGATGGAGGGCGTGGTACTGCACAACCTGGCGTACGAGCTGACGCTCTCGCACCCGTACAAGTACATCAATGAGAAGGTGGACAAGGTGGTGCGTCTGCAGCATCTGACGGAGCAGGAGGCCAAGACCCAGAGCAGCAAGATCAAGCAAGTGGCGTGGTCGTTCTTGAACGACAGCGCGTACACGGTGGCGTGTTTGCGACTAGAGTCGGTGGACCTAGCGGCCGGTGCAGTGTACCTGGCGGGACTCTACGAGAGCTACGTGCCAGAGGACCTGTGCACAGCCAGCGGATTGCCGTGGTGGAGTGCGTTGGCGACGCCCCTCCATACCTTGCAAGGTATTGGCATGCTTGTGAACTCTGTTCTCTTGTCGTGGGTGCTGGCAATGTTTAAAGAAAGCTGTGTTCTGCTCCCATTTGTCTAGATGCGGCTCGCTACTTGCTCAAAGCTTACACGGCGCCGTACATCAAAACGAACGTGCTCGCGGCGGGACTGTCGAAGTTAGTCTATATGTTCCACCCGCCCAAGTCGGTCGAGAGTCCCGCGTCGTTCGTAGAGCTGGACGTCGTGGAGCAAGAGCACTCGTCGCCCATGACGGTGTCGTCGCCAATGGACTCCGCCGCGTGCGTGACGTCTCCGGAGTGCTGCAGCAGTCAAGGCCGGTCACCGTACGACCACGACTTCGACCACGATGTCAAGTCGCATGCCAAGGACAGTGATGAAAGCCCACGCGAGACGGCGCAGGTTCCTGCCACGCCCGCGTCGCTGCTAGACAGCTTCCCTATTGCCAACGATAGTTCAAGTGCTGACAAGTTGTTGGGGAGCACTGCAGCGGCGCGAGCGGCGAGCAACGGAAGACTGTCGCGCAAACGCGGTAAGGACGCCGAAAACACGTTTTGTTCTGGAAAGAAGTTTAAGTACTGCTTGTAAAAGGCTGCGACGCGAGAGAGTGAGCGAGAGCGCTCCCCTCGACGGGCGCGCCTCAAGCAGCCAAGCACCAGCGAGCGAGGAGCCTGACACGGCGAGTTCACCGGGCGACATGGGCTTGCAGCGGCGCGCGCGCTCCCGTCGCCTTCCAGCAGCACTCCACTCTCCGCAGGCAGCACCACGCTCATGATGCCGCCATCAGTTTAGAAAAAGTAGAAAAGCTAAAAACTCCAACAATAAAAACATATTTATACCAGCAACCCACGCACACAAACCTCGATGCTCTCCACCATCACCAACTCCGTCGCCCGAGTCCGCCGCCCAGTGAAGAATTTGATTGCTTGGGAAGATCAAGCAGCATTATCAGCCATTCGACAACTGGCAATTCCACCGGATCTGCTCGAACACGACTGAACCTCCAGCGAGAAGCGGAGCAAGGGAACGCCCGCACGCGTCGAGGCTAGGGAGGCCGCAGCTCTTCCCATTGCCACATCAACGCAGCTTATGCTCACTCGCTCGCTTTCTGCGCTTTCACTGGTTCATCGCGCCGATCCACCGCCCGCCCGACTGGCTCGACCGCCTTTAGCATCCGAAGCGGAAGCCACTTGTCAGCTCGATGGCGTGGGGCACCACGGTCTTCATGCCAGATGCAGAGGAAGAGACTTCATGCACGGCAGCGGACACGGACGAAGACGACGGAGGTGATCGAGGATCAAGTTGATGCCTGCAGACAGACACATACACGGCCAAGCAGGTAAGATATCCAGGCGATCGACAAGTGTTCGAGTCGACTGCTATGCAATGCCGCACGTGACGACTTCATACCTTAGTGGTCGCTGCTTGTCACTTCTGGGAGCAGCGGCATCGGAATCCGCCCCTCAACTCCCCGAAACACTCACTTGCCCCCCTCGAGGCAAACTGGAAACTGCGCCCGACGTCTGCACATATTTTTGGCCGCCAGGACGAAGAAGCGAAGTGCTCTCGCCGGATAATCGGAGCTTATCCGGCGGGTCCACCGTTAAATGCGATCGCATCAGCGATCATTGGCCAAAATGCGGCTTGGAGGAACAGCGACGTGCGACAAGCGCGCAGTTTTGCGCTGCTGCAAGAACCCAGGGCCGGAACTGGCCTCATTTACACCAAAGTCCTAGCACGATGAGTCTTTATATACTTTAACAAAGTGTATCCAACCCCTGGGCAAGACTTTCGAGGTGCTTGGCGTCTCCTCCCAAGTGAAGCGGCACACTGTACCGCTTGCCGTAGTGCGAGGAATCCGCTGCTGCGGTGCCCCCAATCGATCGGGCGGCGGCGTGTGATCTGCCTCGATCGAGGTCGTGGCGTCGAGCTCCGGACCATCCCGCTGCCTGTCCGTTGCCGTCGTCGGACTGCTGAGGGCGGACGGACTCCATGGCACTCCCACGAAGCCTTTGAACGCCGCGCGCCTGATTCCGGTCACCTGTCCACACCAAGTTGAAGGAGTGTCGAGGCGTCCTGCCGCGCGTCGAGGATTGTGAACGATTGCATTTCGCCGGCGGCAGAGCTCAAGGCCGCTTCGCACGGCAGCGCGGTGGCAGCGGGCTGAGAACGCCGTTACGACCGGCAAACTTTTGCTTCGTGCGATACTCGTCCGGAAGAGGGGGTGCCGCTGGGTGCTCTTGTTCGCCTTTATAGTCGTCACCCACAGCGGTTGCAAGCCTACACAACGAGTAGCATATCATGTGGCCGTTAGTTCCCGTGAACTTCAAACCACCTGCACCCTCTTGCACTTGCTACACTGAGACTTGAGTGTACTCTTCACCAAAGCGTTCGTTACATGTACTGCTTCCCACTTGCTATCGGCAGTCAATCTACTATGCCTTGATCTTTTCCCACGGCTTCGCGGCGACCGCTTCGCCAGCTTGCATCTGCTGGCTCAGCAGCGCGCTCGAGTCGACCGACAGCTTGTCCTCGATGTCACGAATGCCCGGCACGGTCTCGCCCTTCTGGATGAGATCCATCACTTCCTTGAACGATTCCGGGTACGACGGCCCGCCTGCCGTCACCGTCGGAGAGATCGACTTCGTCACCGGCACGGGCATCTTCTCCTCCTCGTCTTCGGCTGCCACGTCTGCTGAGAGCGCCTTCGCCACGCTGCTATCACTGTTGGAGATATTGCTGACACTTGTCTGCTGCTCCAGGCGAGCCATGAACGCGTCGAGACTTGTGGACGCAGACCCGGACGGGGCGCTGTTGTTGGTGAACCGACTGCTGCCGCTTGACGCCGCCGACCGCTTCTCCTCCTTAGTCGTAGTGGTTGTGGTAGTCACAGTAGTGGTCGTTGACGAAGCGCCCTCTTGCTTGTTCTTGTCCTGCTGCGCGAAGAACTCTTCGAGGCTAGCATGCGCAATTTCTTCAAGTGACAGAGTAGAGGACGACTTCGGGTTCGTGAGAGACTGAAGCGCCTTCAGGAGCGCGCGCAGGATGGCGATGTTTTCATCGAATGCACCGGTCATCTTGCTCGCTGTGTGCCACTTCCACTCCATGTTAAGACCAGTCGTCTCAAAACCAATTGACTTGAGCAGCTCCTCGTGGTGCTGCAAACATACAACTGGTTAGTAAACCCATTTCGACTTTCAGAGCGCGACGGCCAGGGGGAATATCACCTTGAGTGGCTCGATCTTTTGCTTGAAGTTCGCGTTGCCAGGGGAAATGCGGCGATAGCGAGGGACATCCGGATTCTGCAAGATCATTTCAAAGTCAAATGTGAGACGCTACTGGTGACAAGGTATGCACATTGCCATGCTATTGCCTTACCTCGACAAGGTTCTTGATATACATACTGAGAATTCCCGCTGACAGTTTGAGTTGTTCCAGCGAGTTCTACATCGAAAACCCAGCAAACACTTTAGTTATAACACACACACATAGTTAAGCGATTGCTATGCGTACCTCAGTTCGGAGCTTTTTCAAAGCTTTCTCCATGCGCTCAGCCTTTGATACCACCTTCGGAACGGCCACAGGTGGCTGCTGCGGGTTAACCGTTGTCGAAGACGGCACCGTGGTCTTGCTTCCAGGAGCATTTTGCTTCTTCACTTTATCGCCACTCTCCTTTCCAGAAGTATTCGCATCAGCATCACTAGCACTTTCCGACTTTTTTGACAGCAAGAGCGCCTTCAGAGTGGAGATTTCAGCCTTCAACTCCGCGATAGACTGCGCGTTGCCCTGTTCTGCGAGCGAGCTGGAGATCTGCGCAGCTAGCAACGTCTTGCTCTGCATATCACGCTCCTTTTCATTCAACGAGGTGCTCAACTTGGCCAGCTCCTCTGTCTGCTTCTGAATCGCGGATGACACACTCGTAAGCTCCGCCAACAACGCTTCGTCCTTCTTGGCCTCCTTCTCCTTCTCCTCCTGAACCTTTGCGGCCTCCAGCAGGGGCGGCATCGGACGCTACTCATCCACGCAATTCCACAAACCGTTAGCACGCCTTCTAACAACTTGAATCCCTCACAGACTCGCATCAAACCACCCTACCAGCCATGGAATGTATCCCGATTGCACCGCGTAGTTCCACAGGAACGTGAGAATGGAGGCTGCCCCCACCAGCGACGACAGCGTCCACAACACTCGGACATAGGGCGGATACCGCGCCTGAGGTTGCATCATCTGCATGGGCACAGCTGCAGACATCATCATCGGGGCTGCAGTCGCGAGCTGCTGCTGCAACGGTTGTGCCACAGGTTGGACCACTGCCGGTGTCGCTGCCGAGGTGGACACTCCGCCGTTCTCGTGGCGCTCAATCGCCTCCTGGATCTCCTCCTTAGTCATGCCTTTGCCCTCCAGGAACGATACGCGCTCGGACAGCGGCGTCGACTGCAGGAGGTGAAGAAGTAGAACCGAGTGAGCATTCGCGCAGCGACCACAGCGAATTAGGACGCGCCAGAGGGCGCGATCCAAGCACAAAACGAAGAAGATTGCGGCAACGCACCTGGACGGTCGGGTGCTGCAGGAACTTGAGCCCGTTCTCCACCATTTCCTCGCGCATGGCCATCGCTGCGCTCTCCTCCGAGCCAACTTGAATCTGCCCAAGTGACCGCCAACGTTGACGCAATGCCGGCCGTGTAGCTTGTGTACACCACACCATCTTCAGAGATCTGATTCGCCAGGTTATCAGACTAATCGTTTTGTGTTTCGTACACAAGTTGACTTGGCTGGCTGACAGTCTCCATTTCAATTGCTGAAGCCCGGTTGACTTGAACTGCTGCCTCGCTCCGTGGACGTTTGCAAGCAAGATGGCGCCTCCCAGCAAGCGAGCGAAGAAGGATGAAGGTGCGACCAATGCGGACGGCGCTGAGCCCGCGTTCCAGATGCGCAACCCGTCGCACATCAAGAACAAGATGAAGCGCCAGCTCGTGATGCAGAAGTACCGCAAGGAGAAGAAGGAGGCCAAGAAGGCGGCGCAGCTCAAGCGTCGACGCGAGGCGGAGGAGATGGGCGAGGAGGCGCCGCCCAAGATGGAGCCGCGCACCATCGACAACACGCGTGAGAAGGAGGTCACGATGGTCAGTAGCGAAGGCGACGAGGAGATCGAGGCCGACGAGCGCGACGACGAGTTCGCCAGCATCTTTGCGAACGAGGAGACGCCCAAGCTCATGATCACCACGCGCCCGTTCCCGTCGGGCGAGCTGTACCACTTCATCAAGGACCTCATGGACTTGCTGCCCAACTCGTTCTACTACAAGCGCGGCACGTTCGACATCAAGGAGATTGTGCAGTTCGCCACCAACAAGAAGTTCACGCACCTCGTTGTGCTCTCGGAGAAGAGCAAGATCTGCAATGGGTACGTTGTCGAATGCTCACGCTCATTGTGCGCTGTGCATGGTTTGACTTACCGCTGCAATTGTTGATGTGTCCGTCTTGCAGCATGCTTGTGAGCCGTCTGCCCGAGGGTCCGACGGCGTTCTTCAAGGTGTCCAACGTCAAGCTTACATCCAGCATCAAGGAGCGCGGTCGGCGCACGAACCACCAGCCCGAGCTGATTCTCAACAACTTCTCGACGCGCCTGGGTCACCGCGTGGGCCGCTTCCTGGGCTCGCTGTTCGAGCACCAGCCCGAGTTTGAGGGCCACCAGGTCGTGACGTTCCACAACCAGCGTGACTTTATCTTCGTACGACACCACCGCTACACGTTCGAGAACGAGAAGAAGGCGCGTCTGCAGGAGATCGGCCCGCGCTTCACGATGAAGCTGCGATGGCTGCAGCAGGGCACGTTCGACACCAAGTTTGGCGAGTACGAGTGGATCCACAAGCAGCACCAGCTCGACACGTCCCGCCGGAAATTCCACCTTTAAGCAGCATGCGCTATCCATTTACTCAATCGACAAACGTACCCCAACACCGTTTCAGTTAGAGCCTTCTTTACGTTACGTGTTGGCATGCGCGGCCCGCACCGAGATTAAAGTGCTGCTTCGCTATGAAGCGATCTGGTGGTGCAGGCCACCGCCCGAGGCCGGTTTTAAACACACAGACCACCTGGCGATTTGCAACGTACGCGCGATCCAATCCTTCCCGACCGTCCGTTTGGAGCCGAAGGGAGCTCGTGCTCGACACCTTCGCCTTGAAGGCTTCCGCTTCGTGTCTGCAACTTGTCCAGCAGCAAGTCAGTGTGGTTGCTGTGCTTCTAGCAATAGTGACGTGGCAAACTTGGCTGGGACGGTGACGGCAGCGTGTCCTACCTGGCCGCACGTCTACACCGCATATCGCATCTTCCTTCTTCGGCTTCGGGAACATGGCGCAAGTGGCGCGATGAATGTAAGACGCAAGAAGACCAGGAGTAAAGTGCAAAGAAAGATGTTTCTCTTCAACCGTTTAAAATATAATCTAGGGGAACCATGTGCCTCGGTTGCTCCGTCTTCAGTCTCGCTCGCGCACCCGTGCTATGCTTGTAGGCACGATAAGGCGTGTTCTCGCTTGGGTGCTCACGGCAATCCTCGCGGCGCTGCTAGTCTTCGACGTCTGCTGCCCTCCGGCGTCGCGGCCCACGCATCGACTCGATGCGCTTACTCGTTGGTGGCCTCCATCAGGTAAGCGATCAGGTCGCGGCGCTCCTGCGGCTTCTTCAGGCCGGCGAACACCATCTTGGTGCCCTTGATGTACTTCTTGGGGGCCAGGAGGTACTCGAACAGGGTCTCGTCCGTCCAGACGACGCCCGAGTTCTTGTTGGCAGCCGAGTACGAGTAGCCGTCGGCCTGGCCGGACTGGCGGTTGATCATGCCCGAGAGGTTGGGGCCCTGCTTGTGGGCGCCGCCCGCGTTGGTGGTGTGGCACTGCGCGCACTTGGTCTTGAAGATCTTGGCGCCCTTGGCAGCGTCTCCCTTTCCGCCGGCAACGTCAACCATTGTTCTTGAGTAGAGGAGGGGGGTTCTGGTGGTGGTGCTTGTGACACGGATGCGGTCTTTTTCAAAGTGCGTCGGCGAAAGCCTGCGGTCACGGCGCGCCGCTCATTAAACCTCGGGATCGAGGTTTAAACACAACGTGCGGACGCGAAACGACCGAAACCGCTGAAGCACAACAGCCAATCAGCGCCCGCGAAACAGTTTAAAACACTTCAGCTTTCAGCGGAAGTCGGATCTGCGACAGCGCGCAGTCAGGCCGCCTTGAAGCTCCTCGCCCTGCATCTTCAGCGCCGGACGCACGCCAACCTGCCATTTCGAGGTGGAGGCGCTCGTAGCGCTAAAGTGGTCAGCCCATTTCACTTTCAGCGACTTTTTGCTGGTAGCGCCGCTGCTGAGGTGAGCTTGAGGTGAGCCGCAGGGCCCTTGACCGGTTACTGGGTTAGTCGCACGGCTCTGCACTTCAGAACGTCGCGCTTCAGGTGTTTAAATCCGTTTTGGTGGTGTGGGCCCCTCGGGCCCAAAGACGTGCAGCCCCACCAAGTGCTCCATGCTGTGGCGCGCAATGCCCGCCCGCCGCCCGCGTGGCGTGGCATTCGCTGACGCCAAGTTAAACCGCATACAGGCACCGCGCGCTGGATGAACGAGCGGGATCAAGATCATTGCTGTATATTCTGCTGCAGCAGTCAGCTGCTGCATCTGGTAACCGCGAGCGGAAGGCCTGGATGCAAGCTATCTTCGGGGTGGAGGTGCACTTGCTGCTGCTGCTGCGATTCGTCGCGTTCTCCGCTCTTGTTGCTCAGGCCCGAACACTACGGAATTCGATACAGAGTGCTGCTGACAATCTCACACGGGGGAAGGAGGCGTCAATAGCGAAAATGGGATGGCGAGCGGCTTTTGTCCGGCTGCCCGAAGCACTGGTGCAACCTCGACCTGCAAGCGTTTTGCAGGAGGCTGAGTTGCGTTTTGAGCTAGAAGTGGCGTAAAATCAAACTGGACGTGCCTCCGCGCGTGCTTGCTCGGCGACAGCGCACGGGTAGTTCTGTCGCGCAGGGCGGGATGAAAGTGGTGCCATTGCGGATTCGCTGCTGCAGCGCGCCATGCTTTCACGGCCCCACGCAGTTCTGCTTGTTACGTCAGGAATTTGTTCGCTTCTCCACGTGGCAATGGAGCGAGGAGCTGTGCTACACTGCAAGTGTAGGTATGCACGGATAGAAAGCCTTGCTTTGAGTAATGAGGGCTATCATTCCTAAAGCAACGACTGCTGCTTGCAGACCTCTGGTACAGTATAAACCTGTACGCACACCACCAATATACATGTACCCGGTTTTCATCTCCGGTTCACGCCAGCGTTGGGGAATCATTTGCACGCTCCGCAGCATCATAGAGCGCGAATCGTGAAGAGCTCCTCGTTCGCACCATGAAAATTCCAAGGCCAAGCCGCGCCTCACCTTCGCCAAGAGCTTGTCCACGAACCGCACCAAGTAGCAGGGCGTGGAGGTGCCTAAGGATTCCCCATTTAGCTTCGGTGGCAGCTACTAAGACAGTCTGGGAGCTCGCAGGCGCAAGAAAGGCTCCTCCCAGGACGCCGCTAACGACAGCGACGCTCAGGACGAGGACGTGCCGCCCCCGCGCTGCTAGACCCCGTGGGCTTTGCGGCCAAATCGCACAGCGTGGGCGATGACAAGGCGGCCGCTGCTGCACGGCGCAGTGCTGCTGCAGCGAGGGCGTCGTACTACCTACCCGAACGTGCATGGAGGTAGGACAAACAGTACTGAGTCACCGTGTTCGGGTTCCAGTCGAGCGCCAAGTCCTTCATCCTGCACCAGTTCCAGTCGGTCAACGAGGTCGTCAACTACTCGAGCAGCAGCGGCGACAACTGGCTGCACTTGCCCTACGACACGAGACTACAGGTCGAGAAGGCGCTAAGCTACGACGGACGCACGCTTGCGAACGACATCATGATCCGCGTCAAGAAGTGCTACCCGTCCGACCGGGACGCGAACGCGCTCAATGAGACACCTGTATCTAGCTACTTTGGCGCACCAGAGCTTGGGCTCGCGTGATGTTGAGGTGGACCCCACGGACGCGGAGATTATGCTTCCCCCGCGCCGCCGACAGGATATATACTCGCGGCTTCTGAGCTATCTATTTAACTGGTGACACGGTTGCCATTTTGCAGCGGGATGTGGTGTAGCACAGATGCAATTGTGGAGTAGACGTGAGTGGACTGATAGGCACACAGGATCGCGAGACAAGCACACCATTGGTCCGGGGAAAGCTCGCAGTCCCCGGGTAGGATACAAGTTGGCGGATAAATTGGTGAACTTCAGTGAGCTCTACCCAAAGAACTTCTCGCGTTTCTTTAGGGTCCTTGCCGCACAGGAATCGATCACTATCCCTGTTGAAGGGTAGTGGTGTTGGAATTCGATACAGGCGTCTCGAGTGCTTCAGCCGTGGTGATCTTACATTTTGTATCCATCGCTGTTGCTCACTCACCAAGAGCGGCTTCAACTTGGGCTTGGGCACTCATCCAGTTGTAGCTTGTGAGACAGTGCTTTCCAAAACTAATCGTCAAAAGACACGAATTACTGTGCAAGGTAATCCGATTATCGCAGGCTAGATCCCGGTCTTCTTCTGTTGAGTTGCAAGGTCGGAGTGGCAAAAACTAGTTCTCGTAGCCTACGAGAACTAGAACCTACGCGTCGTAGGTTCCTGAAAAGCCTAGCCCTAGTAAACTTCGAGATAGGATGAAAATGTTCCTATCTCACCATCGTCACTCGCTTGGCCATCTTCTTGCAGCGAAGGATCATCGGGCGGCAATGCCAGCACACCAAGCAGAAAAATGAATTGCCAATTCGCCAATTATCACCAAGCGCGCAAGCTGACCCAAGAATACCTTTGCACTTTAAGCGTAATGCTTCCGTCCATCGTCCCCCGAATCCAGCAAAAGGTGCTCGAGCAGCAGATCGTGGCCAACAGCCCCAAGCTTGCCCGGATCCTCGCCCACCCTGCCGGCCCATTCACAAGTACGCTGCAGCCGCACCTCCATGTAGGATACAAGCGTTACAATTGACTAACGAGTTCCGTGTGTTGCTGCAGTTCACTTCTGGGCACCGACTTTCAAGTGGGCCATCTCCATCGCCAACATCGCGGACATGCGCAGCGATCCCGAAAATATTTCGGTGCTGCAGCAGCTTGGTGCGTAGAGCTCTGCATCGACACCCAAACTGACTGAGTACGGCGACGCTAACTGTTAAACTCTTTTGCTGTTACTTCGAGCAGCGGTTGCCGGTGGAGGACTCATCTGGTCGCGCTACAGCACGGTGATCACGCCCGTGAACTGGAACCTCCTCGCTGTGAACTTCTTCATGGCCGGCACGGGCATTGTGCAGCTGTACCGCAAGTTTGAGCACGACCAGTCGGTGGCACGCGCTACCGAGACCGCGAAGACACAGTACGGAACGGCCAAGGCAGCGGTCGAGTCGGCCACGCTGTAGGAGGGAGGACCCAGGAACGTATCTGCATTGCTAACTTAGCTGCCCGACGGCTTCTTTCCCATAGAGACCTAGAGCCAGAAGGGCACACTTAATGGCGACGGAATTGAACGCGCTCAATGCACAGCCTGTGAATTGAGCGCGTTCAATTCCGTCGCCATGAATCACAGCATGCCCGCTGAGCTTGTATGTTGGATGGCGCTGATAGACACGCGAGCGAATGCTTGCACAATTTGCTTGGTGCGGACGGCGTCGTGCTTCGTTGAGTGCTCTGAGCAGGAGCCCGTATAGACACGTGAAATGAATCGCCGACACGAGCTGTTGAGTGCCATCGGCCGCCAGTTGCTTCGTCGACATTTTGCCAGCGAGGCATATCCACTGGGGATCAACTCAAGCGCCAACAGCCCAACACTCGAGAATCATGGTTTTCGTTGCAAATCGCTACAGTCGTTCCTCAGATTTCGTCCACAGATGCCGGTGACCGAGGTGAGCTTTTGACTAAAGTTAAATAGAAAACTGTGATCCAGCCCGCAGACTGCGACCTGCAGGCAGTCAACTCACAGCCGACACGAGCTCACAAGCAGAGCCTTCAAGCAATTTATAGCTTGGAAGCTAGACGGACCTACAGCGGTCGCACTTCAGATTGAAGTTCAGTTTCTCCCGTACTGTACGGCTGGGCTGCTTCGATTTCCAGCTCACAATCGCTTCCGCCGCCTTGGGCTCACGTTGACCGAAAGCAGCAGTGCCCTGCCCCGTACGTCACTCCGCCCGCACAAGCACTACCCTCCCCCCTCCCCAAGGATCTCGCCATGCTGCCGTCTATCGTCCCGCGCATCCAGCAGAAGGTCATGGAGCAGCAGATCGTGGCCAACAGCCCCAAGCTCATGGCGCTGCTCAACCACCCGGCCGGCCCCTTCACAGGTGCGCTACGTCTTCGGCGTCAGGCGCCGCATTCGTACTCTAACTCTGTACTCTTGTGTGTCTGTATTGGCTGTACGTACTGTACTGTAGTACACTTCTGGGCGCCGACCTTCAAGTGGGCCATCTCGATCGCGAACGTGGCGGACATGAAGCGCTCGCCTGAGACCATCTCCGTGGCGCAGCAGACGGCCGTGACGGCTACGGGCCTCATCTGGTCGCGCTACAGCTTGGTCATCACCCCCAAGAACTGGAACCTCTTCGCGGTGAATGTGTTCATGGCCGGCACGGGCCTTGTGCAGTTCTACCGGAAGTTCACGTACGACCCGTCGCTCAAGACGCAGACAACGACGGACAGCGCCACGCTGTAGGCAGCCGTCGCTACGTATTCCTCGTCTATTGCTGCCTAGCGAGCCAGTTGCTCCCATAGAGACTCCTCGCCGCCACGGCGCCACAACTGACCTACCTAATATGAACGGGCAGCGTCTAAGCTGAATGCAGTGATGTTTGTTCGTTCAGCTATCCTGGGCTCGTGCTTGTTGTGCTGAGATCTGCGTCAGTGCAGCTCCGGCCGAGAAGAATCCTGGCGAGGGGCCCATCATGCATCGTACGTCCTTGAAGGTGGGTAGATATGCATTGCTTGGAGGTCTCGTTAAAGACACGAGTTCGCGCAGGATCGCCGACACCCAGCATCCTTGATGAGTGCCAGCGGCGCCAGGAAGGCCTTCACTGCTGCTACCAGCCAGACTGCAGTGCCTGATAATCGAGGGGCAAGCAAGCATCATCACAATTGGATCCAGCGGGTCGATGACGAGGGTCGTGTGGTGTTCAACCGATATCGCTGCTAGGAAACTCACCGCTTCAAGTTTGCTTCTCCATGCTCGCTCGCATGCCCGCTGTGTTTGTATACTGGCGCCATGCTCTCCCAGCGCTGACTCGTCTTAAGATCGCGGCGCGGCTTCGCCTCCTCCTTTGAATCGTCACCAGCGTGCATTTAGCCAGCGACCACCAGACCGACTGAAGCTTCATGGCGCCGACATCCGCCGCCGTCGCACGTCCAGCGACCATATCTACAGTGCTTTGCGCTGCTCAACCTGCGTCATGCATCGTCAACAAATCCCCACCCGAGGCTCGCTTGCTTGCTTGGCAGCTTTTCGGCGGTCCGCATGCCAACAGCCCACACACCAACACTATATACCATCGCTATTAGAGTCTTCCTCCAACCAACCAACAGACTCAACTCGAAGTGCTCATGACCCATGAGCCCTGCAGGAAGTGCAGTCTGGGTGATCAGCATGATTTGACGATTGGTGCTTGGTGTGCGGCTCACATACAACAACTTCAGCCTGTAAATATCCTATAGCCACATCATCTAATCACCATCTCTCATTGGCTAAATCTTCTCTCCGACCTCCCCATTCGCTGAATTAGTATCCTAGCCTAGCTCTAAAAAGCGAATTCCAGACCGCCGGGAGTCAGTCGCGCATTATCCATCACTTCCAAGCGCTCCACGTCGACCCTAAGCCGCCGCCGCCATCGCCATCGCCATCGCCATCGCCATGCTGCCCTCCATCGTGCCCCGTATCCAGCAGAAGGTGCTCGAGCACCAGATCGTGGCCAGCAGCCCCAAGCTCACGGCCATGCTCGCGCACCCGGCGGGCCCCTTCACCGTGCACTTCTGGGCGCCCACCATCAAGTGGGCCATCTCCCTCGCCAACCTGGCCGACATGCGGCGCTCGCCCGAGACCATCTCGGTGGCCCAGCAGACGGCCGTGACGGCCACGGGCCTCATCTGGTCGCGCTACAGCCTCATCATCACGCCCAAGAACTGGAACCTCTTCGCGGTGAACGTCTTCATGGCCGGCACGGGCCTCGTGCAGTTCTACCGCAAGTTCACGCACGACCCGTCCAAGAAGACGGAGGCCATCGAGGCCGCCGCCGCCGAGTCGAGCTAAGCAGATACTATCTACCTACCCACCTACCTACCTACACTATACAGTAGCAGAGCATCACGAACGTCGCTGTCTGTCTGGTTGACTGGCTCACGCTGTACGAACGAACTGCTGCGGGAGCACGTCTAATGACCTAAATTGAACGAGCTGGTGACAGCATTTTTGCTGCGATTTATCCTAGCTTTTTGTGCAGTGCAAGTGAAGATCAGTGGTGGTTTGTTTGGTTCCGACACCTTCTCCCAATATGGACTGGGATTTTTTAATCGTTCTCCGACGTCATGCCGTTGCCGTGGGCGGCTATTAATCCTGAACGTGGGGAGCATGGCCACGCGCTTGATTAAAATAAAACGCCGGGATGAAGAAGGTAGTTGGAGGCGAGGACGTTACGGTTGCAGTCGGCCTTACTGCAAGACGCGTGCAAGAAGTTTTCCTCGGTCCGTCCCTGCCATCATCCACGCTATCCTTAGCCGAGAACTTGGGTCTTATCGGCCTTGCTGGCAAGTATTGCTGCATAGTATTGAGCGTACCGTGTGCTCTGAAGGTGCGTCCAACGAGCAGTGAGGGAGAGTGCAAAGCAAGATGCGGGTCATTTTCGTTCCAGCCGTCGAAGACTCAGCAGAATTGAAGTAAGTCCAACTGAAGTTATAGAGTCCAAGGGATCCTGACACCCGCCCGCGTCGCAAGTTTCAAGATGATCAAGAAGCTCCCGCGTCTCTGGAAGATACTCGCCATGGCAGTTCTAGCGCTGTGGGGGCTGGCAGACGGCCCCGACCTCGTGTCAAGCAAAATGGTGACGAGCTCGCAGCAGTCATTCCGAGAGGCGAAAGCTAAGCAGGATGCAGACCGACGAGCCGCAGAGATTCAGCGACAGCAAATACTCGCGAACACTGCGGCCAAGTTCGATGAGCGGCAGCGGACCTACTCGAACTACGACTCGACTTACTCGTGGAACCGACGTTATCGTAGCTCTACAAACGTACTCAACTCCAACTGAGGGCATTTATGAGGATACCTAGAGAGAAACGTTGTACTTAGCCTAAAACTAATCGAGCAGTTGATGCTTCCAAACTCCTCTTCGACGTGTACGTTACAGCATTGGCGACACCTAAAACGGTGTGGCATCGACATACAAGAGTCTTCCATCAGCCTGCATTTATCTACCAGCGATACAAGGATACTAATGTTGCGATGGCGTGAGCGTGATCGTTAAGCTATTTGGCGAGAATGGGTGGCGAGGACGATTCCCTGCTCTAATACAAGAATCAGCCGAGGACGTTTGAGCTAGTACAAGGTTCCTCAATGCACCCCTGCCGCTGGGTTGCGGTAGCTGCTGTGCTATCCTTGGTCGTACGCTCGGCCTTATCTATCCTACGGTCTCGAGTGCTGGACAGTACTGCGCTGCCTGTCTGGCAGAATCACTTTTTCCACCACAGAACCGTAGCCGTTGTGCAAGCAGACTCGAGATGGTTAACAAGCCTCTGCGTCTCTTTAAAATGGTGGTGAAGGCAGTCCTGGTCCTCTGGGCGTTAGCAGACGACTCTGCTGTCGTTTCAAGTAAAATGGTGACCAGCTCGCAGCAGTCATTACGAGAGGCAAAGACCAAGCAAGATGGCGATCGACGTGCCACGGAGATTCAACGACAAGATACTGGCAAGTACCGCAGCTAAATTCGACGAGCGACAGCGCACGTACTCCGGCAATACTGTCAATTACTCAAGGAATCAGCGATATCGGAACACTACTACAACATAAAGAACGACAATTGATGACTACGATGTAGATGAACCAAGAAATCTGCTACCTAAGGGGTTACAAGTAACGAAAGTTCAAACTATATTAGGCTCTTGCTGTGCTGCTACATGTAGTTGCAGGTGCTTCTCTAAAAGTCGTTTTATGATGATAAATGTTCTCCCTAGATGAGTCGATACTGCTCAACGAGCCAAATTGGGTACTTGCCAGCAATGAACGGGCCCAACCCATAGTCGAAACTGTTCGTTATAGCTGATAGCTGCACTTCCGTGTTGTTGCAAATTGGCGAACCACCCAGTTCGATCCATTGGCCGACCGAGTCTGTCCAGGCTGGCAGCTCTGTCAAGTTCGTGTGATCGATCGACAGGTAACTGATGAGCATCCCCTCTCTGATCGACGAAGGGAGAGATTTAATCGGGTTGTAGGAAAAGCACACCTCCAAGTACTCGTCCAGCAACGAGATCGTAGTGAAAAGGTCCTCGGGAACCGTCTCCAGTCCGTCGTCTAACAACGATACCGACAGCGACGGGATCTCGAACAATGCGGTTGGGAACTCCTTGAGAGGAGCGTGTTCCAGATACACAAGCCTCACGTTGGACCACGCGTCTGCCAGTTCATCGGGGATCAGCGTAAGATTCGTGATGGAAATCTCAATGTCTGCGAGCAGTGGGGGCAGTGGAGCTGTCAGCAAACCTTGCGGCATTGCGGTCATGTTCGTGTACACCATGATCAAGTAGATCATGTCCGGATGCAGATCGGCATTCAGCGCTGTGTCCGCGCCCCATTCGACTATCGATACGTTCCACAGCTCAAGTCCAAGCATGTTGGAGAAGCGACGGATGGAAGCGGGCATGCGAAACTCTGGGCAGTGTTCGAAGACAATGGCAGTCACTGCGTCGCTCTGCAAGCGCTCGAGGATGTCGTTCACCGGGTAAGGCACGTTGTGGTTGTAGCAGTTGTATTCCAGTACAGAGCAGCTCACGTTAACCGAAAACCACGGTCGCAGTCCTTGTAGGCACATTTTCATGGTATCAGCATCCGCCGTGCTAGCCAGGTAGGCAGCGTGGAGATGCAGACCCAGAGCGAGAGCCCCCGCAGCCACAAACGCCATAGGAGTCACCACTCGACGGAAAAATGTCATGCCAGCAACCCTCCAGGAAGGTTTCCCACGTCTTAAAATGGTGCTTAACGATTTAATAGTTGATTTCCCACGAACTGCAGCAGAAGTCGCAACCGAGACGCTTGCTCTAGCTTTGCTCTTCATTCGCTTCGGCGGGTACAACTCGAGCAGGAGGCTGATACTCGCCATCGCTAGCAGAATACTCAAATGTGGGATAATCTTCGTCACTCCGTCGACGAAATTGAGCGCGAACAACGCCTGGTTCTCTCGGATGAGGTTCGGGAAGGCCACGTCGCCGTAGAGCATTTCCATGGGGAAACCGTACCAGCCGTAGTCAAACACTCGAGCGTAGGGCACAAAGATGGTGAGAGGCAAGATCAGACACGCCATCATCGTCAACAACGTATCCACCACAACACTCAAGATCCGGCCTCGAATCGACATGGGCACATATTCGCGGATAATATGGCTATCGGATGCCTGAATCACTTCACGTTTTTTAGACGTTAGCATGATGTAGTCCAGCAACGGAGTCACCCAGCAGTTGGCTACCGCCATAGCGGTATATACTTGGTTTATCCACACCCTGCCGATCAAGGCGCTAAAATGGCTGCATTGCACGATCTGGGCGCTGGCCTCTACTGCTTTGCGCACCACGAACACCAACTCGAAGTGGCTTCCCTCGACACTCAGCACCTCCTTCAACCCTGCAGCAGTGAACGAAGTGATCGAGCTGAGTGACGTACGCGAGCGAGAAGACCGCGACTCGATCGGTTGCGTCTTTGCCTTCTTTAGCCCGCTAAAGGACTTGATCACTCTGTCGACCATGGCGGCGCGAGGGAATACAGCGGGGGATCGAGCTTTGATCGACCAAAGCAGATGCAGAACCAATTGAAGCCCGTGCAGAGGTCCCAGAATTCCAACAAGCGTGCCGAACAGACGAAAGTAGCGATGCTCGGGCAACGCCAAGAGGTTGGTGTAGTAGGCCATGAGGGGGTTCTCCATGAAGAAGTACAGCATCGTCATCGCCAGCAGGTAGGACGCGCATACGCCATGGAGTATCAGCAGTAGTGTCCACACTACCACATACTCCCAAGGGGAGAGTGAATCCGTTAGCTCGGTCGGAGCTTTGGGCTTGGAGATTCGCCGCACCTTGGAAACGGGTAGCTCCATCGGAGCAACACTGAAGACGTCTCGCTCCACCGCGAAATCATCGTCCTCTTCAATGAGGCCTGGTGGCTGCATGCTGGATGCGACTCCGAGCAATCGTCAAGGTCAGTTGATACTTTGGTTTCGTTGGTGTCGACTGATATAGTGACGGCTGATTAGACATTTTGGACGAGCGGTCCTCAGAGCTACAGGGCGCCATCCGATAGAATCTGCAGCAGCTGGGGACGAAGTTAATAATAGTGGTCTGGCGTTCTTGTCTCGCATGATGAGCTACATGTTTATCTTTGTGGAGCTGCGGTGGACTCCTATTTAATACCAGCGGGAGATGTAACGTAAGAGCCGTTGAAGATGACACTGGTTTACTCTTACTCATGGGGATGCGATATCCTCCCATGGTATCGACATTAACGATGCAAGTCTCAATAGATTTTGGGTGTTGCTGGGCTCTTCAGAACTTAGACCTGTGCGATCTTGCACGTAAAAGTTGAAATGTACGGAACGCTCGCGTTTGGTTTACGCTTTATATTCTTGTTAAACTGGGGTAGCTGGACACCCTCCACGTCCGCTATCTTTATTCACCCTCGAAAGTTGTTGAGGAGTTGCTCTTGCAGGGACTTTGCGTTGAGCTGATAGCCTGAAGATACCGGCATATTCATACCTTGCTGTCCGCCCATTGACATCTGCTGCTGGCCGCCCATTGGCATTTGCATTGGTTGCTGCATTCCCATACCCATCATGGGCTGCTGCATTCCCATCGATTGAGGCTGCATGGTCATGGACATCGTCCGCTGCTGCTGTTGCTGCATTCCCACTGCCATCGGTTGCTGTGGCTGCATTCCAAACGTCATCGGCTGCTGCATACTCATCGACATCGTCCTCTGCTGCTGCATATTCATCGCAGCCCCTTGCTGTTGCATGCCGAACGTCCCCGACATGGCCATGGACATCGGTTGCTGCCCTGGCATGCCCATAGATTGAGGCTGCATCCCCATCGACATCGGCTGCTGCATCTGCATAAACGGTTGCGTCGGAGACTGCGGCTGCTGGAAATTCAAGTTGGCCATAGTCGTTCCGCTCTGCATCTGAGGCTGCATCATCCCCATCACGTTAGGAATCTTGTTGGCATTCATTGACATTGGAGCAGGCACTGGCATCCCTGCCATTTCAACGGGCTGAGGTGGTCGCACCTGCTGTTGTTGCTGCGTTTGAGCTCCCATCCCAGTGTTGTCTGCAGCCTTCGGAGGAACAGGGACTGGCAGTTCAATGTCGAAGTTTATCATGTTCAACGCGTCGAAGTCACGGTGGATCTTGGCGCGGTGTTCTTCTCGCTCTTCCCGACGCTCGAGCTTCTCCTTGTTGTGGTTAATGGCCCACTGCAGCTCCTGAAGCCAATTGCCTCGCTCCTGTTCACTGGTGGCGACCAATTCGTGGCCGCCGACAACTCCAGGCACTTCAATCCGGAAGCCGCAGCCTTTGGGTTTGCTCGGGTACGTCGCCGTCACCACGCGGACCTCGTAGTTGACAGGGATGATGATAATCGGCCGGGGCCCCGTGGCATTCTCATACAGCAGCACCGCCTCGGGCCGCAGCAACGCGAAGTGTTTGACCCATACGCCGTCCGTCTTCTTGCGCATCAGCGGCCCACGCAGCACACTGTTGGGCATCTCGGCGGCGTCCACAGCGCTCACGTTGGCGTACTGCATGCCATTCATGCTCTCATTGGGGTCCACCTCGCGCTCTTCCAGGCCGTAGCCCTTGTCCTCCTCCTCTTCGTCGTTCTGCACCGCGTAGGCCGCGTCCAAGTCGACGTCTTCCAGCTCGGCCTGCTTGGCCAGCCACGCGTTCGGGTGGATCATCTGGTACCCACCTCCGTAGTGCTGAGGGATGGCCGCATGGGGCAGCAGCATGCTCAGCTCTCGGGGCTCCCCGACCACGCGGATCCGCGGCTGTGTACGTGCGCCCAGCAGCTTGGACAGCAGCAGCGTCAGGACCCGGGCGAAGGCCGAGCTGTTCACCACCAGAATCCGCTTGACCACCTCGGGATACCATTTCTTGCACACCTGCAGGATGTCCGTGACCATCTTGGCCTCGAGGTTGGCCAGCGAGCAGTTGGCCACGTCCACGATGAAGACGACGCCGGGGGCGCGTCGCTCCTCCATGGCCTCCACGGCCAGGTCCATGAGGTAGACGCAGAGCCTCCGGGCGTCCTCCAGCGAGCTGGCCGCGGAGCCGTCGGCCGCGCCTCGGCCCTGCCGCTGCAGCTTCTGGCCGTCCCCGAACGCGGGCTTGAAGTGCTGCAGCTGCAGCAGTAGAACGGGGCAGCCCTCGGGGTCGGCCACTCCTTCGAGAAGGTGGGCGTACCCCTTGCGGACCTCCTCCTGCAGCGTGGGCAGCCCCACGTTGAGCTCCAGGTAGTGCATCTCACTGCGGAACGCGTGCTTCTCCTTGAGCTGCAGAGCGGCCTTCATGACGTCCCCGTTGTTGCGGCGCAGAGTGCGGGCCATCTCGGCCTCGGTGAAGACGTCGGGCAGGGCCACGGCGCTGGCCAGGGCCTGCAGAGGCGACGGCTGACCGCTGAAGCGCTGGCCGCCGGGGAGTTGGGCCGCGTAGGCCCCCACGTCCCCCGAGAAGTTGGCCGGCCCGCCCCCGTAGCCGCTCCCACCGCCGTACGAGTAGCTCATGTTCTAGTGACCTTTCAAGAATTGGCGAGGACGCGCGTTATTGATAGCTACACACGAGACCTTCCTCCTCTCCCCCCTGCACAACTGGGACATTGGGATCATCATAATGAAGCAAGATGGCTACACCGCCGAAGCAGATGGCTACACTGTGGGCAAGTTGAAGTCAAGGACGGCGGAGCTGCCCCGAGGGGAGTTCGTGGCTGTATGGCTGTTGCTGATGACGCTGCACGCCCTGTGTGCGGCCTACTTGCTGGCGATGGCGGGGCTGTACTTCTTCATGGAGCAGCCGCTGATGATCTACTTCTCGGACCTGCTGGCGCGCCCGGAGCAACGCCGTTTTCGCTCCTTCGGGGTGGTTGTGGGGGCGCTCGGAGCGTTCCACGCCCTTCATCTCGTACTCCACATTGGGTCGTCCATTGAAGCGAGAGCTTTGGTCGTTTGGCCTCGGACTGCAATAGTAAAGAGGTGTCCAAGGTTTGCAAGGACGTCGAACAAGAAGGTGACGACACCGACACACCAAACTGCAGCAGGCAGGTCAGCTACGCGTACGTTTCTCGGGCTGAAGAGCCAGGTGGACGTCGAAGGACAATACTTTGAGCTAGCTTTTGTGCTGCAAAAGGTTGTGGAGGTCGTCGCGCAGATCAACCAGTGCCGCCGATACAGTGCCCTCATCTGTCAACGTTCGTGGGCTTGGTCGTCGCTAATTGTCTACTGACGGCACTGCTGAACGCCTCATGCTGGCGACTGCTTCGCACATTCGCGAGCGAACGTTGCGTGTGGCAATGGACGCGTTGCTGTCGACGATTTCGTGTCTAGTGTTGCCACTGGCAATCTTTCTGCATTGGGCGCTGCAGTTTGACTCCGAGCTGTTGACGTTTCCGATGGAAGTGCTTTATGGCGATACGGCGTTCACAAGACTGGTGTACGAGAACCAAGCCATCTTTGCCCTCTCAGTTTCTGACAGCATTGCGAAGCTCGTACCGCATTTGAGCATTTTGCTGAGTCTGTCAGTATCAGCTTCATTCTCGAGAGGTTCGCTCCAGACGCTGTGCGTAGCATGAGACGCATCGCGGTGGTGCCCGCTGTATTAGCTGCAAAGAACGAGTGTCATTATCTCAAGCTTCTCCCAAGTCCCATCCCTTAAAACTATCGACATTTTTGCAGCACGTCGTGCCTTCAGTAGGTTTCTTCACCGCTGCAGTTGTGCTCAGGGATGCCGAAAAATAAATTGGTGCTGAAATTATTGCAATAGATTTGAATCAATAATTTATTGACATGTTCTTAACCGCTATCTACCAGTTATCTTTTGAGTTGAGCATAACATCTTCGATTATGTATTGTGGGCTACTGCAGCCAACCATCCTCCAAACCCATGGCTTGAGCTCGACCATACCAACTCTCCCCACTTTTCATTCCACCGGAAGCCGACAACCCGCCACCAAGCCCACCACGAGCCGTCACAATGCTCGCAGCCCCCCGTCCGCCTCGCACCGCCGCCTTCACTAACACGCAGGTCTCCAACTTCTACTTCCGGCCGTGCCGCGATCAATACGACGAGGTCATTCTCGAGTACTTCCGTTGCCGGTGCGGCGCGGTCCGGAAGCGAGTCACCGGGACGGGGTACTCGAACCTGATGCAGCATATCAGGCGCGAGCAACCCTCGTACTCGGAGGAGATGCTGGCCGCAACACCCGGTCAGACGGGCTCTCTTGCTCACTACGTCCGCCACTCTGCTCAGAACTTGTTCGGTTGGCTGGAGTGGCTGGTGAAGTGCAACCTACCGCTATCATTTTGCGAGACCAAGTTCGCAAGACGGTACGACCCAGCTCTCTACTGAATATGTACTGTTTCACAATTAACTAATACTGTGTTTACACTTTGCATCTAGTTACACGCGCCTCCAGCCTATCTCTGTCGAAACGCTTCGGCGCGTCATGGACGCGGTGACGCGCTGCGTCGAGCACGCGATCGCAGCTGAGATGAGATGCCGGAGGAGTTTGGTCTCATCTTTGACGGGTGGAGCCACGACTCGGAGCACTACATCGCGGTCTTCGCGTGCTACGAGGTTGATGGGGTTCTGAGGTGCCCCTTGCTCTGCATGGCACCACTCGTCAACGATGAGACCGACGACTTCTCCGCGGCTAGTCATCAAGCCTTCTTGGCTACGATGCTAGCGCGCGACTATCAGAAGCGCCTGGACCAGGTTCTCTTCCTGGTGGGAGATAATTGCGGCGTCAACCGCCGCCTCGCTACGCTGATGGGCGTCCCGCTAGTCGGGTGTGCAAGCCACCGACTCAACCGAGCCGTCGCCGCCCGGCTGAGCGAATGCGCTGAAGATGTCGACATGGTACAGGCGCTGATGGTAAAGCTGCGGACCCTCCACCAGTCTGCAAAACCGCGGTTGGTATTTGTATATTTCCTGTTATTTTTGTTATTTAGTGTGATTTAACTGAAATTGACACTTTGGTGCTTGCAGGTTCAAGACCGACCTTCGACCAATCATCCGCCAGCAAACCCGCTGGGGTTCGACCTTTGCGATGATTAACCGCTACTTCGAGCTTCTACCATTCATCGACGCGGAGGAGGACGAGTTGGCCGAGCTCCTTCCCCCGGCGGCGTCCAAGCGGTGGCTTCGGGACTTGCTCGGCGAGCTGAAGGACGTGGAGTCCGTGTCGAAGGCTCTCCAAGGTGCTGACGCAAACCATCTCGACGTTCGCGTCTGGTTCGATGGGCTCATTGCCGCGAAGCCCTCGTACGCCCGTTATCTCGGTACGTTTTTTTGTCTATTATGCGTTATTGGTACATTTACTAATATTAATTTGTATGTATTGTATTGTAGCACCGCGGGCTGACATCGTCGACTTCGAGGCGGGCTGCGTCAAGGTGCTCAAGGGGCAAGCCAAGCGGCTGACCCGGATGGAGAAGGCGGCACTGGAGCGCTTCTTGGCGGCTCCACCAGCGGGCGAGGGCGAGCAAGAAGAGAAGGATGAGGAGGCCAGCATCTCCTTCGTGGAGCGGCTGCAAAAGCGTCGGCGCCTGGAAGAGCATCAACCATGCTACGAACTGCTGGCGTCCATTCCGCCCACGTCCAACGTGGTCGAGCGATTTTTTTTAGCATCGCTCGGGCCACGTTTGGGCTGCAGCGCCACGCACTGCAGCCGTACACGCTGGAGATGCTGCTGTTCCTGCGGCAGAATGCTGATTATTGGGACGCGCGCACTGTTGAGAGCGCGGAGTAAATGATAGGTATGTAACCTGATGGAAGGTATGGATCTTGGACACGAAGCTCGGACGAAGCGGAGGGAGGGACGTCGCAGACGGCGGGACCGGAGCGAAGGCACTTGAGGGGTAGAATGAAGATTCGAAAGTGATTGAATTGTTGGAGCTTACACCCTACTGTTATAGACACGCGACCCTGCGTCCTATCACCTAGTGCATCTAATCAACCATCACTCACCGGTGTTCATCCAATCATCCTACTCGTCTAATCATCGGTGGCGTAAACAACTTACCGTAATCACCATAATCAACGTGGGTTCGGATTGGACCGGTTCGGGTTAACCGGTTAATGGGTACAACTGGTACACAGTACCCAAGACCAGCAACCCTCAATATAACCCATCAATACACTGACATTGCACCAATAATCTGTTTTGCTGTGTGAAGTATGTCGATATTCTATTGCGGGTTTGTTTAGTTTGATGTTCAATTATATATTCTCTCTTCTTGCTTGCAATAGATAACAATGCAATATTCGGCAACCCTGGTTGTGCTTGCCTTGCACTTTGAGGCAGCGAATCTGGTATCCAACGCTGATCCTTCCATTACTCAAACGTGTCTGGAAAGTGTGCGTCCGTGGCTTGCCCCGAATTTAAGCTGCTCCGTCATCAAGTTCAACTGTTATACTGGGATAGGAAGCAACGTTAGTGCTGCTATCGCAGACCAAATAGGATTATATCCGTGGTACATCAAGTCAAACGATGACCCCTCTTGGCATCTAACTGGTATATTTCTTGAAACCGGTACGGCTCTGGTGCCGCACTGGGCCCTCCAAAACGTTTATATGCGTGGGCAGACTGAACCGGTAGGATACCCATCACACCGATATGACCCCGGTGTCGCACTGGGGCCTCCAAAAGCGTGGGCAGATTGAACCGGTGTGCTACCGACGACACTGGTATGAATCAGTGCATATATTATTGAGCAGGATCCGGATGGACGAAGAGAGCGCTTGGACTGTACAATAGCACTACAGGTACTCAGTAAGCATTTGCATTTTCTACAAGCTGCAAAACAGATCTCAACCAAGGTTCGCATTTTTAATTTTGTAAAGCATTGCCGGTAGACAGTTTGAACTGGCAAATATCCAGGCAGATGCTGCGGCTGCGAAGCAGGCGCAGGAGATGACTGTAGCTAATAAAAAATAATGAAAAATAAAAAGAAGGGGTTTATACCAAAATTCTCCTATCCCAGCCTTCGCGGAGCCTAGTCGACAAGGCGTGGCGAGTCCAGCGCCCAACGTGCTCAAAAATCTACAGCGCGAAGCGCTGACCTCCATCATCTTCGAGCACTGCCCAGCCTTTATTATGCCAACTTCCATTAGAGACTTCCCTAATCTGCTAGGAATCGAAATCTGGAACGTGACACTGGAACGCTGGGGCATCGAAGCCGCTCTAAACGCTGACCTGCACCCGAAAATGGCGTTTCTCATTATGGCACACGTTTACATGGTAACTTTGCCCGAAGGAGTGTTATCGCCACCATTTCCCGATCTTCTTTCCGATATCGAAATCGTCTGTACGAACCTAACGAAAATACCCGAAGAAGTGGCGGATGTTTGGAATACCTTACAGGTAATTTACGTCGAGACTTCCCCGCTGCAAGAGTTCCCGACTGCACTATTCCGACTTCCAGTTAGCGACGTCTCACTCGTCAACACTGGCCTAGAGGAACTGCCGACGACCTCTTTACGTCGGATATGTATCCGAGCAGCTACGAGCAACTGGCATTGTCGTACAATCCACTCAAAGCGCTCCCTGAATCTGCAAGAAATGAGCTAAGCATTGACGATTTGTGGTTATCTTACACGAGTCTATCAGCTCTACCCTCCTGGATTGAAGCAGACGTCAGTGAGACCATCACCCTCGGCGGTTCTCCTGCTTGCGAAGACATATCAGCTCAATTGCTCGAGGTCGTGGATTGTACCAATAGTGAATGGAACCCTTTGAACGGCGGGAGCTATCCGTTAACCTACGTGGCATCTTCACGCCAGCTAAGAGTTAAATACAAATACAATTTAAATTCTTCGTTACGAATCCAACGATCTTGACGGCTCAATATACTGCGTTGGGTAGCGTTCTTCACCCAGCGGGTCCCACGTGTCGTCATTTTCTCCACAAAGAACAACACTGGGGAATTCAATGCCATCAGCTTCACAGTACGGCGATCCACCTAACGCCACAGATTCCCAGACGTTGGTCTCTATCCAGGCAGGAATCTCGGTCACTTGTGAGTACTCCAGTGCCAAGTAGGAAATGTAAAAGTCTTCACTTCTAGCTTCTGGTAACTTTCGCAATGGGGTTTTAGAGAAGGCCAGGTCGTAGAAATAGGTGGAGGCTGCAGTGAGTAGAACATCATCAGGCATCGTCTCGAACCGGTTGTCGATCAAGGAGAGCTCGGCCAAAACAGGGAGCGTCATCAGCACAGTTGGAAATTGGTTCAGTTGCGAGTGTTCCATGTACACGAGCTGAACGTTAATCCAAGCCTCTCCAACTTCATCGGGTAGCGTCGTGAGGTTCGTGTGAATGAACTCCAAGTCTATCAACTGTTCTGGAAGTGGCGGTCTTAGAATTCCAACGGGTAGGCTGGTCATGTTGACAAACGAAAAGATCATATAGATCATTCTAGGATGAAATTGCGCTGACAGAGCTGCTTCCTCCCCCCACCGCACAAGTGTCGTGTTCCAGAGCTCGATACCCATTAGAGAGGAGAATTCCTGGATAATTGGAGGGATTATGAGCTCCGAGCAGTGCAAGAACATGAGGCTGCGCACGGATTCACGCTCTAATAAATCCAGAGCTGTAACCGGAGGGCTAGCAACCCCCTCACGATAGCAGTTGTACTTGATCACGGCACAACTGACATTGGGAGCGAGCCACGGATGCATGCGCTGGAGGCAGAAGCTCCTTATGACCTCCATTTCACCGGTAATGGGGGCGAACTGCGCCACAAGATGGAGAGTAAGCATGGTGATCCCAGTAACCAGGAAAATGGATGGAGCTACTACACGATGCACAAAGCGCACCAGCCTGGCTCTTCGAACGCTCTTGCTAGCCTTGACTAACGCTTGGTAGGACGCAACCGCGATGCTGGTTCTCTTGGCATTCTGCAAAAGTTTCGGCAGTGAAGGTTGGCGTGTGTTGGTTCGTTCAGACTTGGTAGCACAATCGAGCATGGACGCTAACGCCATCAAACACAGGAATGCACTGAGGTGGGGCACCCCCTTCATCACTGCGTTCCCCCACGAGATAGCGAAGAACGCGCGATTCTCCAGGATCAGGTTGGCGAAGGATGTGTCTCCATACAGAAGTGAATCCGGGAAGTCGAGGTTCTTGAAGTCGAAGACCAACATATAAGGGATAATAATCGCTCCTGGTAGGAGAATACCCGTCGCAACCGAGAGAAAAGTGTCTACAACCACAGCCAAGAAGCGCACCGACTGATGAGAAGTCGACGAGATCGACGGAGCAACTCGTTTATCTACTGATTCAGATTTTATCAGCATCCTGTGGATAATGAACGCAGACCAGCAATTCGTCACCAGAAGCGCCACCTTGACGTGGTTAATCCACGGCCGCGCTATCAGGGTGCTGTACAAATACGCGTTCGGGATCTGGGTGGCTATTTCCACTGTCTTGCGAGCTGCAAACACGCGACCGTAAGCTTCGTCGTTGCTGCATTGATCTCGACGCGAGTTTGCGGCACCTAATAGAGACTGCGAGCGTCGTCCGTCACGTCGAGCTTTTCTCCACCGACGTACTACCCAATTCACAAGCCGATCAAGCGCGTACACTACGAGAGACATCAATGACAGACCGTCCGAGCCGAAATTCACCGGTCGGACGGTCAGTCTTCCAGCATACACAGAAGCTCCGAGGTGATTCAGGAATACGAGACCATGAGCTGCTCCGAGAACTCCAAGCGCAGTCCCTACGACGCGGAAGTGGCGGTCACGAGCTGGTGCCAGAAGTGTAGCAAAGTAGTCGAGGTACTTGTTCTCCATGATCCAGTACAGCTTCGCACAGGCCAACAGGAAAGCTCCACACAATGCGTGAAGCACCATCATGAACACCCAGAGAGCAACATACTGACGACGCGAGATTTTGTCGTGGGCCGCCGGCGACGCTGCATGGCGGATGTCCTGCACTCGAGTACCAAGCGCCATCACAAATGCAAGCACAGACAATATTTTGGCTTGGAACTTTGCTCAGGTTTTTAATAGTATTAGTTGTTGGTTGTTCCCTAGATAGGTCAATCGATCGAGTACCATACGCCGATTGTGCAATTTTGTTTGGGTCATACCACGCTTTGGGGTGTACGCGCCTCCGAGGGTTTAGCTTGTGCAATACCTATGGGACCTTGATCCTCGATATTCTTGATTGCTGCAAGCCTGGGCGACAGCTCCGAAAGGTCGATCTCGGGGGCGTTTGGCGCGAGGAAGAAGTGCTCGAGTCGACAGCAGAACGTCGTCACCAGCAATAGTCCACCGATAATCAGGAGCTGCGCGATACTCCACTGAGCAGCACTCACAGTGCTCCTCTGATCGTTCCAGCACGTAGCTTCGTAGAGAACGCTGAGATCTACGTTATGTTGGTGTCTGGGCAGGCTCACCATGCCGACAACCGCCCAGGTGATCGACATCAGCGCAAAGACTGCGAGTCCGAACGCCACCAACACCTTCCCGACTCTCGTGGACGTCACGCGATGTTTGCACGAGGACAGCGAGCAGCCCACAGCTACGAGTATTGCAACAAGCATGAGAAGAAACAAGGACGCCGTCCCAGCGAAGAAAGTCGACGGCGGGAGCAGCTCCGACGCATTGCATGCGACTTCATCTCGGCTTTCGAGCCAAGACGCGACGTTGAGCGTGGTCAGCAACGTCAACGGAGGCAGCAGCAACGCACGTTTGGTCAGGCGCGAGCAGCACGAGCAGCGCAGACACCAGAGCACCATCAGGAGCTGCCATTGACAGGAGAGGCAGAACAACAGCAAGCCGGTCAGTCATAATGGTTATGCTACCAATGTTGAAGTTGTTGAAGTTGAAGTGATAACGTACATCGCAGTCGATGGTGAGTAGCGCCTCCCTCGCACTGAGTCCGGCGCCCGCGAGCATGCATCCAGCAGATAATACAAGGCAGAACACTACAAGCCAGTGCTGTGCCGGACAATCGGACGCGAGACCCAGCGCGAGTCCCAGGATTCCCCATACTTGGAGGCCCAGCACCGTGAGAGCCACGCTGCGTCGGAAGGTTCGATTCAGGTGGTCGTCGTAGAGATCGTCGGGTTTCGGTGGAGTGCTGGCGGCCCCGACGCGGCGACGAAGAGCGAACGCTGTTAGCACCAACGCCACCAACAGTGAGGCGTCCAAAAACACACGCAGCCGAGGCAGACACGTGTCGGCCGCTGTCATTGCTTCGGTTGCAGCCTCAACGAAGTACGAATCCGACGGAGTGCGATGGATGTGTAGACACCGGAGCTGTACAGGACGCTGCGAGCAAGCGGATCTGCACGTAGAATGTAGCAGAATTGACGCTGTGGTGGACGGGGAGTGGAGTGTTCGTTCGGCGGGGGTAGCGAGCTAGCTTTAGACTGGTGAGTAGTATCGGAGTCTAAAATAGCCGCCTCAGGGCGAACGTGGAGGGCGAAGATCAAGAACTTGCAGTCGCGAGCGGATACCAGCTCTTTGTGAGGCTGCTTGCGTACATGGCGATTGTAAGGTATCCACCTATTGACCATTGTTAGCAGTGAGTGAGTCGCTGCCAGCGACTCGACAGGTGCAGTCTGCTGCGAGCCGGACTCGTCTTGTAACCTTCCGTTTTGCTGGCCGCGCACGCACGCTACCGAGGACGTGGCTGAGGACAGCTACGCCGGACAGTGCCATCGAGGTCGTCGAGATGACGATCAAAGCACTTCAACATCGGCGCCGAGAGCTGGTTCAAGCGTCCAACCATGCGGAGACGCGGTGTAGCCATCTGCCGTCGAGCGGAAACCAGCTGAGAAGGCTCCGCTCGACGCAGGCAATGCGCATCAACGAAGAAGACGCTGGATACATGTCGGTGATCGATTCAATCTCACTTCACCCCGCTTTGCAGACATTCAAAGCGTGCGGCTGGCGGCCCCCGCACTCAGCGTTCGTGGCCGGCAGTCCGCTTCTCGGTGCAGCCTCGTCATCCGTGCGGCTCGGAGTGGGAGCTGTTTGGCCAGCAGCACCGACTGCTGATCACGAGCGTGGCACTTTCGGTGACAAGTGCCGGCAATTCAATTGCCCGCCGGTAGTCAGCGATGTACTGACAAGTAGCCAGGCCCGTTGTGCGGCGGCCGTGTAGCCCCGGGCTACTAGCCCGTGCAGCATGCAGCGCTCCGAGGGAGATGGAGAGCCTTCTCCTCCTTCTCCTTCGTGCCATCATCACGGTGGCCGCTTTCGCATCCGTATTGGCCTCTGCATTCAGGACCGGCCGGCCATCCCGAAGCTCACTTCATCGAAACCGCATGCTCGCCCGCCCTGAGCCGAGCTGGTAAGATGATCGTCACCGCCGCCGGGTGGCTGCTGCTGCTACAAGAGAGAGAGAGAGAGAGAGAGAGAGCTGACTCACGAGGTCAGGCATAGCTCCGCGTCGAGCAGCTAATGCGCCGCCGAACCAGGCCGCGAGCTCGCTGGCACGGTGAGTAGCTCGACGACCATCTGCGTGTGGACACTATAGTCGCGAGTGTCCGCAGCCGTCGCGGAGCCGAGCCATGAGCCGCGTGACGTGTTCTGAGCGCCGCACATTGCGCGCACCGAGATTTGAGCTCGCGCGCACGCACCGGCCTGCTGCAGAGCCATCTCGGCATCTCGGCGGCGAGGAGCTGTGATGGGTGATGGAGGCCAATATGGCGAACCGGATCGCGGCCCTGTCAGTCAGGGAACCCCAGGAAGAGAGGTCCGCCCATCGTCTTCTCTCTCGTTGCTAGACATGCGCGGGAAGTCGAGCGAGGCGTGACCGTCGCTAGCCATTTCCGGCAGCACTTCCAGCAGCAGCAGCAGCGTGACTTGAAGCGCGCCGCGCCGCGCGGAGCCGGGCCGGTTGCGGCGACACTAGCGAGCTAATGGCGCTGGGCGAGCTCTCTCGTCGGTGACAGCTCTAGCTGCTGGGGGCCGTGTCGCCAGCTGCAGCGGCGCGGACAGAGCTCGCTTGCTCGCTGTGTTAATACAGGCTGTTGCTGCTGTTGAGTACATGTACACACACCGACGACCAGCTTGGCGCCGGCGCCAGACTGCACTTGCCGGCGGCAGATGGTTAAACCGGCCAGCCAGCCGGAGGCACCCGTTCCAAAGGGAGGTCCACCGTGGCACGCAGTCATAGATCGATTCGTGCCACCGATCAACTCGTATCTATAGTGCGGGCGACAACAGTGCAGTACCTACTGTACCGGACGTCCAGACTCGAGTCTTTGACATCCTCTCACTGCTCACTTGTGAATTCGACACTGCGCGTGCACATGAACGTCCTCGCCACTGCTGCCGCTACTACTACTGCGATGCAGATGCCCGCCACCGCCGGCAAGAAGCGCGCGCTGACCGAGTCGGGCTGCTTCGCCCCCTCGTCTCCTCTTGCTGCTGCTGCTGCTGCTGCTTCGACCGCCGACTGCAGCCTTGTGACCGCGGGCCACGACGACGACGGCGAGGAGATCCTGGTGGAGGCCGAGCCGCTGCCGCACGAGATCGAGACGGACCCCGCGCTGCGGTGCCGGTACCCGAGCAAGCACTGCCTGCGCACGCGCACGGTCAAGAAGACGGGCGCGCTGCACAGCATGTGCGCGTTCCACCGCGCCAAGGCGAACCGCAACCAGCGGCGGCTGGAGAAGCGCAAGCGCCTGCGGCTCAACAGCAGCAGCAACGTCGCGGAGAGCGTGTCGCTGGGTGCTGGGCGCCCGCACCTGGTGAAGCAGGAGCCGGTCGCGGTCGAGGCCGCGACGACGACGCTGCTGCCGACGTTCTCGTCGCCGAGCTTCAAGAGTTTGCTGCTGGGGCAGTCGACGCCTCCGCCGATTATGCTGATGCAGCCGCGGTCCAACTCGCCGCGCGAGGTGGCGGCCGAGTTTGAGCCGTTCCGGACGCCGGCGGCGCTGTTCCCCGAGGACCTCGAGGAGCTGTGCGAGCTGGTGGACGTGAACACGCGGCAGTCGCGTGTGACTACGCTGGACGACGCGGAGTTTCTAGACATGGTGGGGCAGTGCCTGCTGTAGATGTGTAGCCAGTGGGAGAAGTATTTAGTCGAGAGGATGAGTAATGGAAGTTGTCGTTTGTTCGAGTGAAGTTCCAGGATGATTTTTTTGGTTTGTATGCGAAGGAGGCAGCGCTCTGTCGTTCGACCCAAGCGGGGGTACCCCAAGCAGAAGAAGTGTTTAACAAGCTGCGTCACGTGTGCGAGCATGCTTTCTCGGGTTTTCCCATCTCGACGACGTGCTTGGTGACGGAGCTCAATTTTCTTACCAAATCTCTTTACCGGTAGTCAATTTTGGCATGTCGACGAACGATCCTGCGGATAAGTCGTTCCGACCATTGGTGCGTTCAATTCCTACAGGTATGTCGGTGCCCTCAATCGCGTCCAGTGGGAGTAGTGAAGCTCGAACAGTTCGAGCCTCGAAGCACTCATCCTTGTCTGAGATATGATGCTGTGCGTGACTGCATCTGTGGTGCTGCATGCAGTGGTCTTCGAGTTGAACTCGGGCTAGGAAGTTACGGTGCTCTTTTTGACGGCTGCAGTCCTGCCGATGACACCGACGGGTTTTCGAGTGCTTTGCACTTTGAACATACACCCGAGTCGCTAAAGCAAGTTGGTCAAACCAACACAAGGAACTACCGGGCAACGCTGTCTTCGACTGCAGCAAGTAATACGTGCATTGCTTCGTATTCGAGTCTCAATGTTCAGAATCAACCACAGAATCACTAATACAACTTCCATTACTCATCCTCTCGACTAAATACTTCTCCCACTGGCTACACATCTACAGCAGGCACTGCCCCACCATGTCTAGAAACTCCGCGTCGTCCAGCGTAGTCACACGCGACTGCCGCGTGTTCACGTCCACCAGCTCGCACAGCTCCTCGAGGTCCTCGGGGAACAGCGCCGCCGGCGTCCGGAACGGCTCAAACTCGGCCGCCACCTCGCGCGGCGAGTTGGACCGCGGCTGCATCAGCATAATCGGCGGAGGCGTCGACTGCCCCAGCAGCAAACTCTTGAAGCTCGGCGACGAGAACGTCGGCAGCAGCGTCGTCGTCGCGGCCTCGACCGCGACCGGCTCCTGCTTCACCAGGTGCGGGCGCCCAGCACCCAGCGACACGCTCTCCGCGACGTTGCTGCTGCTGTTGAGCCGCAGGCGCTTGCGCTTCTCCAGCCGCCGCTGGTTGCGGTTCGCCTTGGCGCGGTGGAACGCGCACATGCTGTGCAGCGCGCCCGTCTTCTTGACCGTGCGCGTGCGCAGGCAGTGCTTGCTCGGGTACCGGCACCGCAGCGCGGGGTCCGTCTCGATCTCGTGCGGCAGCGGCTCGGCCTCCACCAGGATCTCCTCGCCGTCGTCGTCGTGGCCCGCGGTCACAAGGCTGCAGTCGGCGGTCGAAGCAGCAGCAGCAGCAGCAGCAAGAGGAGACGAGGGGGCGAAGCAGCCCGACTCGGTCAGCGCGCGCTTCTTGCCGGCGGTGGCGGGCATCTGCATCGCAGTAGTAGTAGCGGCAGCAGTGGCGAGGACGTTCATGTGCACGCGCAGTGTCGAATTCACAAGTGAGCAGTGAGAGGATGTCAAAGACTCGAGTCTGGACGTCCGGTACAGTAGGTACTGCACTGTTGTCGCCCGCACTATAGATACGAGTTGATCGGTGGCACGAATCGATCTATGACTGCGTGCCACGGTGGACCTCCCTTTGGAACGGGTGCCTCCGGCTGGCTGGCCGGTTTAACCATCTGCCGCCGGCAAGTGCAGCTTGGCGCCGGCGCCAAGCTGGTCGTCGGTGTGTGTACATGTACTCAACAGCAGCAACAGCCTGTATTAACACAGCGAGCAAGCGAGCTCTGTCCGCGCCGCTGCAGCTGGCGACACGGCCCCCAGCAGCTAGAGCTGTCACCGACGAGAGAGCTCGCCCAGCGCCATTAGCTCGCTAGTGTCGCCGCAACCGGCCCGGCTCCGCGCGGCGCGGCGCGCTTCAAGTCACGCTGCTGCTGCTGCTGGAAGTGCTGCCGGAAATGGCTAGCGACGGTCACGCCTCGCTCGACTTCCCGCGCATGTCTAGCAACGAGAGAGAAGACGATGGGCGGACCTCTCTTCCTGGGGTTCCCTGACTGACAGGGCCGCGATCCGGTTCGCCATATTGGCCTCCATCACCCATCACAGCTCCTCGCCGCCGAGATGCCGAGATGGCTCTGCAGCAGGCCGGTGCGTGCGCGCGAGCTCAAATCTCGGTGCGCGCAATGTGCGGCGCTCAGAACACGTCACGCGGCTCATGGCTCGGCTCCGCGACGGCTGCGGACACTCGCGACTATAGTGTCCACACGCAGATGGTCGTCGAGCTACTCACCGTGCCAGCGAGCTCGCGGCCTGGTTCGGCGGCGCATTAGCTGCTCGACGCGGAGCTATGCCTGACCTCGTGAGTCAGCTCTCTCTCTCTCTCTCTCTCTCTCTCTCTCTCTTGTAGCAGCAGCAGCCACCCGGCGGCGGTGACGATCATCTTACCAGCTCGGCTCAGGGCGGGCGAGCATGCGGTTTCGATGAAGTGAGCTTCGGGATGGCCGGCCGGTCCTGAATGCAGAGGCCAATACGGATGCGAAAGCGGCCACCGTGATGATGGCACGAAGGAGAAGGAGGAGAAGGCTCTCCATCTCCCTCGGAGCGCTGCATGCTGCACGGGCTAGTAGCCCGGGGCTACACGGCCGCCGCACAACGGGCCTGGCTACTTGTCAGTACATCGCTGACTACCGGCGGGCAATTGAATTGCCGGCACTTGTCACCGAAAGTGCCACGCTCGTGATCAGCAGTCGGTGCTGCTGGCCAAACAGCTCCCACTCCGAGCCGCACGGATGACGAGGCTGCACCGAGAAGCGGACTGCCGGCCACGAACGCTGAGTGCGGGGGCCGCCAGCCGCACGCTTTGAATGTCTGCAAAGCGGGGTGAAGTGAGATTGAATCGATCACCGACATGTATCCAGCGTCTTCTTCGTTGATGCGCATTGCCTGCGTCGAGCGGAGCCTTCTCAGCTGGTTTCCGCTCGACGGCAGATGGCTACACCGCGTCTCCGCATGGTTGGACGCTTGAACCAGCTCTCGGCGCCGATGTTGAAGTGCTTTGATCGTCATCTCGACAGCGAGTCCAGCGTATCCATAGTTGCCACGTTTTCCTCGATTGCATGTGCCTGGGATTGCAGCCAACAAACGGAAGGTTTACCACGCAGATCGAGTCCAGCTAGCAGCGAACTGGAGCTGCATTTGCATGTTTAACCCTGCTGGCGAGTCATTGAGAGAAAGATGGACAAGGCGAGAGCGATGGTTTACTAGCAGTTCGAGCCGGCCATACATTTGTGAGCTGTAGCGTGCATGAAGGACAAGGCTGCACACATACCCAAACAACAAGTGAACAACTGTTTTGCTTTCGCGCTCTTACGTTCCAAAAGTGCGGTAGATACCATGTGAATACGTAGGGTGTCCTAATAGTACTGACTCGTAGGGGAACGGTCAATTAGAGGCCACTTGGCGAGCAGTTCACACGAATGCTGCTTGGGACACAACCGAAGCAAGTTGTGGTAGTTCTGAAAAGCCCTCGATCTCCGCTTTTTTTATACGGAAAATGTACAGCCATGTTTTCGGATTGGAGGGGGTGAAATGGCCCGCAAATCTATCGTGATGCAGAGACCAAATCGGCATCAGTGGCGTTTGAGAAGCATGAACAACCCGCAAACGTAGCCCCGAACCAAGGCTTAGGTCTACAGTTCCCTGCCTAGCGCTGGGCCGGCCTTCTAAAGGTTTTAAGGACAGGTAGAGCTACATTTAGCAGCTCGATTACCCAGTTCCCAGGGATTTGCAATAGATTTGGGTGCCATGACACCCGTCCTGAAAACAGATTGAAGGGAAAATTCCGGGCCGGGATACCGCACATGGATGTCCATGATTTCAGCATGTTTTACATGTTTGGAGATCTTACTTGGTTTTAGTATGCCTTTATCCCTAACCCTATTCCGAAACATGGACTGTAGGGCCAGCCTGTTTTATACTCACCTCAGCCAGGAGCCAATTAAATTCGAGCACGGAGACGGCAACGAGTACGACTACCTGAAATTGCCTGCGTGCCAATTAGAGGCCGTAAATAGACTTGGATTCAGTATCAGTAGAGGCTCCAACGACCTGAGGGCGTGGGGAGGTGATACCGACAGCGCGCCTTAGGGGCTGGTTGAGTTCTTGGTGTTTGGTGTCGGTGTTGGGAAGGCATAACATAAACATGCAACACGGTTTGATCTGATTGGTTGAAATTATTTTCAATAGGGTTGACCGCGACACGACTCCCGGAGTCGTGTTGGGGCCAACACCAACAGAAAGGACAGGCATCTCACACAAAATTATTGGATTTCTGAAAAGCCAGAAATGGCGCGGCCGCTATGAACGAGATCGAGTGAGCGCATGGGGCCCGGAAAATACGTAGAACGGTAGCGGGGCGGCTAGTGCAGGGGCTTCTGCACATGTGATGTGGCTGTTTATACCTTTTTGTCCTGATTGGGGGAGCCCAGAGGTGCTGCCATCACTTCCGAAAACATCACCCGAAATACTCACATACCGGTAGCCAGAATGAGCTGCTTTCCCAAAACAGGGACACGGATGAGCTAACCAATCAGGTAGGGTAGGAGAGAGTTAAAGGCACACGCCAGAAACCAAACACCAAGAACTCAATCAGCCCCTTACAGCGCGACCAAACTTGTGCATAGTACATGCAAACCGCAATTACCAAAAGTTGTAGCAACCGAACTGAAAATCATCGGATGGTTCACAGCGGTGATCAGGGGCTCCGTCTGACAGCCACGCATTACTTCAGAACAGCACTACAACCCGGGCTTCAACGTACCTTAACCTGAAGCCGCTAGATCCTATGCTTGAAGCAATGCAAGCAGCACGTCGCGTTGCAAGTAACTCCGCATCAGAAGCTTTGACTTCATGGCCTGCATCATCAACCCGGCCTGTGTTCGCAGCCCAATGGGCTTCGCGTATGACACCGCCACTGCTGCCTCAACCCCCGGTACTGGCACGGCCTGCGGCCACGCCTCGAAATCTACACTGTAACACGCTGGAAGAAGCGTTGTGGCAGCTCCAACTATCGTCTCCACGGCAAGCTACCGTTTCGGCCGCAGCTATTTCTCTTCGGACCAGCTAGCGAGACGCTGCGAGCGCCGGTTTGAGCGACCCGCTGCCACCGCTACTAAGTGTTTCGGCTATTATGGCGCATGATCGACTGGGGCCTGCCCGAGAAGATAATTTTGAATAGCCAGCTATTAGACAGCAGGTAGCAGGAGCGCAATTGTGGCACATGCCTTGCTTGGTGGAGCGAATGTTCCGAACCCCAGTGGAAGCTCAACGCGGGCTGAACGCTTTTGCGCGTCCTCACGGCTATGCCATTGTGTACAAAGGGACTAGCTATGACAAGCGTCACCGGAAGCGGCTCATCCGCTACGGCTGCGATAGGCACGGCGTTCCCCAGAGCCAACGCGAGCACTTCAACCCGCCTAAGCGGCCAAATGTAAGCAGCCGAAAGTATGGATGCCCATGGAGGTCTACCTCGTGCGTACGACTGGCAGTCACGGCGATATCGGCTGGCTGCTTCAACATCGAGGTCGGGCTGGCCAACACAATCATCCGCCATCCTCGCACGCAGCTTCGCATCCGATGCATCGTCGAGCGTCACACACAGAAGCCGCCCGCCTCGCGATTGCAGTGGATGGAGAAACTGGCGCTACCGCGAGACAGACTATCGCACGTCTACTGGTAGAAGACCCGGGAATTCTTCTAGTACCTCGCGACGTGTACAATGAAAGAGCTCGTGCAACTCGCGCTGTGCTCGGAGGACTGTCAAGGATCGAGCGGCTACTCCAGAAGCTACAAGATGGACCTTTTCAAGTGAGCTATCAGTATGACGAGCACCATCACTTGGCCCATCTATTTTTCGCTCACAACGACGCCATTAACATCTACCGAGCCAACTACGACGTTATCATCATGGACTGCACGTACCGCACAAATCGGTTCAACATGCCCCTGTTTAACATTGTGGGGGTGACAGGAATGAACACGACGGTTCACATCGCCCACGTATCTCTGATCGGGGGGGAAGAGCACGATTTCCAGAGGGCTCTACGACAGCTGGAGCATCTTTTATCACAGCAAGGAATTCCACCACCCCAAGTGTTTCTCACCGACCGGGATTTGGTGCTGTTGAACGCTCTAGAAGAAGTTTCCCAGACACGCCTGCGTTACTGTGTCTGTGGCACATCATGAAAGACGTTCAGACCCATGCTCGCAGGGTATCCTTCCCCAGAGAAATCGACCATGATATATCGCTACTCCAGGACTCGGGAGATCACCAGACCTTTTGCGAAGCATTTCTGCGTGTAGTGTACGCATAAACGGAGGAGGACTATCACTTCCGTCGACATGAGCTACATTTGCTGTCTGCTGTTGAAGCAACATATATCGACGACGTGTGGCTCGACATTTGGAAGCGGAGAATCGTTCGTTGTTGGACTGATCAAGTGTTGCATTTCGGAATGCACGCCACATCACGCGTGGAGGGCTATCATGCTACGCTCAAGAGTTGGCTGGGGACATCCAGCGGCGACTTGCTGACAGTACACACGCGCATGGAACATTGGTGGAGGCAGTCGATTGAGCGACACTGGGTGCTTCACTCCAATGCGGAAGTGTACGTGCCCATAAGACGGCGCGGGAAATTGTTCGCTGCCGTCATCCGAGTTATTCACACACACGTGTTTCTGCGCTGCGTGGAGTCACTTTAGCGCATGGAAACCATCCTTAAACCCTGCACCGGTTCGTATGAAATGACCTGGGGCATTCCGTGTGCACACTCGCTACATCCGAGAGTGGCTACATGCATCGGACTGCGGCCTACCGATTTTCACCCGCACTGGTGGATTCGTCGGCACCAACCCCTCTCGAACTCCCGGCTAGAATCCTTGAGCCAGAAAGAATTGAAGATCGCCGAGCTCGCAGAGCTCTGGAGCGCCGCGCTTGTCGACATGCAGCTGGTAATGGCCCGCGAGGTACTCGTCGCATTCCATCTAACTTCGAAGTGTACAGCAATGAGTTAACCCACCGGCGACCGTTATCCCGATTTTGCTGGGATAAGAAAAACCTCGGGGGAAAGTGCCGGTTCAAGCCATACAGGTGGTTAGGGTAACTGCGACTCTTCAAGGTCCCGCCGAGAGCGTTTTGGCCAATGCGATCTGTTTGCGGATTTCTCACCTTGAAAGGTAGATGAGCATGGGTGCCGGGCTTCCGCGACACCATTGGCCACCGCACAAGCATTTACACCCGCAGATTGCCAGGTGCTCGCGAAGGATTAGCGCTTCTCCGTTATGGTAAAATTCTGAGTTGATAGGATGCACCGCTCACTAATGTTAACTTTCTTTTCCCTTGTATCATTGCCTTCTATAGATGCCTTCACACGCGCGAGGTACGCTGGTCGAGGAGCTACGAGTACGGCTCTGCCGGTGCCACTGCGAAGACCGAGTTGTTTCGATCGAGACCTGGACGCTCCTGTTCGTGGAGGAGCCCGACCGCTACTTCGGCAATGTACGTGAGGCGTCAGGGCTACTGGAGCTTTAGCAGAAGGGAGGCTGACGCTGAGAGATGTTGTGGACTCGGTAGGTGTGCGAGCTGGACACCATCTTCACCCCCCACAAGGTAAGGCGGCGTCTTGGCAGCTTTGGCGTTCATATCTAGGGGCTCATGCTGGTGGTGTTGTTGTCGACAGGCGTATTACATTCAGAACGAGCTGTTCACCGGCTACTCCCGGCAGGAGCTGAGCAAGGAGGCGATCTTGCGCATCTGCGCCCACCTAAGCTACGTGCCACCACCGCTGAAACCATGCGGGTGCTGACACTTCACCCTAACGCGAGTCGACTCCACAGCGAATGTCCAAGCGCGATGCCGAAGGCACGACGGCGGAAACAAGCGGCAGGGAGGACGCCAAGAGCACGACAGGGACAGCGGGGTGTGGCAAGACTCCAAGAACGACAGATACAACGGCGGCTTGAAGCATGGAGTCTTCATGGTCAGCTGGGGTCTGGTTACGGAGCCCACGATGCCGTACGTCGACTCGAGTAAGCTCGTCCGCTACGAACACTTCATCTTGTATTGGGTTCTCTAGACCTCGTATGACAGCTCATGGGGCGACAGCGGCTCCATTACGCTGTCAAACTCAACTGCAGGACGAAGTTGATTAGAGTTGTGATTGATTTTCATGCAATTAATACATAGCTGTTGGTATGACCCTCGGCGGCAATGTTAGAGTAGTGATCGTAGTTACTGCATCGACCATCTTGGTTCAGCAGCGTACAGGTGTAAATCCCGAAGGGAGCTGCTGTAAGTCATCCGAACCTGAATTGTTTTCAGTAACTTCCACCGCTTGCAAAACGAATTTCGGCACGTATTACGATGCCGCAGACACACTCGTGTTGCTAGCGCCACCAGACGTTGATGAGGTAGCTTCATGCACAAAGCACGCATTGCCAAAACCACATCTTCTTCGAACACAGTGTCGTGGCAAAATAAAAGGGTGGCGGAGCTGATAAGGGAGCTGGGTTGAGCCAACTTCGAGTCTGGATCAGCATTGATAACAGTATCGCTGCCTTCAGCAATATTGCGGATGTCTGCGGTGACGACGCTGATCTTGAGCAAGTGTGGAAAGCGCGATGCCCTAGACGGTATCAGCTCCATACCTCTAGCGGCCAGGTCACGTTGGATCTCAATACCAACCACACGAAATGCTTGCGTTTGCAGAGCGATTTGAGCGAGAACATTTCCCACGCCGGATCCAGCATCCAGAAACACGTCATTCACTTGAATATTCGCTTCTTCGATCAGCATGGACACCCCAGCCATTGTAATCTCCCCGGTATTTAGCTGACGTTCACTCGCGCGCACATCACGCCTGGTGAGTAGGCAGAATAGTCCTTCAGTGGCGTTGTAGGTTTCTTGCGGTGATAGGATCGAAATGGTATGTGGTGAAGGCGAAAACCGTAGAGGAGACGCAGCTTTGGCTTCCAAATGCAGTCCTGCTCGGTCTGGTGGCGGGCGGAAATAGCGTGGGGGGAAACTCAGCACGTTATTGCCATATCGTCTCTTGAGCGTCTTGATTCGCTGTTGCAGTTTGGTTGCGCTCCATGTTGACGGCCTCATGTCTTTCTCCACTGACACCCAGTCGATTCGTCTTCCCGCTTGCTCGTACACCGCCGCGAGCTGAACGAATTGGCGATCCTCTTCATCTGAAAAGTCAGCCATTTTTCGCTTCGGATACGTCTATACAAACTCAAGTAAAACGACCCTTTGGGGGTTCATACTGAAACCGAGTTTATTTTTTTGGATTTGTAAGTCAACGTTGGATCGCTGTCGACCGAGTCAATGTAGACTCGTTCAGAGTCGACGTTGACTTCGCTGTTACTGAAACTAGGACGTTTGAGTCAATGTCGACTTGGTTTAAGTCCGTGTTGACTTCGCGATCAATAAAACAAGCGTATCGAGTCAAAGTTGACTCGCTCTAAGTCATCGGTGACTTGGAAAGGTGTATTCATTCATCGTTACGCAGCAGCACACAACTACAGCAGGATGGCACTCTCAAACGCAGCCAATGCTTCCATAATCTTCGCGCATACACACGCGTATCTGCCGTGGTCCATCGAGTGAATGACGGTACCTGTCTTGTCGTGGACCAACTCACTTCTTTTCTCCCAGAACTCGACCGCAAGCGCCTTGAACTCTTCAGCGTCCGCCGTCTTCGATCCAAACGCCTCCTTCATTTTGCCCAGAATGAAGTCGCGCTTCTTCTGCATTGTGCTCGTGTTACCTACATTTTTTCAGTCCAGAGACAATGGAAGTCAATACAATGTCAAACCACACTGAAGCAGAAACTCAAGCGGCTTACCATCTCGGATGACGGCGTTCCATTCCGTGAACTCTTCGATAGCTTTCTCGGTCACCGCGCTATGCTTGAACATACTCAAGTACAGCTCTCGTCTCGCGATGGTGTCTTGCAATCCGCTGTTCTCCGTTTTCACCGCCTCTAGCGCAGCCTTCATCGATTCCAACTGCGTTCTCACTCCATCCCGTTCTGCTTGCATCGCCGCCCTCTCTTCCTCGATCCGGTTGCGGTTGGCTTCGAGCTCTTTAAACGCAGCTGGGCACCCGTTGTTCTTGAACTGCTCTTCCAGGAGCCGGGTCTGGCGCTTCATTTCATTCAAAATCTTCGCCTGCCTCAGCGATATTCGGCCTCCTTGTTGCTTCTCTCGACTCGGCTTCTCTCGTTTCTTTTTATCCGCGTCCAACTGCTCCCGCTCCCGTTGCAGGCGATGCGTTACGTTCTGGAGACGCCGGCCCTCCTCTTTGAGCTTGACCTCATGAGATTGCAGCTCCTCGGCTTTGACTTGTAGTTCTTCCTCCTTGTTCTCCATATTCTTCTCTCGTGTAGCCACCTCGTTCTCCCGGTCCTCCAGTTTTTTCTTGCGCTCGTCCACCTCTCTCGTGAGGTTGCTCATGTCTTCGTGCACATCCTGGAGTTTCTTAGCATGGCTAGCCTGCGCCTTAAGTAGATTGTCTGCGTGCGTGGGGACGGATTGCTTCGACAAATTCAACTCAGTTTCCACATGGGCAAATTTGTTGCGCAAGCCACTTGAAATCGCCTTCTCCTCGGCTAGTTTTGCAGCCGTCCTCTTCCACTCATGCGCTATCACGGTACATCTGTCGCCACCACTGCCATCACCACTGCCATCACTCCTGAGTTCGGCCAGCTCCTTCGCAGCGGCTGCTAACTGCTCCTCTAATTTCCTTGAGCGTGCTTGTTCCTCCTCCAGCTGTCGAGCCCCTTTCTGCTTCTTCATCCAGCTTCTCTCGGAACTGCTGCAGTGCTTGCGAAATAGAGAGTTCAAAATTCGCATACTCCCCTCGCAAATTGTCGGTTTGCAGTCTCCGAGCTGGGGCACCTTCCTCCTGCACGGCCACGGGTGTCTGCGAGATTGGAGGCCCTGGAGCTTGGTCTGACGCTAGCGATGCTTGGTTTCTGGCTGCGGTAAGCTGCTGAGCCGCCTGGATGTCGCATTGCTCGATCGCCAGGTGCTCGGCTCCGCCACGTTGCGATAGCTTTGACGAACCCGATCCAGCGGTCTGCGCGTGTGCGTCTGCTTTCAGGGCTTGGTCCGCTAAGTAAACCTCGTAGAACTCTTTCAGCAGCGCAGGCTCGTGACGCTGGAGCTCTTCTGGGTTGTGTATGAACGCCTTGAATTGAGTCAACTTGCTCAAAGCCTCGTAGTCCAAGTCGTTGTCGCTGTTCCTAGCAGCTGTGTATTTCTCCGCCCACACACGCTTCTGGTAGTCTGCCATCTTGTAGTAATCACCTGCCTAGCGCCGTGGGCCTTGCCGGTGCTCGCCCTTTTCGTCTGCGATCTTCTTTTGTAGAGCCAAGCACGTGGACCGGAGCGCGTGCTTGGGTACCAGGGAAGTCGTCTCTTCATCGCGAGTCGTCGCCTCGTCCTCCGATGCACTCGCGGCGCCCAACTCGCGCGTCGTCCCGTTGGATCCTTCGCCAGTCTTCTTGGCAGTCTTCCTCTGCTTACGGGGGCTTGGCGAAGTGTCTGGCCCCTCCCCCTTCTTCCGCTTCTGCTTGGCATTGCCAGTGGCAGGCGTGGTCTTGGTAGCGTTTGCTGACTTGTCAGTGGGCGCGCTCGTCCGCTTTGTCGCTGGCTTGTCCGTCGCCTTTGCAGCTTTCTTGCTCCTCGTCATGGGCGCCTGGCGAGCAGCACCACCAGCAGTCCCCTCGCTCTCTGCAGCCTGAGATCGCTTCGCCATCAGCATCGCCATCAGCATCGCCATCAGCATCGCCATCAGCACTTTGCTGCAGTCAAGGTTCTTTGCGAAAGTGAAACCGCAAATCCTACAGTTGAAATAAATTGATGTGGACCAATTCGATTTCGAATCAAGAGGACTGTAAGTCAACGTTGACTTGGTATAAGTCGTTGTTGAGCTGGCTTCAGTAACAAGTGTCTAAGCCAGCGTAGACACGTTCCAAGTCGTAGTCGACTTGGTGACTCAATGAGAGACTTACGAGTAGATGCACATGGTTGTCTTTACAAAAAGATGCAGAAGTGGTGAGATAAGCGCCAACACACGAGTGGATACGTCAAATTAGAGATTTACTGAAGCTACCAGTCACCTCTTCGGCATTGCCGGAGCACGTTAGCGATCACGCATAAACTCTTCCAGCGTGATGATGTAGGCGCGCGGCATATTGACGGTGGTCAGCTCGTTATCGATGTGCAGCTCATCGACGGTGTCCACCTCGTTGTCGGGGCGCGGCTCCTCCGGTGCGTTGTGTCTCCAGATGTAGAAGTACTCCACGAAAGTGCGACCAGGGATAGCGTGGCCAACACGATTAGCTCGTTCGAAGAGCTGTGTTGCTTCCGCTATGCCAGGGGGGCATTCGAACGCAGCAACCGCAAGCTTGTCCGAGGGAATGTGCAGATCCTGATAGCGCTCAAAATCATCCATCCGAAGGTTGCAGTTGTCGACGATAACGATATCCACGCCACGGTCGGGGCTGCGCCACAGGAGTTCTCTGCATTGTTCGTAGCAGCTTCGATGCGCCTCCCAAAGCCGACTTGCGTCGAACACATAGGATCCTCCGCGCTGGAAGAAGTGGTCAGCTGAGCAAATCGATGCGCGGAAATCAACCATTGCTGCATAACATGCGACCTCTTGAGCAAACGTTGTCTTGCCACTGCCCGGGAGGCCTCTCATGATCACGAAGAGCCGAGGCGGGTACTGCATATACGCGCGGCAGTCCTCCCAATACGCCCGGTAGTCGTCAACGATTTGTCGGGCTTTGAGCTCCATTTCTCACACGTCGGATGTCGTCGAACCTCCAAGATTCCGCTGCTTCTGATGTTGACCACACCATATCACCGACCATGTGTGAACACACATAACATAAGTCAACATTGACCTGGGATAGTCAACATCGACATCTTGGCCGGACCAGTTACGCTCCTGGACGATCTCAGCGGCGTGGGCGACCGTCGGCCAGCATTTCGGCGAGCCCGGCCACAGCGTCACGGCGAGCGTAGCCGTAGTGGGGACAGCGAGAGCAGCATGACGAGCATGGCGGCGGCCGGCATGGGCGACAGCAGCACGGCGAGCATAGCGGCGGCCAGAGTAAGGATCAGCAGCTTGGTGGCGGCCTTGGCGGCGACGGTCGATGCGAGCCGGACGACGGCATAGTTGGGGAAGCGCGCTGGAGCAGTAGCTGGCGATTTCGGAAATGAGGTTTGGGATTGAGCGCGCGGAAACGATCTTCTGGCACGGATCGGAGCGCGAGCGTGATTGGCCGCGAAATGGCTGGCCAAATTACACGTCGCAAATTCAAACGATGGGGGCGCTGATTGGCGTAGATACCGGAGCGAACCCACGGGCGAAAATCTGCGTGTTGCGCGAACTCAAAGCGCAAGTTGGAAAAGCGCGCGAAAAGCTGTGTGTTGCGCGAAGCTTGATGGCTGAAGCCAGGCTGATACCACTTCGTGTGACCTTTGGATTGAGCCAATGCTGATTGGCTTATTAGCTTCAACTTCAACCCTCGATAAGCACTCCGAATTATAGTAGTTCTTGATTTAGTGACTGCCTAGTACGAGGGTATTTCTTTTGCAGTTCTATAGTAACTTACTTTTGCAAGTTCTTCAGCAACAGAAATGATGGCAAACGGTGCCTGAACGTCGCTCGCCTCGCTACCTAGGCCAGTGTGGTGTCCTCACAAAACGCGGAACCCGTAGATATGAAATACCAACCAATGCGTGCACACGGTTTCTATAGGTGAGCGCTAGCACCATTGATCTTGTCCGTCGAAAAAGCTCTGCTTCTGGGTGGTCAAAAGCTCACGAGACAGCACACTAATTCCCTCCTGTTCCTCGACAACACTGATACGAATAGACGCCAGTGACTTCAGCGAGGAATACGCCGCGCTAGCTAAGAACACGGATGGTTGATGACCCCCCCCTCCTTTATTTTACTGCATTTTACTACATATAGGAGCCCACGCACCGCTTGACCTCCCGTGCCGCGCCACCGCCGCTCGCCGCCTCGCCCGGTCAGGTGCGTTCTGCGGTCCGACGGTGGCTGGTATCGGTGGTATGGCGAAAGTCGAGGGTAATTCGCGTCCGTTGACAATGGCGCTCTAGGGAGCTTTGGGGGCTGCATGGAGATGTCAGTGGTGACTTGGCCGGCCGAACCGCCAGTGCCGCGCCACCGCGGCTCGCTGCCTCGCCCGGTGAGGTGCGTTCTGCGGTCCGACGGTGGCTGGTATCGGTGGTATGGCGAAAGTCGAGGGTAATTCGCGTCCGTTGGCAATGGCGCTCCAGGGAGCTTTGGGGGCTGTAACGGGGTTACACGCACAAGTGGCTACAGTCACTTGTTACTCTAACAGATGCGATGTCTGTTAGAGGTTTGAACACTTTCTCGACCTTGGTGTAAGGTACACCAATGGCTACATGCATTTACGACCACCACGACGGGTGGTCCATGCACATTTAGGATTCCTATTGGCTGAAAGCAGCATCTTTTAGCCAATGAGTGACTTGCATGTTAGCAGAATCCTGCCAACCAGCCGTTGGCAGATTCCTAGTTTAGAATATTACATTTAGAGGAAGTCAGAAACATAAAACAAAAATAGCAGCTCGCATCTTTTACCAAAACCCGCTACTTGGAGTCTTTATCTTATTTAAAGTATACTCGTGGATCTCGAGTATACTTAACTCAAGTAAAAGAAACCTACGCTTCCTCATACACGTGCGCATACGTGTAAGCCGTAGTACTGAGCCAAGGTAGGCCCACTACAGGGGCTGCATGGAGGTGTCGGTGGTGACTTCGCCGGCCCAACCACCAGTGCCGCACCACCGTGCATCGCTGCCTCCCAGCCGGGAGCACGGTGGCGCGGCACGGGAGGTCAAGCGGTGTGTGGGCTCCTGTATGTAGTAGTATGCAGTAAAATAAAGGAGGGGGGGGTCATCAACCATCCGTGTTCTTAGCTAGCGCGGCGTATTCCTCGCTGAAGTCACTGGCGTCTATTCGTATCAGTGTTGTCGAGGAACAGGAGGGAATTAGTGTGCTGTCTCGTGAGCTTTTGACCACCCAGAAGCAGAGCTTTTTCGACGGACAAGATCAATGGTGCTAGCGCTCACCTATAGAAACCGTGTGCACGCATTGGTTGGTATTTCATATCTACGGGTTCCGCGTTTTGTGAGGACACCACACTGGCCTAGGTAGCGAGGCGAGCGACGTTCAGGCACCGTTTGCCATCATTTCTGTTGCTGAAGAACTTGCAAAAGTAAGTTACTATAGAACTGCAAAAGAAATACCCTCGTACTAGGCAGTCACTAAATCAAGAACTACTATAATTCGGAGTGCTTATCGAGGGTTGAAGTTGAAGCTAATAAGCCAATCAGCATTGGCTCAATCCAAAGGTCACACGAAGTGGTATCAGCCTGGCTTCAGCCATCAAGCTTCGCGCAACACACAGCTTTTCGCGCGCTTTTCCAACTTGCGCTTTGAGTTCGCGCAACACGCAGATTTTCGCCCGTGGGTTCGCTCCGGTATCTACGCCAATCAGCGCCCCCATCGTTTGAATTTGCGACGTGTAATTTGGCCAGCCATTTCGCGGCCAATCACGCTCGCGCTCCGATCCGTGCCAGAAGATCGTTTCCGCGCGCTCAATCCCAAACCTCATTTCCGAAATCGCCAGCTACTGCTCCAGCGCGCTTCCCCAACTATGCCGTCGTCCGGCTCGCATCGACCGTCGCCGCCAAGGCCGCCACCAAGCTGCTGATCCTTACTCGGGCCGCCGCCATGCTCGCTGTTCATCTGTCGCCTACGCCGCCGCTATGCTTGCCGCAGCTATGCTTGCCGTGCAGCAGTCGCTGCTCCGGGTGCCTCTATGCTTGCCGTCAAGTTTTCTGGTGAGCTTCGATGCCTCGCTGATCTGGAGTTCCAGCGCCTCACGATGTCAATGTTGACATTCCCCAGCCCAACGTTAAATCCCTCTTCTTTACATGCACGTGGGTGGGTGTGTGGCCGTCATGCCCGTCGTTTCGCTTCTCGCGAGCTCGGTCGTGATGCCCGTTGCCATGTAGCGGGTTACGTGCACGGTGAGTGCGACGCCGAGCGTGTATTTATCACTGTGAAAATAATGTTGAGGAGCTCTAGAAGCAGTTTAGGACATCTAGCAGTACCAGTCTATTTGTTATTGCCAAAGGAATCTGCTAAGCAATTCACCTGGGATGTCAACATTGACACTTTCAACTCAACATCGAGATATTACAAGTATACGATCTGCTCTGTCGTGCTTCGTATCCGGATGTGTTTAGATTCGAAATTTAATATCAGTATAGTTGTATGATCAAGGTCAATAATGCCCACGTATCGGGATGCAAGAAGTGCGCCTTTTGCCCCCCCCCCCCCTCCACCGTCACTCGTCGAGATGGCACAGAAGCGCCGAGTAGGCAGCGGGCGCGACGCCCAGCCGCCCCGGAAGGCGTGAAGAAAAGCAGCGAGGACAGTGAACTCCGAGGCATCTGGTAAGCAAAACGCATCTTTCACTAGCAAAGCGTCGTAGCGATCTTACAGTAGACGTTCATAATGCCGCAGACGACGAATTTGAAGTCGAGAAGATCATCGAGATGAAGTTCGTGCGTGGAGAGCCCAAGTACCATGTGAAGGTGGAAGGGTTACGACGAGACGTCGTGGGAGCCGGAATCGAATCTGCATTGTCCTGAGCTCCTCAACAAGTTCAAGGCAGCACAACTTCAAGAGGCACGCGCGTTGAAGAAAAAAGCAACCCGAAAAGCAGACTTGCCTGACCGAAGTAGCCACATGACGGCTACAATCCCTGCAAAACACCAAGAGGGTTCTGAAGGTAACAAGCAGCACGTGTTTGTCACATGCTCTTATGTTGGTTTTGGGAAAAATGTACTAACTGTAATAATGGTGCCCAGGTTTGGAGGAAGTGTACGAAGTGGAAAAAATTCTTCGTGAAACTTTTAGTTTTGGCTTGTCTTACTTTGAGGTGAAATGGAAGGGATATTCCCAAACGAGCTGGGAGCCTGCCTCCAATCTGAACTGCCCTGACAAATTGGAGAAGTTTAGGCGTCGCCAGAAAGCAGCACGTCAAGCTATGCTCGAAAACCCAACTCCAGCTGAAGTCACCGATGCTACCGGGACGGTAGGCCATGACAGCCCTCGGAAAGATACCGATGAGAACGAGAAACCCAGAGGTGGATCTACATCTCGCCAAGCAAGCACTCCAGAAAATAATGGAGTGGGAGTAACCAATGATGCTTACAATGTGGCTACCGAGAGCCGGCAAATCGATGATCGAACCGAAAATGACTACGAGTACGCTTACCCGGATTACTTTCCCGAGACTACCGAGGAAGAGGCGATCTCAAATGCAGGTGGTGGTGTTGAGCCTTGGGGTGACGGGATCTCAAACAATGCGGATGCGGACGCTACGCCAGTACCGCGAGCAGATTCCAGAGGGTCAGGCAAGGCTCCCAGAAAAAGAAAATCGCCCCGGCAGACAGCAGAAACAACCGCAACACCCTCGCAAAATCGACGTACTCTTTCGTCTCCCGGGAGTCGAGTATCTGGAAAGAAATCGAAAAGACGTGCGGACATGCTTGCTGATGAAGTGAACGTGGGTATTGATGACGATCACGAGGTGCTGGAATCGGATGGCTGTTCTGGCGAGAGTGCCGACGACGATTCTGAAGATGAGTTTGCAGATGAGCTTTATATTGCAGGTGATACCGGAAACGAAAGTTTTAGTGTCGAAACAGCAGAGGAAATTCGCGCGGTTGCCGGCCCCCAGGACTACATAACAGATGAAATGCTTCGAAGCATGTCTGACAATGGTTAGGAGTTGCTACCGGTAACCGACGAACGGGATGACTCGGACCTGTCCGGCGCTACGGATGTGTTTACGGACCCTCCTCAACTTACTGCCTCGGATATAGAGGCAGCGAAAACGATGAAACCTTCTGATCTTTTTTTTTACTACATGCCGAAGACTCTCTGGACGGCGATTGCCGAGGAAACTAATCGTTACGAGCGTCAGACCCGACCGGAAAGACTTCGACAGGCGAAGTTGTCCATTGAAAAGAAGACGGACGACATCCACAAACGCAAGGAAATGTTTCAAGCAAAGAAAAAGGAGCTGGACGCGTTCAAAGACGTACTTGCCGCGGAGATCATGCATTTTCTGGCCCTAGTAATATCCAGGGCTATTTGCCCGATAAAGTCTCGACTGGAAGATCATTGGAAGACGCGAGCCCGTGGAGCGATCCCAGCTGGAACTTGGTCGCCGTTTATGGTTCGCAAGCGTTTCAAGGAGATTAACAGGTACTGTGACTTCCACGTTATTTTAATAGAGGGCCCACTAACACGGCCCTCGCCAGATTTCTCCACTTTACGAACAACCAGGCTCCGCAGGCTTAGACGGACTGGGCATGGAAGATTCGCAACGTGATAAACAAGTTACAGACTACTTTCAAGGGTGGAATAGAACTAGGGCGCTGGGTTGCATTCGACGAGATGGTTATTCCTTCAAGAAGTTCGCGGAACAAAATACGAGTTTTCCTGAAGAATAAGCCGCACAAGTACGGCACCAAGCTGTTCGCTGTGTGTTGCGGGAAAACCCACTACTGCTCCAGGTATGCTCCTTTGCGCTATTTTATATAGTTGGTATCTGAACGCTGTGGATTCATGCTCAGGTTCGAGGTTTATTGCGGTAAGAAACAAAACAGTCAATTTTTTGACACCAGAAGTGGACCAGCTGCTGTGGTTCAAAACCTTAAAAGCCTTGTGGGAACAGCGTCGGGTGGATCGATCCAAGAAGCGAATCATCATCACTGATCGCGAGTATTTTTCGGTGACGTTGGGGTTTCGTTTGATGGACATGGGGTACTACAATATCGGGACGGTTTCTACGACGCATCTTGGCTTCCCCGAAGACTTGAAGACCGACAAAAAATCAGCTTCGAGAGGGATGCCGCGCGGCTCATACATTCGTGCTCGGAACAATACGAATCTTCAAATGTACTCGACGCGGTGGGTTGACTCGAAAATTTGCTACTTTGTGGCGACTGGGGCCTCCGCTAGACGTGCAATTGTGCGGACGAAGCAAACGGACGGCTCACAGGCAAACATTCCGTGTCCGGAGTTTGTGGTATTGTACAACAAGTACATGGGGGGTGTTGACAGTCACGACCAGTTACGTCTGCAAAGGTACGCGTTGCTCTGTTGCAGTTCTGCCGCCCATCACTTTCGTCGAAAATGCTTGTGACTAGGTACTCCATTCAAAGAGTCATGCGACCGAAGAAATACTACAAGACTGTTTTCTACGGGCTTCTCGACATAGCTGTTATAAACGCTTTTATCACCCACTGTGAGTACGCGAAGTCGGTGGGAGAAAAACCTCTTTCACACGCGGATTTTCTCATTCAGCTACACGAGGAGCTACTCGCTCTCGGAGATGATGACTTCCTGGAAACGGTGCCAGTCGCCGAAGCCGCTGTTACCGTGGTGGAGCCAAGAACTAACCATACGCCAGTTTCGACGGCGTACTCGCTAGCAAGCTCAAAGCATCAATTGATGGTGTCGACGGACAAGACAGCGAAGGGCAAGTTCAAGTTTCGCGTGTGCAAAGTTTGCTCGGTACTGCGTGGTGCTGGTAGTCCTGGATCGGATCGACCTCCCGGCACAACGCGTCAGTACTGCAAGCAGTGCTCCACTGATCGAGGAAGACGGTTTTTGTGTTCCAAGGCGCGACACGTATCCGATGGTAATTCTGTATCGTGCTTTAACATTTGGCACTCGAAATGGAAAAACGGAGATCAACTTCCGCACTCTGAAAAGGTCGGACGGATCCGAATGCGTCGGTCGAAGGAGGAGTTACGCGTGGAAACGATGGACACAGCTTCCTCGGATGCTGTACTGCCAAGGCAATACGAGACCGATGTTCAGAATGCCGATGGGGCTGCTTCGGTGTCATCTTCGCAGTTACCGGTTCCAAGTGTCACGCGAAACGTAGAGGTACAAGTGCATCAGCCAGAGCGGCCAGGCGCAGATGCAGCAGGACAGGATGAAGAAGGAGTAACTGCGACTGAGAGGCCCCCGGATGAGAGCGAGCGGGAGGCCGTGGCGGAAGTGCTGGCGGAGTTGCTCGGCGCGGTGGAATGTACGCTCAGCGGGGCCGAGCAGCAGAATGAGTCGGATAATTAGGTGGGAGTCAATATTTCACTGGGAAGTCGATCTTGACAAAATACGCCTGTAAGAGAGAGCGAAACCAGCTTTGACTCGACGGCGGTCAAGCTGGTTGTCAACGTTGAGATCTATGTTTCACTGCGAAGTCAATCTTGACATCTGCCATACAAACTTAAATACAAATACGCCTGTGAGGGAGAGCGAAGCCAGCTTTGACCCAAGCTGGTTGTCAACGTTGAGATCTATGTTTCACTGCGAAGTCAATCTTGACATCTGCCATACAAAATTTAATACAAATACGCCTGTGAGGGAGAGCAAAGCCAACCTTGGCATCGACAGCGGCCAAGCTGGTTGTCAACGTTGAGATCTATGCTACAATAAGAAAGCGATGACGGAATATATGTAGGCATGGGCTTCTTTATTACATCTCAGCATCGCTAACAAAATATGTATGCTTCTGTGAAGCTGGGCTAAGCACTTTCCGACGTACTAGCGTCTCAACGATACCCCAAGACGAGGAAACATCACCTCGGTTTGATACGTCCAGACAGCAAGCCACTCGAGCGCAGTAACTTCTTGGACTCGAGCTTTATACTCGAGCTCTTTGAAACCCCCCTCCTTGGTATGCTCCCGGATAGCATTCTCGTCGTACGATTCATCTGCCTCCATGGCGATATGATGTTCAACATGGGAATCGAGAAAGGCGTCTAAGCGTTCAATATCCCACTCACACAGGCGCTGTCGACGCTTTATCATAGTCAGCGTTATCTACACAGAGGTCAATGGCACGTTAGCGTTGGGAGTACACCTGGCACCACAGAACGCGTGAAATACCTTCGAGGCATTCAGGGACGCTTGCAACCACGCGTAGATGTGACTCGAGTCTTCGTCATTCTGAAACTGCGCATACATCTCGTAGAGCGGAAGGGCGGCTAGAAATGCGTCTACATGGTTGGTAGACCTGAATCTAGGCTCGTAAACCTGTTGCATAATAACATTTGTTAGACTACGCCACAGAACTCAAGTAATTCGCATACCCACCCGGTCGCGTGAAGGTTTGCGTATTGGCTGGAGGGTGTGAAAGTCAAGGAACCCCTGGTGTCATTGAAATATCTCCAACGTCTAGGCATACATCGGAATTGAGCCATCGTGATGCCCACTGAAACACCAAAGATACGTGCACGTACCTCCCCTACAGACATCGGCTTGCCATAAATTTTCTTGTTGTTTGACGCTGTTCGGTTGACATCCGGCGTGAAAGCCTGTTGTATGCAAGCAGGACGGTTAGATATCAAATAGCCACCACAAGTAGGACATACATGCGCACCGGGACAGCCTCGTAGGTGTAGTTTGGGTCCGAGAGAACAAAGTAGGATTAGCGGTCAAAGTCAGTATCTTGATCGCTGAGCTGCCCTTGGCTCTCGGAGCGTCCTCGCGCTGTGAGCTCCTGTTGGTTCGAGCGTTCATCGTCATCGCTGCTGCTGCCGCCCACAGTGCTGCTGCTGTCGGCCGCCGTGTCGTCGGTGTACATACTTGCGTCGGCCATGATCTTCTCGGAGAAGATCTCCCCACACACGATGTGTACTGTACCACTGAGGAGCGACCGCGACTTTTGACAGGTTGAATTTGATTGTCGCTCAATTCTATGGAATGCCTTTATTTTATTTTATACTAGATCCTTACACTAAAACACATACTCACTGCATCCGCCTGCAAAGGCTGCTGTTGCAGTGAGAGCCTGTTTTGGCAGCACCATTGGGTATTATAGCCCTCATCGCTGACGTCACCGCCTTAGCCACCACCATTTTGGTCCTCGGAGATCCGCCTGCTTTTAGGCGCGCTCCGCACTCTGATTCGAGATCACACGATGGACTGCTTGATCGTCCGGCCTCGTCCTGCAGCGTCTTGTGATGGTTGATGCCATCGTTTAGCTTGAACACGCGCTTCTTCTCCTTCATTTAGGGCGCCTCACGCGAACGTTTGTCCGTGTGGGCTGACGTATGACCGCAGCCCAACAGAGCGGCTCTGAGAGCCGCCCCAGTTGTATCGATAGGTCTTGGGCGACAGCGCGTAGTATTTGCCTGGGTGCTGATGGGCTCGTAGTCGAAGTCCCCCTGCTGCGGCGTCGGGCCTGGTGCTGGGCCTGCAGGCTGTTCGGGTTCACGTGCTGCTGGAGTTCATGCACGCCGGGCCATTGAAGCCGCCGCTGGTCCAGAGATTTGTAGTAGAGCTTGGGAAGTTCGCCGCTGCGCTGGTGGTATGGCGAGTGTGCCTGGTACTGCGAGTAGCCGTAGCCCTGCATGGCGAAGAGGAAGGAGGAAGTCAGGCGGGTGTACTGCCGACGGAATGGGGGTGGGTGGGGCTTGTGCCGCCAGCGCTCGCCTCGCCTGCAGTCGAGAAACACGTCAGCAATGGGGCAACATGCTGGCTAGAGTGAGCAGCGTACTGAGATTGAGTTGTTCTGCTTTCGGTTGTGCCTCGTACGTCTCGTCGTTGCAGAAGAAGGCGTCCCTCATGTGCCGTGCCGTGCTTGCCCTGGGATAGTGTCACAGCGATTGCCGAGCACGTCCATCAACCGCGATATTCAGCTCAGAACAATTCACTCACTTAGCGAATGTTCGCATTATCCTGCGAATTACGCCAAGGTTTTTTCGATCGAAATCTCGACAGAGCTTAATATTACGGCCCTATCCAAGCTTTGATTGGATAACTCTGACCAATGAGATTGTCAGCCGGTGGAACCCGAAGAGTCGGGGCAGGCCGCTGGGGACCTCGCTTACCCTATCCCGCCAGTATACAAATTTCTATATTAATCTTATCCCTGCAAAATCGGGATAAGAGCGGTCGCCGGTGGGTTAAAGCTAATCGCTGTTGTGTGACCATGGGTACGAGCCAGACGTTGTATGCGTCGTGTAAACGTCAATACACTCTCGAGATTCCATACTCCGATCTTTGACCATGCCACATCACTTATGGCCTTGAAAACATACGCGGAGCCATGATAAAATAGCAGTAAAACCATCACAGATCCATGATATACAACTAATATTCACGCCTTCAGTACAGTAACAGACAACTTAGATCCATGACTACACAATAGTCGCGACAACACGGATCCATGACTGACAACTTGAATCCATGACTATTAAGCAGTAGCACCAATGCAGATCCATGATGTACAACAAGGATCCATGACTAGCACCAAAACAGATCCTAGATATACAAGACTGATCCATGGTCCATACAACTACAACACCGAGCAGATATTTGACGTTTAACACTAATCCATACTATATACAACTCAGACCCGCGATACATTCAAAACAAACGATACATAGGAATACCATTGTAATAGACTGGTAGCGCAAGCAGGCCATGTTGAAGCCGGCATACCCAGCGTCGTGCGAGCTGACGGCGAAGGGCAGAGTCGATGGGAAGCACAGGAGCGGCCACAGGATTCTGGTTCGGTGCAGGAAAATTGGCCAATGAGAATCGGTGACTTCGACTGGACCCCAGTATGAAAAAAACGGCGAGCTCCAGATCGGACCGAAGAGTGTGTGCGTTGGGTGACACCAGCGTTGACGCAACATTGAAGGAGTCTCGTTACTGCAACGGAAGCACAATCAAACGAAAGTATCTCCGTTGCTTCAGCACCTGTTGGGCAACGGAATGCTTAATGTAATAAAGTAGCGATTTCGAGTGTATTATTGGTTAGTTGGTTGTGAAGAACAAAAAAGACAAGAAGCAGAGACAAAGACGATCAACAGACACGTCGACGCCACCAAGACTAGCAACAGCAAGACTGCCCGCGGCACCAAGTGCAGCAGCCCAACTGGTCAGCAGCGCAGAGGAGGAACCAACGCCGGCGTCGGGATGCCCAGGCCTACAGTAGCAACAGACACGCCGACTGGATGAAGGTCAGCACCGGCACCAACACCACGCTCAACACGAGTTCCAGTAGCCGAAGCCAGTACTTGTAAGGCCACTGCCGGCAGGAGCACCAAGTTTAGTAGTAAAATTACGTGTAGTACGCAGACAAGTGCCGCACCTGAATGAGCAACACCTACGTTGAGCCAGGGTGGCCATAAATGCGCTCGCCATCAGCCGAATCCCCAAGGCCTGGATAAGCAAGATCCAAGCCGATACTGTGACCTTCATCACTAGACGGCTGACGAAAGGGAAAATTGCATGCAGCGGGACCGGATGAAGCTGTGAGTCCGGCTCCACGAGGCAAAAGTACCAAGCAGACGCATGTCCACACTGCGTGAATACAAAAACACGCGTGTAAAGTCCGCCAATATGCTAAAAAAAAATGTATAGTTTACTCCTGTAAAGTTAAACCCATGCGCCAAAGTCTTCATTGATCTTCTTCTTGATCGTCTCGGCTACTGGCTCACTACTTCGCTCCTTCGTTTGGCACAGTAGCAACCACATAATGCGAAGGCGCACCAAGCAAACGTATTCCGTCGAAATAGCTTCTCCAAGAGACTGAAAGTAATTTGGATCGTGTATGATCGAGTGCACTTGCGCTACTACAAGCGCTCCACAGCAGAGAGTCCCTGGCGGTTGACGAGGCCCTGCCAACCAATTTTTTTCAAGGGAAGGAAAAACCTGATGAGGGCGTGTATCTTCGTGCCACTTGCGGATAAATCGTAACAAACCATTTTCCCACTTTTGTATCTCCATCACCTCCTTGTACTGCCCGCGACAAAAGGGTTCATAGAAGAATACATTTATCACCGGCGATACTGAATACTCCAGAACGACAACCATAACTCTCCAGTGGTTGTTTTCCAAATGTACGGGTAGGACGACGTACTTGACTGAGGCTATGTCAACAGGACTGCTGCTGCGTGAGGCGTGCTCCGCCACAGGGCTGGGTGGGAATCCCAGCGTGAATACAAAGGTGCTCAACACTACAGCAGAATCGGGAACTCCATCACATACAGCCTGACAGCAAGTATGAATTACTTGATCGTTCAACATCGCGTCTTGTGCTACGAAACCAATAATTTGAGCTAGAGAGATTGCCGAGCGACCAGACGGCAACACGAAGAGGGTGTTCAGGGCTCGAGACTTCAATTTTTCAAGTACTTCAGCTGCACATTCGAGACTTCGTGTGCCTGGTGCGGTCATCCATCCAAAGTGTGCATCAATCTCACCAGCAAACAGGCCAATGTAGTCAAGGGGGAGAGCCTGGTTTGTGCTTCCCTAACTGCGTCCTACCCATTGTATATCTCGTTCCCAGGCACGACATTGTTGTTTTAAACTGTGGAACTCTTGCAGTGTGCGGACGAAAGTTCCACAGAAGCTCGGAAAGTCAGAAGTTATCGTTAACACTAGTTCATCTTTCAAATCGTCGTGAGCGAGACTCTTTTTAGTCGTAGACTGACCGCTCGATTCCCGCCGATAGTCCTCCATGACAGAGATCATTTTAGATACTAGTGTAGCGGGAACGACAAAATTGTGTGTGTAGGCTTCCGGACGTGCCCATTTCCGCTCACACCGAGGAATACGGTGTGCCACTTCTTCTAATTTGACTGGGTACGTATCTAGTACACGAACCGCACTCGACAGCATCGATGATTGGGACCACATTATAACGTCACGGACGCTCACGTCTACTTCTGTACGCGACACGATGACAGCTGTACGCGATGTCGACGTACCAAAAGTACTTTGTGTCCGCGTAGTTCTGGTTGTGTTGCGTTTTTTCTTCGGAAAATTTAGCGTCTCCACTGCAACCTCTCGTTCTCTACGCATTCCCACGGCAGAAAATGATTTTTCTTCTGTTTTTTTGTAGAGGAGACTTCGGCTGTATACTCGGTTGCTGGCATTCACTTAGAGTTTCCCTAGTCGTCTGAATTGTTGATACTTGAGATCGAATACTGTCCGCCCACTGCTTGGTTTCGTCGACGCCTTCTTGTAACACATCAATTGCAGTACCAACTTCGACTTCAACAAGACTGTCACAACTATCACTGTCCGAGGAATCGTTGGGATTTCTATCTTCTACGTTGCGAACCGAGTTTTTCACAGAGGGCTGGGACGATAAGTGCTGATCGACGACCTCTTTCCACGTTTCTAATTCTGCGCAAAACTTCGCTGTAGACAACTCAGACAAATGCTGTAAAAGAGGTTCGAATACACGTCCAGCGTATCGATACTTCTCGTTGGACGCGAGGACCACCATATCAGCTCGTTCGTGGCGTTTAATCTTTAAGTACTGCACTTTGGGCCTCTTGGATTTTTTGCGTTTAACGGAGGGAGCTGCTTCGTCGTTGGTGCTGGAATTCTGCACCGAGTCTGGCTCTCTGTACTCAAAATGCTGGTGATCAGGACCTTGGGTATCGGTTCCGTGCTCGATTGTAGATTCGGCCTCGATAAGGGATGCTGCAACGCTAGCGTATTGCCGAACTACGCGTAAAACCTTAACCGTATCGCGCAGTACTTCCTGGACGTGAGTTGCATGATTCATGCACCAACGTTGGTGGACCACCGACGGAGGCAAGAAGTCAAACCTTTGACCGTTTTGAGCAATCAGCATGATATGCTTGCACGGCAAGTTTGTGCTACTGTAGAAGTTGCATGTACACGTCCAGTCCAGGTCGTTGACAGTGTGTGAAGACCAAGCCGAGGATATTTTCCAATTCCAGGGACATCTTTTATCCGGAATCTCAGGAGTCGTGTGGCGGAGGCGCGTGTTGAATTGCACATACTGCTCTATGACCACTGCCAAAGTGTAATCACTCAGTTTTCCCGTAATTTAACGCAGGAATTGCGGAATCAATTCTGACATTCTTGAGCGCGATACGTGGAGACCGAGAGAGGAGGAAAATTGTTGGAAAACCGCAACCTGATGACCCAAGATTCCGGCGATTGCCTTGTCAATCCTTGGTTTGTGTCCTAGTAGAATTTTCAACTGGTTTCAGTTCGATTCGAGACGGTTGGTGGTAGTGTTACCAGTGGAAAAAACAAGACCTCGTGCATGGTTTGCCCACATTTCACGACATGACCCCAGTTCCTATCAAAGTAGGCGAGAAGTTTTGGGCACTCTCTTGCAGAAGTTTGCAAACGCATCGTACGCCGTCGTATACAGCGATTTGGTGGAACTAGTTACCGCAAAACATAACACAAGTCTGTCAGTATTTTCAAAATATATGATGTTTGTACGCATGCTTCGTACCTGAACATCATTCTTCTGAAAAGCTTTATGATTTCATCTCTTTGGCCAACTTTGACGTTGTATTTTCGCTTTTGCAGGAGCTTCTTCCAATAGGTGATAGCATGGAACTGGCACAAAATAACTTTCGCCGACGGAAAGCACATCTCCAAAGATTTCCACTCCGTGAAATCTTTATCTATAACGAACGTCCTTATCTTCTCCCACGAAGGATTCTTCTCCTTGAAAAAATCCAGAACGCGAATCATGGTTCGTTTTTTCTCGTTCAGCGCCAGAAAGTCAACAACAGGGATCCCGCGACCGCTTGGACGTGTGACTAGAAGTGACCCTACGTGCACATTAAACTATGAGTACTGTACAAAATATCATCTCAGTGCAAATTACTGATCACACGCTCTTTACCTACCTTACCAGCGCACAACTTGTCTTCGTCTCCGTAGATGGTCGCCCGCCCGGTCAGTGCTGGAGAAACGCCCGCGAGCGCTGAAAGCTTGCTGCCATTACGCGCCTCTATTAATAGTAAACCACAAATGGATGGAGAGACAGTCTACATAATATAATTCTTAAGAGGTTTACATCAATACTAAAATCAAGTATTTATATTCTGTTGCGCAACGGAGCAACATATTGATTATAAAAGGTAGACTGTAGAAATAAAACAATAAATTTCTTTCTAGCTTCCGTTGCGCAACGGTACATACATAATTTTATAAAAACAAAACATACGAGTCATGACGCATCCCTTCCGTTGCGCAACGGAGGGGGTGCAATAGAAGTTTCACTCCCATCATGTTGACCGAACTACTGCTAAGACCGATGCGTTGTGTCTGATAGCAACGTATTTGCTTAGGGTGTGTCCGCAGCATCTCTGATTTCAAACAGAGGGTGAGTTTTTCCTCTGGAAAGAGAAAACCCGCTGCATTGAGGATTCCTCTGGAAGCGTTTGCAGAACACACTGATTTCAATACGCTATACGCCAAAACCCACTGTAGAACATTGCGGTGTTCTACAGTTTTGTTGCCTCTTCTGCTCGGTGCGCACCCACCCTGCTACGTGTGCATGGTTGACGTAAAATGTATATAACAAGTTACCTGTTGCAGAAGCTACACGACCAGGATCGCATCCGTCGTGCGACTGCAGAGCTCGGGGCCACCGGGTCACGTTTCTATGCTACCTCTTAGACACCGATATGCTCGAGGCACAGAAGGCTTTCAGGCTGTAGAGCGGCTGCCTGCAGCAGTTCAGCGCAAATGTTCGGTCTGACCGACCCTCCATCGTTTTCCTCGGCTGTCTTGGCCACCTGTAGCGTTCACTATTGAGGTGGCGCACGCTTCAACGCCCAAGGAGGCCCAAATCACAGCGGGAGCGGCTGCCGCAAGGGCATCGATGACCCCTTCCGTGGTTGGCACCCACGTAAACTGCTAAGCTTGTTAACACTACAGACTCAAATTCCGCTGGAATCGCTACGCAGAACACGCAGTGTTTTGGCCGATCCGCTGTTTATGAAACATCATCGTTGGCAGGTGTAGACTTTATCCACTTGAGCCTTGAGGGCTTGATTGGTGGCCACGCGGGGATGGTTTTCTGACACGATTGATAGTTCGCTTCTTTCTCCTATCGATTTCTTCTCGATCGCGCGGGGGAATTTCCTTCAGTAACATCCCGTATCCAGCTATCCGAGCCGATCGGGATCGATCCTTCTACAGGCTGCGCTCCCTTGTCCGAGGCAGCAAACCGGACTCCATAGAAACTGAAGGAGTGTTACTTGACTTTCTTTCTACTCGGGAGATGGAACTCTGAACTACTCTAGGTATACAACACGGCACTATCCAAACAGAGCTGCTTCCATGGTTTCCTCGATTAATGAGCTTTTTGTGGGAGTCTGGCGGACGTGATGTGTGATGCGGCAAAGCGCCGATCGATAAGGAGTAAGCATGATGACAACCGTTACCGTACACTTACTAATCAGATGTAGTCTGCGAAGTGGGGAAAACTACCGTAGTATTTCGAATCGCACCTCTATGGTGTAAGTGAGGCAGGTTACACAAACCATGTCTGGATACACAATGCCTTAAGTTACATATATTTTTCATGGTACACTTGGTTGTTCCAAGTGATAACAAGTATTCAAGGTTTATCTGGCGCACGTCCTAACAAATTGTCATTACGCAGACAAGCCCCGCCACCGCGTGGGTAAGTAAGGAGTCCTGCCAAAATAACCGCCTCCGCCACCGATCATCGGAGCGCACTGTTGTTGAGAAGCATGCCGTCCGTTAGTGAGTCAGCGCACATGAGACACCGCCGCGCCGTGGATACCCTCCCGTTGATGCCTTGTGGTATGTCACCGCGCTTACCAATCCAACGCTTAATTCATTTCAAAAGTGACATCAGTCGTATACGATGTGATGGCGAACATTATACCGCTCGTTGAAAGGCTGGTTATAGAATGCGTCGCAACCGTCTTCGTTATTAGCAGTAGCTGTGATGGGGAATACTAGTACGGAATGTCATGAAGGACACAGCCACTCCTGGTTCTTTCTCGGACTGCATAGATGACCGTGGTAATTGCGCAAAAATGTACTATACAACCGCACTAACTTGTTTCCATAAACACATATGAATTCTGAAGCTACTACATTGTACTACGCGCACCCTAGATACTGGAGTACTCGACTCTGAACCGGGGCCATCGGAGCTGGATCTCAACGACCTGTGTTGTGACGGCCTACTGCGAGGGTGCTATAATGGGCAGTATTGACATCGTATCCCATAATTTGTATATACGCTTGTCGTTCCATCCTCCAATTAATGCATGTAACCCACTCTTGTGCTGTCTCAACCAAAGCGTAGCCCAAGTATAAGGTGACAACTACAACAGCTTAGCGCGAAGCCCTGCTGTAATATAAACATTAAAATTGAACTCACAGTGACTGTTACAATACTACTAAAATTAATTATTATATTCATTAAAACGTAATTCATTTATGTTCGTTATGTTTCGTACACATTATTGTTATATTGTTCCGTTGCTCAACATATGGCTCAAGCAACGGATGAAAATATCGTCGAATTGTAATTCCGTTGCAGGACTGACAGTGACATTGAAGAACGGGGGGAGTCCAGCGAGGACGGTGAGGAAGGAGCGATAGAACGGATTTTGCGGCCAAGGACGCAGAGCGGAGCAAGAACGTGCAAAGCGGTGGCAGGAGGTCTCTCCCCTGTCCATCGTTAGTGCGAACGAGTGTACGAGAGGGCCCCAGGAGGTTTGTCCCCTGTTGGGTCTGGACGAGAACGCGTGAAGCGGTGACAGGAGGTTTCTCCCCTGTTCACTGTGTGCACGAGCGAGCTGTAACTGGGCGAGTGTGAGTCAGCTGATTGGGTCACAGGCGGCACAGAGGGCACAGGCATTGAGGCACGAGCTGCTCCCCGGGTGTACGAGTGCGGGATCTGTGGACAGTTGGTGGGCGATCGGCGAGGACAGGTGCAGTGGACGAGAACGAGGACGAGTTGTAGTTGTTGGTGGACATCCAGCTTCTATTGCGCTTAACGAGTAATAACAAATTGGGACGGACGTGCAAGCGGACGTTCCGGCAGGGGGAGATCAGGTGGATCTCTGACGGCCAACGAGGTGTTAATTGCGTCGACGACTGCAACGGACGGACGCAGCGTGGCTTTACGATCTGCCTAACAGCCGGGCAAGACAAGAGGCCTGTTTCACCATGTCGTGTATTGAGCTGTGGTTTACCTTCTTTTTGCATCGGCTGCATTGCGCGCCTTACTTCTCAGTGCTGTCGTCAGCGTTGTCACCATCAATACTACCGTCGCTTCCATCCGCGCCGTGGCAGTTATGAGCATCGTACGTATTTTCTTTTCGAAATGGTGCTTGCACACCTTACAGTACGCACCTTTGTCGTTGTTTTGCTTGCGCTTTGTAGCGATCTTCTCCTTGTCCGGGTTGTCGTTGCAGTATCGCACGTGGTTCGATAAAACTCGCTTACCGTAACACCTCTTGAAGCAGTGCACGCATCGGTAGAACGCCCACGCAACCCGCTCAACCACCCCCGCATTGCGGTCGATGCCGTCAACATTCAAACACCCTTGAATCCGTAAGTTGCGCTTGGAGCTTGCCTCTTCAGCATGTGGCAGGTCTCCTCGGTAGACGAGCATGTCACCGGGTTGCATATCGTCGAGAACCATCCAATTTTCTCGTAGCACGTTGCCCGCAAAGCCCCCGGTACAACAGTCAAAACCGTTTCCGGCTCAAGCACAAGCAGGAACGAAGCCTGCACCCAACTCTCTCGCATTGATCGCTTTAGTTGTCTCACTCGCCGAGAAGTCTCGGTGAAGGCGCTCAGCCTCAGCACCTGGTTGTGACTCAAGCACAGACAGCTGCTCGCACACACTCCACGACGGATGAAGCTAGGACGCATACGCGATAAATCGACCCAGCACAAGCTGAATGGCGGGGTGGACCGAAACAGCATCGGTTCTCATGTCCACATCCATTTGGCGCCGGTTCTGATCGCCCAAATGGCAAAGCCATTGACGTGGATGACTTGCGTTAATTGCGCGGAGCACAATGTCAACTTCATCATCGCTCAAAATACCAACGACAATTGAGCATCCCCGATTCCACAACGTTGCCATTATTGTCGTAATGGACGTAGGGCTGGTTGCATCACCGTGTCGCTCACTTGCCACAGCCGCATCTTCCGGGCCTTCAGCCGTAGTATCATTGGTCACGTCGCGTCCTGCCGATGCGCTCTCGTTGTTGCTGGCAGGGCGCTAACTCGAAGCGCTTCCACTACAACCGGCCCATTGCCCCCGTCTTCATGAGCCACGGCAAAACTATGAGGTTCTGCAGGTTTCTTGCTTTTCCGGCACTTCGACTTAGTGGCGCTAGCACCGTTCCCACTTGAACCGATACTATTGGCGGCGGCAGGGTTCTTGCTACTCGGTCGAGCACGGCCCCCGGAACGGCTCTTGCCTCAGCCGCGGGTAGCCTTCTCTGCTTGACTACCAGCCCTATCGGTGCTGTCCGTGCTCGTCACGCCAGCGGTAGCAGGTCCACCCTTGTCAGCGCTCGCATCCTGGCCGAGATCGCCGTCACCAGTGCTAGGGGTCTCGTGCGCTCGGGCGTCGACAGTCTTCTTCCTACTTCGTCAGTGGCTGGCCTCATCGACGTCGGCAGGGGGCTCGGCAGGATCTTGCACACTCGAATCGGACGAAGCACTCCCTCCGGCGCCGGCCTCGCCAGCGCCCAAGATCGATCCTGTGAGGTGCAATTACCCGGCAGGGCGGGGTCCACGCTGCCCGATTTGATAGATCGGCCACATGCGCTGGAGAAGCAGCGCAGCCTCTGCTGTTTCGCTCGCTCGCGAGCACAAGGACTTCCGCCCAGGTTGTAGCCGCTCATGAACACTACTCTCTGCAAGTCTGGTATTTGGCTGACGTCAAGCCTTCCTCGTCGGCCACAGGCCTAGCCATGTCTACAGGTCTAGAGATGGCTACATTTGCATTATATTGGTAAGTTGCTTTAGCCTGGAGAAGCCTACGTTTGTCTAAGATGAACTCGCGCAGTGGCAAGTCTAAACTAACACAGACTCAATGATGCCGCACCCTGTAGGTACACACTGTTGCACGTGCTTCGACTTCTTCCGCGCGCCACTTGGCCTCTTGGCTTTGCCAGCGTCCACCTCTTGTAGCCAGGCATCCCGAAAAATAATATTGCCCGAAAATATAACAGTATTTTCGGATACAATACTTTATTTAGGGCATCGCCGTTTGTTTTATCCGAAATTTATGTAGCCGAGTTCTAAAATTCGGTATTTTACTTCTGCTCATCCTGCTCCAACCATTAGTTGTGGTCAAACATCGCGCTCTACCAGCGTAACTTTGCCGTTAGCCCTCACTTTCAAACAAGCACCACCCAGCATGCGCATCACGACTCGACGTTAGCACCAAGATCGACAATCTCCTCGCTGGCCCCGCTCCGAGGCCTACCTTCTCGCCCAGGCAGATTGCTGCCTTCTACTTCAAGCCCTGCCTGGACGAGGAGGGAGAGACGACGGGCTACTATGCCTGCAAGACCTGCGCTAAGCGCCGCAAGCACGCGCCCAAGTCAGGCTACAGCAACTTGGTGTCGCACGTGCGGGCGGCGCACCCCAACTACGAGAGCGACATGCGCGACGCTAGTGTCGCTGCGACGGGACCCTACTGTCGTGGGTCACCCAGAAGGCCTCGAACCGCTACGCGTGGCTGCGCTGGGTCGTCACGGGCAATCTACCGCTGACTTTTTGCGAGTCCAAGGAAACGCGACAGTACGTATTTTCATATCTATTTTGGTGATATACATGTGTGCTAATGCCGTATGTTATGTAGATACACGAAGCTAAATCCCATCTCCGTGGAGACGCTGACCGCCATCATGGAGGCCGTGACCAAGGCCGTGGAGACGATGATCGGCGACGCCGTGCCCGAGCGTTTTGGTCTGGTCCTTGATGCCCGAGCGTTTTGGTCTGGTCCTTGATGCCCGAGCGTTTTGGTCTGGTCCTTGATGGGTGGGCCCACGGCACGGAGCACTACATGGCAGTGTATGGCTGCTTTGAGACGGCGACATGCCCCCAGTACCTGCTGCTGTCGTTAGCGCCCGTCATGGATGAACCTGACGACCAGCTGAGCGCTGACGGCCATCTGACGGCGATTAAAAGGTTCCTACCCTTTTTTGGTAAGTCTATCTCCGGATGTCTATTCCTGGTTGGTGACAACTGCGGAGTAAACAAGCGGCTGGCGAACCTACTCGGTGTGCCGCTAATCGGCTGTGCCAGCCACCGCCTGAACTTGGCGGTGCGAGACTACTTGGAGCCCCACGACAGCATCCTTGAAGAGGTCCAGCAGCTTATGCGTAAGTTGCGGACTTTAAAGCAAGCAGCCAAGTTGCGGTAAGTACTCTGTTTGCTGTTTTATTTGGTTTTTGTATTGGTACTAAATTGGTCTTTGTTTTTGGGTTTTGTTCGAAATTAGTGCCAAGACCCCATTGGCCGCTGTCCTCAGACAGGACACGCGCTGGTCGTCGACCTTTTCAATGCTCAAGCGCTATTTTCGGCTCCGTCCGTTCATTTCGGCGGACGACGAGGAGCTCGCGGACTTCCTTCCGTCACGCTCAGCCCACCGCAAGCTGGATACTTTGTTGGCAAGCCTCCGGGACGTCGAGTCCGTGTCCAAGCACCTGCAGGGCGACGGCCTTACGCTGCTGGACGCTCGGGTCCTATTCGACGAGCTCCTCAAGAGCCACCCCTCCTTCGCGAAGTATCTCGGTAAGGATCATCGCTCACTCTGCGTCTGATGGTATTTCTACTAAACTACTGCGTTTTATATGTTTTTATTTATGCATAGCCACCGATGCGGATATAGTCCACTCCGCCGTCTTCGAGCAGGCGGTCGTCAAGGCCCTGCTGACGGACGACGAAGTCGCTGCGCTGGAGCCGTTCAAGCGCACGCAGGCTCATGTGGAAGACGTGGACTGCACGCCGGCGGACAAGGAAGGGTTCGCTGTGCGTGCGCTCAAGCGACGCAAGGTAGCTGCTGCGCCGGCCACGTACGAGCTGCTTAATGCGATTCCTCCTACCTCAAACATGGTTGAGAGGCTCTTCAGCATTGCGCGCGCTGTGCTGCGCCATGAGCGCCACCGCCTCTCCCCCATGATGCTAGAGATGATCTTGTTCCTCAAGATCAACAGCTGGGATGTTGCGACCGTGGAGCAGTGCCTGTAAGTAGGTACAGTCGTAACATGATTGCAGTAATTTACTGTGTCAACACTATGTCTTACGTTATTTATTTAGTCTGCTACTCGGATGCAATGCAATATTTATTATGGTGTCCGGCAAAAAATAGATATATATCATATTTTCGGCATGCCTGCTTGTAGCACGGCGTGTGTCAGCAGGCGGCCGCCTACGGATACACGCTTGCGCTTGGTGCTGATGTCCTTGGGGGGCGGCGCTGGAAGCGTCAGAGCTTCATCTTGGACAATCTCGCGCATATGTAGCCACGCAGCGAGCTGGACGTGACGAGGGGCTCCGTTGCGGGCGAACGCATCGAGTCGAGAGCCCATCTTGACCAGCGACAGTGGATACAGTCCACAGGCCTTGAAACCCCGCTTGATGTTGCGACTGATCTTGGCCCCTCTCCACGCCATGCCCGCCACGACGATGGCGTCCTCCTTGCTGATACTGTAGAATCCGCTGTCTTCTTCTTCAACCAGCTCGCCTATCAGGTTCCGGATCTTGTTCCTGAGCGTGGAGAACACCGCGACATCCAACGGTGCAGGAGGTGCTTCCGTTTGGTGGTAGGAATACTAGCAGAATCCTAAAGTGCGCAGCTGCATCCACCACCTTCGCTGAGTAGTGCGAAGCGCATATGTCCAGGATGAGGACAAGAGGGCGTTGAACTGAATCAGGCACCGCAACAGAAAAAACTGTAGCCATACCTCGAATAGCTCCGTGTTCATGAAGCCAGAAGGCGATGACGACACAGCGGCTCCTGGCGCCTCACAGTTCTCTAGAAGCCGTGATGACACTGTCTTCCCCGGCAAAATAAATGCCGGAGGCACCACGAATCCAGCAGCGCTTCCGCACGCCACGATGGTGAGGTGAAAATTCGCCGTAGGCTCGGTGCTCCAAACGTTGCTCGACCCCTTGACCGCTACGACTTTCTTGCTCTTGAGTTGTTTCTGAAACGCCGTCTCGTCCATATTAAACACACGTGAGGCATCGAGCTTCAACTCAATCACGAGCTTTGCTAGCGTATTGAAAAGCATAGTTAGATCGGTGGGGACGATGCAGTTGCGCTTGAGTGACAGCGCCTGCGCAGTTCGTCTTGTCAGGACGGGAAAGCGCTCTTTAAAGCGCCTGTACCAACCTTACCCGACACTTTCACCACAACCGAGGAGAGCGACCCCCTGAGCCTTGGTAATGATCACAGAGCGGCTGACAGGATGGCCGACGAGCTACCGACCGATGACCCAGTCGCAGAGCTGCTGCTCAGCAACTGGGGGGAAGAACGGCTTCGGCCCGGGCCTCGAGGAGGCAAGCGACTTGCCCTCATTTGCTGCCGCCAGCCACTTCCGAATCGTCTTTTCGTGGACGCCGGTCGCCGTAGCGACTGTGGTAACAGCGCTGCCTGCTTGGACTTCACCGATTATCTCTTGCTTCCTCTCCTGCGTGTAGGTATTGACCATTGGGCTGTGTTGCTTTCAAAATGAAGAGTGGAAAGTAGATGGCTGGTTCGAGTTCCCGCCTAAATTTCCCCGCCAGTTGTTGTATTTTGAACAGGTCTCCCCGGCAAATCTGGAATAGCGATGTCGAATGTACCTCGCAGAGCTAGTACAGTTATGCACACGAGATTTGCGCTTGCTGGATGATGGGTACTGAGTTTAGTGAAAAATGGAGGGACCAGGCCTTCTAGCGGGAAGTGCAAGTTGCTAAATAGTTATTATAGCAGGAGTGAAACTTTCACTAAAGTTATTGCTGTAGCACGATGCAAACATGACGGCATACGGTTTGGGCGACAGTACCTTGCCCTGAACGATGGGGCAGTACGGACATTAGAACTCCCTAAACGACCGTCCCAGGCAGCGGTCTACGTGATGCGATGCTCCGCGACCAAGACAAACTCTTCACTATATGTACAAGTACGAACACAAGAATATCGGATATTCGGCGATACAGTATTATATCGCCGACCCCCCTCAACGACCGCGCTCTGCTTGAAAACTGAGCCGACGGTACAAGACGAGGCGCTACTTTCCCATTAATTGAGTAATTCAGTACATTGACACTTCTGTCAAGCCCTTTGCAAGTTTCGCAACCTTGCAGTTTCTATTGGTCCGACCTTTCCAGATTTGCGGGGGCAGACTGTATAGGTTTCGTACTTAATATTATTTCTACGAATAACAAGACAGAAAGCGTCCTCACTGGTCAAAACCACGACGGCCCCGAATTGACCAAACGGCCCGAGATTGGCCGTTTACCTTACTGCAAGCCGGACACGACCCAACACTGTTGGGCCAACAGTGAGAGGAGATATCGATTGGGCTGTTTCCCCATTCTTCATTTCCATTCATCCGTGGACTTTGCGGTTTGCCACGGTTTACGGCCGTGGGCTACATACACATATCCTGAACCACAGGTAGCGTTCGCGCCAGAGATGCCTGGGCTTAATCTGCTACGCTCGCGGATCTTAAATCGCACGAATAGTTACAGCTTGGCATTGAGCCGCTTTGACAATAAAAAATCACCCTGGTCCCCAAAACCCCCTTAATTCTGAGTACACAAAATGCAATGAGTTGTGTTGAAGTGAGCATCGAGTTCGCGATAGATATGCCCAATGTGAGCAGATATAAAAACCCCTCTAGCCTGTCACCAGGTAGTATATAAAAGTGTATGAAAGCAAACTTGGTAGCTAGAAGTAGGCATAGTTCCGCCGTCGCACGAAGAACTGAACGCGAAAGCTTATCGCCTTTAAGCCGCCTGCTTGATGGCGGTGGCAAGCTGCACGAACACACCCTGGTGGTGCTCCCACTGCTGCTTGACACTGTTTGCATGCTCAGCGTTGGCTCCTTCCGCTTCTGCCAACTGCTGGACGGCTGACCCGCCACGCTGCAGCAGGGCCTGAAGCGACTCAGCACGCGCGCGGTTGTGCAGAACGATGGACAGCGACTGCACGTCGTGGCCGCTCAGTGCCCGCTGCAGGCATTCGGTCAGCAGCTCGGCGGGCGGGGCAGGCGGGACATACAGCAGCATGAGCACCAGCGTCTGGCACAGGCGGTCATCACCCGCATCGTTGACATCATTTTGGCGACCGCCGTCAGTCCGTCCGGACAGGAGGTGATCCACCAGGTGAGGAAGCAACACAAACCGAGCCGAGGGGTGCAGCAACGGCAGCGCGCGACTCACCAGCATCTTCCCCTTCGTCGCCGTCAGCATCCTCTGAAGTTGCTGGACATCACAGCTCATGACGCCACGAGAAGCAGCTTCACTGTCAGCATCGGCCGGCTGCGTAACAATCACACCGAGCAGACCCGCTAGCTCAATCAGCAGCGACGTAGTGCGCGAGCGCAGCTCAACAAGCGCAGGGTCCATCTCGTCCTCGTTCATCGAGTGGAACTGCTGGACATTGATGCCACGCGCATCGAGCAAGTGGCGAGCGTCCTGCAGCGACAGCAGGCACTGCATACCGCGATCAAGTTGGAGACGCAGCTTCCAGGTATCGTTCGCGAACACGGAGTTTTTGCCGGCATCGTCACTCATGCGAAGGACCTTGGCAGCTTGAGCTTCGGCAGCGACAGCCTGGGCACCGGGGCTTGAGCCGCGAACGTGCTTAGGGCTGGCAGCTTCGCTGCTCGACTCGGCCGCCGCGGGCGCTGAAGACGTGGCCTCTTCCTCGCCACCACTGGAAGGCGTGCGTTCCGGATCCGCGGCATTCGTCGGCGACGAAGCCGGCGGCGAGGTCGTTTCCTCCTTGCCTGCAAGGTTGAGCAGCTGCTTCGGCCGGTACAAACTGCTCTTGGCGTTGCGTCCGAGGACATGGTACTCCGACTCCCAGTTGCGAGACTTGACTTCGCGCTGCACATCGCGCGGGTCCACTGACTTGACGTGCTGGAGCTTCCACGACGGAAGCGGGACCGACGGGCGGCCGGGCACGCCAGCACGCGCGCGCTTCTGCATGTAGTTGTGGAAGTAGTAGTCGTCACTGAATGGGTCGCTCGAGCGCAGCCACTTCATCTGCTGCTGCATCACAAAGTTCACGTCACGCGGTGTCATCATCTTGAACGCAGGCGGCTGCATTTGCGGAGGAGGGCGAGGCATTCCATTGCGTCCGAACGCTCCCGGGGGTCCAGGGAAGGGCGGGCGCATAGGAGGCGGCGGGCCACGCCCGTAGAACTGCGGGGTCGGCGGGCCAGGAGGATACATTCCCTGCGGCGGAGGGGGCATCGGAGGACCCTGCATGTGCATCGGGTGCGGAGGCCGGCCTTGCATTTGTGGCGGAGGAGGCGGCATGTACTGCATCTGCTGCTGCTGCTGCGGGTTGGGAGGCGACATAGGAGGAGCCATCGGCGGCGCACCCCACGCATTCGGCGGCTGGGCGTTCTGCATGGGAGGCATCGGAGGTGCCGGGACCGGAGGAGCCTGCGGAAGGGGAGGCGGTGTCTGCTTGGACGGCGGGGGCACCGCATCCACGACCGAGTCGTCGTCATCAAGCCCCAGTCCACGAAGACCAGGCACCTGGCTCTCGTCAAGCTCAGAGTCCTGTTCGAGGCTCAACCCAGGCGGCGCGGCGCGACCACCGGCAGTTGAAGCCGCCGTCTTGTCGGCCGTCGACCCGTAGAACTTCTCCTCGAGTCTGGAGAACTCCTGCTGGCCTCTGGCCCACTTGAGGTCTTCCGAGGGCGCGGCCAGTCCAGGCGGAGCGCTCAGACCGGGCGGCGCGCGGCCGGCCGCGCCTCCACTGGGCTTGTTGCCTGCCGGAGCTGCGCCGGACTGGAAGTTGCCCATGAACACGGCCGAGAACGCGTCGTTGAAGAAGAGCGACGAGCCGCCGGCGTCGCTGGCCTTGGCGCCGCTCTCCACGGGGCCCAGGAGGTCGTGCGCGCGCAGGTCGGCCAGCAGCGACTCATACTTGGTGTCGTCCACGCTGCCGTTGGTGAAGAAGGCCGGCAGCCCGTCCATGGACGAGCCGAACAGCGATTCTTCCGAGGCCATGGCGGGCGGGCGTCAGAGGCTGCTTCAAAGGCGGGGGATCGAGGCTGCACGCGGGGGTAAAAGGCTGCGGAACGGGCAGATAGATACAAACAGAGATCAGCACTTTGTGCAGGATGCAGGGAGCGCGTGTAGATGCAATTTATATGGCCGGAGAGAGCAGACAGCGGCGATCATGGCGGTGTCACTCCCCCGACCAGGTCATGTTCGTGAGCAGCAGCACAGCGCGGCGTACCTGAGGTGCTGAAGCGAGGCTTCGTGGATGTTGTGGCCCTCCACTTTGGCTATGGGGAGAGCCTGGGGACTACTATGTATAATTATGGAGCAATGTATACTTAATTAAGAGGGAACAATATCATTTTAAAGAGGTGACAGCGAGTGTCCACCTTATGTAGCCATTATTACCGATGTGGACACTTTACTGCAACTTGGTCTTCTTGGCCGCGCGTTTCGCCTTGAAGCGCTTGAGCTCGCGGACGAAGCCCAGCAGGAATGGCAGGATGAGCGGCGCGAGCAGCGGCGCGTACACACCCAGCATCTGCTCCTGCGGGAAGTAGAGCTGGCGGATCATGGTGTGGTCGTAGTACGCGGCGTCCGTGAGCTCCGACGCCTGGCGCGCCATGGCCAGCAGACTGCGCAGATCCGACACCTCCACGCACTCTTGCCGCTGCTCCACGTTGCTGTCGCAGAGGATGGCCTCGAGTCGAGTGACGGCCGTCTCCACGCGGGTCTGCACGCGCTCCAGCACGCTCAGCTCCGGCAGCGTCTCCACGAGCTTGACAGTCGACTGCAGCGTCTCGATCGCTGTCTGTATGAGTTTCGTGAATCGGTCGCGCATGACGACGTCCAGCTCCCAGTCAGCAATGCCGTCGGCAGGCGAGGGCAGGAACTGGAGTCGCCGAGTGGCATCCTCCTTTTGCTGCCGACGAGAGAAGGACGGAACGCCGAGCAGCGTGCGCAACTCGGATACGAAAAGCCCCATGACGCGCTGCAGCTCGCGCTCCTTCGTCTTGGCAGTCAACGCAGCTATCTCCTTTTCAGTAGCGTTGACAGAAGGCTTGCCGTTGAGCGCGTGGGAGTTCAAAATGACGGCGATTCCCCAACCAGGCAGCTCGAAAGACGTCGCCAAACTCTTCTCTTGACCATCAGGACGAATAGACAGTGGAGCGTGCGCAGGATCGGGCAGCGCGGCCATGAAGTGCAACACTTGCTCTCCGTCGCCGAGCACCGAGGCGTCCAGGAAGTCGTTCGCACTCTTGAACTAAACAGCACCAAACGACAAACACGACGTCAGCCACGTACTGACAAGCCCATGATCAACTCAGCCTCACCTGTTTGAGATCTTCAGCGTTGAGATAGAACTCCGTCCCATCGGCGCTCGGCGTGACTTCCTTCGCCAGTCTAGCATACTGCACGATCTGGGTCTCCACGGTGAAGTTGGCAACCGCTCCAACCTTCTGCACGAGCTTCCCCAAATACCGATCCACAAGCGTCTGCAGGTTTTCATTCCACGGGGTCGTGGGGTTCTCCTTCAATAAAGAGAACTGCAGTCGGTAGTGCAGCGCTCTCCGCGCCGTCCTCGTATCAACATTCTTCTTCTCGCTCTTCTCGTCTGCTTGGGGGTACACATGGCGCGTCATCAGCGTCTCGATAGCCGAGTGCACTTCATCCCCCTTCGTCACTTGGCACTGCGAAGACCAAGCGTGGCGATGTTTCCCGACCGTCAGAACTGGAGCAGACCCCGCCGCCTTCTCGTCGCAGAGCAGGAACACACTGAAGCGCTTGTGCTGCGTGTTCACAAGCGTCTGCAGCGCATCGTCCGTGGCTTGCGGACCCAACTGCGCGGACTTTTCCAGCGTCTTCTTCTGCTCAATTGTTAGCTCTAAGTTGTGCGTCTTGTACACGACGTTGGGGGCGCTGGAAGGCGGCGCGGAAGATCCCGATCGCACGCTGTAGATATCGACCTGGAATGGGTCCGTCCCGCCGAAGCGCGACGCGTCCCACGAGAGCTGCTGGATGCGCGACACGGGCAGATCCACGCGCTCCACCTGCGTGAGGTGCCAGGCCACGGGCGCCGCCAGCAGCGCGAACAGCACGAAGGCGCCGACGATCTGCAGCCGCGTGCCGGCCATCTTGGACGCAGAAGTATCAATAAGCGTTGCACGATCGTAACCGGGGTTACGCCGCGAGGGTACAGTGCATTACCGCATTTAGCTAGCTGCTCTACATACTCTACCAGCGCGTGCAGACCTCAGTCTCGACTGACTGAGCTCGGCTGCTATTTGAACTTGAAGCCCTTGTGCTTGTGCTTGTAGTGCTTGCACTTCTTGTGCTTGTAGTGGCCGCCAGCGTACACGACGCCTGGGTACGCAACATAAGCCGGCTGCGGGGTCAGAGTCGCCTGCACGAAGAGCTGTCGACCCTGGGCTGCGTAATAGGCCTGAGCTTGCTGCGGCGGGGGAGGGGAGGAGGATACCCCTGCTGTGGTGGGGGGGTAGTAGTTGCCGCCGTACATGCCGTCGACTGATGGACCGATACCTGGAAGCCTGGAAGCGCGCCGCTGCTTTAGTCGACTGGATTTGTTGTGTGGTGGCTTCAACACTGAGAGCGTCTCTGTGCAGAAAGAGTACCCGGGGTACGATACACAGGAGTAACCAAGGCTACGCTCGATACAAAACGCCAGTTGTCGGTCTCATTTCAGTCGAAGATGGCGAGGCACGATCAAAACGAGTCGGTGACGGACACGCCCGTGCTGGAGGAGGCGCCTCGGGCCGAGCCGCCCAGTGGCGACACCAACAACCGCGGCAACTTCACGCGCAACCTGAACAAGGAGGCGGACGAGAGCATCGCCAAGAAGATGTTCATCGGGGGGCTGGCGTTTCTGCCGTGGCTGCACCTCGTCAACGTCATCTTCTACCGCAAGCAGTTCATGGACCCGTCCATCGACGCCACCGTCACCATGTGTACGCCTATATGTGCAGTAACTTCATAGCAGCACAGGCCCACCGGAGCCTAGTCTCCTGATACAGTCGTGCTCGTGCTCGCATTGAGATCTCACTGTTATTGTGACATTTGTTGTTGTTACCTTTAGGGGTGCGCCGATCGTTCATGGGTTTCTGCTTCTGGACGGTGCTGTTCATTTCGTGGGTCCTGCTCTTCCAGCTCAACTGGAAGGAGTTCGGCTGGCAGAGTCTCGTCATGGTCGTGCCCGACGAGGACGAGAACCCCGGCTGGTGAGCAGAGCTTTTCGTCGCAGTATCGCACCGCCACGACCACTTCAGGTGTCTATCGACATTGTACTATGCTTCTCCCCTCCATTCCGTCGCTACAGAGGCTGGTGGTGAGCTCCGCGATCTAAAAGCTGCGTCCTAGCGACACTATAATTCATGCAAGACTTCCATATTCAAAAGTTAAACGTTAAACTTTGATTTGTCTCGTTTTGATTGGCCGGATGAATCACTATGTGGTGTACATAAGGTAAAATTTCGAGCTGGATCTCGCTCCCCAAGTTCACAAAAGGCTCGAGCTGCCACCGAAGCACAGAGCGCCAGCCCCGACTCGACCCCAGCTCGGCCACCATGAGCGCCCCCATCCTCTCCATCGACACGCAGCACGAGGACATGATCGTATGTCGTGTGCACTCTGTCCTCCCTCTTTCCGCACGCTCTTGCGGCGCCTCTAACGCCCATAAACTACTGCCAATTGGACTAATTCCCACCTCTCATCGGTTTAACAGCACGATGCGCAGCTGGACTACTACGGCAAGCGTCTGGCCACGTGCTCCTCGGACCGCACCATCAAGGTGTACGACGTCACGGGCGACGTGCAGAACAACGAGCAGATCTTGACGGGGTACGTGCGTAGCTCAGTAGCTCTTGGATCTATTGACAATTATTTATTGCGCGGCGACTAAGTAATTGTTCTTGATACTGTGTTGCCGGGTAAATTAGACACGAGGGCCCCGTGTGGCAGGTGGCGTGGGCGCACCCCAAGTTCGGCGTGCTGCTGGCGGCCTGCTCGTACGACGGCAAGGTGATCATCTACCGCGAGCAGAGCCTGAACCAGTGGACGCAGGCCTACGTGCACGCCTTCCACGAGTCCTCGGTCAACAGCATCGCCTGGGCGCCGCACGAGTACGGACTCGCGCTCGCCTGCGCCTCGGCTGACGGCACCGTCTCCGTGCTTAGCTACTCGCGTACGTGTTCAGCTGCAGTTGACTCGAGTATCCTTTCTTTTCTAGTGCGGTGATTTACTGAGAAATGGTGCAATGTCGTGGTTATTGCAGCGGAGGGCTGGAGTGTGAGCCACTTCAAGGACAGCGCGCTGGGCTGCAACGCTGTGAGCTGGGCGCCGTTCAATTCGGTGGGCTCGCAGGGTCCCGCGGGCCCGATCCGCCGTGTGGTGACGGCCTCATGCGACAAGACGATCAAGATCTGGAGCCTCGCGGAGGGCGAGACCGAGTGGACGAAGCAGGAATTGAGCTCCGTTCCTGCGCACAGCGACTGGGTTCGTGATGTGGCTTGGGCCCCGAGCACGGGTCTGCCCGTGAACCTCATTGCCAGTTGCTCGGAGGACAAGCACGTGTACATCTGGTCGCAGACTGCGGAGGACACTACCTGGAAGCGCGAGCTGCTGCACACGTTCGACGCCCCCGTGTGGCGTGTGAGCTGGTCTGTTACGGGCAACGTACTGGCCGTGTCATCCGGTGACCACAAGGTCACGCTGTGGAAGGAGACGCTCGACAAGAAGTGGATGTACGTATTCCTGCCTCTGTATCGTTTTGCGGTGGCTTTTTGCTGATACTAACCTTGCGTTTGTGTGCTGTTTGCAGTCAAATTTCGTCCGTGGACGAGGCTGGTGCCATCCACAATGGCAACGAGTAGATGCGTCTTGCGCTGTTAGGAGACTGAAGCCCCGGTGTAAAAGGCGTTGATTTCACTCCAGCTTGACTTGCGCTTCCCTTTCCGATTGCCCGCAAATTGAATTAGACGGCAGGTGATTGATCCGTGGTGGGGATTCCTCCTCCGTTGGAATGAGGAGAGGCGAGGGCGGTGAGCATCCTTGACGCCACGCAGCACTATCGACAAGAACGAGTAATACACATGCGTACATACCTATCCCAGTGTTTAAATGGTGTTGTCTATGGCTTACAGACAGCAACGAAGCCGACAAACTCTTCGTTCCCGCCTGAACATCTATCAAGCTATACTACCTGTGCGTACGTGCCTGCCTACTCTTCAAAGTTACGCGTCCACCGCCGCTGGAACTTCTCCTCGAGAGCCTGCACGCACTTATAATGAACCTGGTGCTCGTGGTTAAAGCTCGACAGCGTCATCTGGCGCTCGGAGGAGCGCGCCTCCTCCTTCTTCCACTCCGGGTCGGACGGATCCAGCCTCTTGCTGATCAAAGCGCTATGGCGCTGCTCCACCGTCCGCAAGTATCCAGCAATCCACACATCGTCAACTGTCACACAGACCGACGGGATGTCAGCCAGAGCCTCCACGTCCGAGAAGAATCCGCGTCGGTAGGCATTGCCGCAGCACGCCTGTAAGATATCCACGTAGCGGCCGCGAGGACGCATGAAGTACGGCACGTAGGCGGGCACCACGCCCACTTCGTGCCACATGGGCAGCATGCCCCATCCGCAGACGCCCAGAGCATCGTCTGGCTTGGCCACAGCCTCCCAGGCCAGCGACGCCACCAGCTCCGCAGGGTACTCGAAGTCGTCGTCCAGCGTGATGATGAGCGTGGTCGGGTCGTCCTCCAGCCTCAAGGCACCCAGCAGCTTGGTGGCCGGGCCGTCGTCCATGCAGCGGTTGACCTTGACCAGCGGCGCGAGTCCCACGAGCTCGGACGGGATCTCCGTCTCGTCGTACGAGCGCTCCGGGTGCCGCTTCATGGGGCCCTCGGGGATGTTGACATAGATCTGGTCGGGCTGCAGCGACTGCCGCGTGAGCGAGCGCACGCTGTCCATGACCTTGTCGAGGCGGCTGGGCGTCGTGGTGAGCGACACCACGACGCGGAAGGGCGGGCGCCAGGGCGGCGACATAGGCGGCAAGTCGTCGGCCAGGCGGCCGTCGTACGCCGTCGTGAAGAGCGCCGTGGCGGCGGGCGAGATGCTGCCATAGCGCACCAGGAGCTGCGTGTAGCCCCAGCAGACGAAGAGCGTCGCGCCCACCAGCAGCGCGCGCAGCAGCGTCACGTGGCGCAGCCACGAGTGCGGGTGGTGCTTGCTGTGGCGGGGCAGCACGGGCTGCCGCATGAACACGCTCCACTCGCGAGCCATGCGCGCCAGCATAAAGAGGGAGGAGGAGCTTGGGGACTGCCGAGCGAGCAGCTCCGAAACCGATAGGAAATGGATGCCTTTGCGTGTGACACGGACCATCTGGCTGCAACCGTCGCGTCATCGACATTTTGGTGTGTGAGCACACCACATGCTGCACTACAGGCGTAGGCTATATTTAGATTCTGGAAGGTGGTTTTAACTGCCGTTCTAAAATGGGTTCGGGAATTCCATCAAGTAGTTTTATGCTGAGTGCAGGTTATGCGGTACGTAAACATACCGTTCGACGCCCATTGTACTGATCTTTAACCCGCTAAGTAAGTACACTAAGTATATACACAAATGTTACACCATATTGTGTTTTGATACGTAGCACCTGGATTCTCAACTCACAACTACAAGGGCCGGGCATCAGCGGCGGCAGTACCAGGATGAACCTGTTCGGGCGCAAGTCGGCGGCGCCCGCGCGCACGGGGCCCGTGGCGACGGCCGAGACGATCCGCAAGCTGCGCGAGCAGCTGGAGTCGCTGGAGAAGCGCGAGCTGCACATCGTGAAGAAGATCGCGCTGCAGCTGCAGGAGGCCAAGCAGAAGAGCGCCGCCAAGGACAAGCGCGGCGCCATCTTCGCGCTCAAGCGCAAGAAGATGTACGAGGCCGAGGTGGAGAAGCTGCAGGGTGCGCGCATGACGCTGGAAACGCAGGTCATGACGCTCGAGAGCGCGCACGTCAACATGGAGACGTTCACGGCGCTGCGCTCGGGCGCCGAGCAGATGAAGGCCATCCACGGCCAGATGAACGTGGACAAGGTGGACAACATCATGGACGACATCCAGGAGGAGATGGCCACGGCGGACGAGATCGGCCGCGCCATCTCGCAGCCGCTGGGCTCGCAGCTCTACGACGACGACGAGCTCGAGGACGAGCTGCGCGAGATGGAGGAGCTCGAGCTCGAGGAGAAGACGCTGGAGCCCATCGCCGTCACGCCCGCAGAAGCTGCGGTGGCCGCGGCCAGAGCTCCGCCCGCGCCTGTTGCAGCAGCAACTGCAGCGGCCGCCGCCGCTGCGCCTTCGGCCCCGCTCGCTCCTTTAGCGCAGTATAATTTGCCGGACGTGCCAACACACACCGTGGAATCCAACATCAACGTGGTGGGCAACGCGGACGAAGACGAGCTGGAGGCGCTGCGGAAGCTGGAGGCGTCCATGGCGTTGTAGCGCGCTAGACACGCATCAGGTCATAAAGAAACAAAGTGAGCAGTGAGCAGGAGGAAGAAGACTGGACTCGCACATGGTGACGGAACTGCGCGTACTACTATGAGCGAGCTGAGCTTCTTCAGATATGTATGGCAATAAACGGAAATTTGGACACACGACTGACAGACGGGTAATGCTTTGAGTTGGGCAGATACCATGGCTGCACTCGCACTGCACTGCACGTGCAGCCAGCTCTCTCTCCTCTCGTCGCCTTGCTGCCTGCTTCTTTTGAGGCTCCTGTCTGACAGCAGCCTTCTCTCCTGCCTGCCTGCGTTGCATCTATCTCTTGACCCACTGGAATTTCTTACGGGCCTTGGCCTGACCAGCCTTCTTCCTCTCGACCATACGCGGGTCACGCGTGAGCAGTCCCGCCTTCTTGAGCGCCGGGCGCATCTCCGGGTCGAAGTTCTGCAGCGCGCGGGCAATGCCGTGGCGCACGGCGCCAGCCTGTCCCGTCATACCTCCTCCCTTGACCGTGCAGACCACGTCAAAGTAGCCGATCTTCTCAACCGTGGAGAAGGGCTTGAGCACGTCCTCGCGGTGCGTGTCGCGCACGAAGTAGTCAACGAGGTCCTTCTTGTTCACCTTGATGCGGCCCGTGAAGGGCTGCGCGGCGGGCTTGACCCACACGCGGGCCGTGCTGGTTTTGCGGCGGCCCGTGCCGTACGCGCGACCCTTCTCGTCCAGCTTGCGAACGCGCACGATCTTGTTTTTGGCCTCGTGGAAGGCGATGCGGGCCGACTTGGCGCGCATCGCGCGCTCGTCCTCCACGCTCACCATGTTGCGCACGGACTGCAGCCACGTGGGCACGCCCTCCTCCGTGACGGCGTCGATGTCGCCGTCGAAGCCGAACCACTTCTCGCCGTCCTCGGCGCCCCAGCGCTCCTCGTCGAAGTACTCGGCGTTGTGCGCCAGGAACGCGTCGAGGCGGCGCCGCCGCTCGGCCGTGGAGATGCCGTCCTCGTCGATGGGCAGCAGCTCCTCCACCTCGACCTCCTCCTGCTCGTCGTCCGAGTCGCTGTCCGAGTCCGAGTCGCTGTCCGAGTCCGAGTCGCTGTCGCTGTCGTCGTCCTTGGAGGCGAAGAGCTTGGCGGCGTCCGTGTTCTTCTTGTTGCCGGGCTTGTCGCTCAGGAAGCGCGCGCCGGGCACCGACACGGCGTTGAAGGCGGGACGCACAGACGGACACAGCGCACTGGCCGCAGCGGGGGCCGCCGCGCGCGCCACGCGACGCGCCGTCAGCAGCAGCAGCTTCATCGCGAGTAGGTGCGGGGGAATGAGAGGCGTGAAATGGCTCGGCCGGCTATGGTGGTGTGTGGAGGAGAGGAATAACGCCGTGTCATTGGACGAAAAAAAACAAGTATGACGTTGGGGAGGGGAAATGTATGCAACAGGAGAGGATTTGAGGGTGTAGCCATTTTCCATCAACATGCCCCCAGGCTGGGGGTACTTGCGCCTTGCGAGCTTCTTGCCTTTTACTTTATTGATGTCGATTTTTTTCTTAGTGTTTCTGCCTCCGTGCCTCACTTCTCTACATGGTACAGGTCTACAAGGCCGCTCACTCGGCGATGGTCTGAGGCTGCTGCTGGGGCGGCCGCTGCGCCTTCATGACCTCCTGGTAGAGCAGGTCCTTGAGCGTCTGCGGGTCGTACGACACCTGTGCGTAGTCGAACTGGGTGAGCTTCGTCGCTACATCGGCGTGGCACGGCATCTCCAGCTGCGGGTCGCGCCACTGGCTCACGTACGGGTGCTCCAGGGCCTCGGCCGCCGTGATTCGCTTGGCCGGGTCGAACTGCAGCAGCTTGTCCAGCAGGTCCAGTCCGTCCGGGTTGGCCTCCGGGAAGACCTGCGCCCAGTCCACCTTGGGCACCTTCTGGCTCTGGATCAGGAACTGCCGACCAGCGTAGCGACGTGCCACAGGGTTATCGCAGAAGCTGAAGGTCGTGGGCGTGCCCACGATGTCCACAATCACCTTGAGCTGGTCCACGTAGGACGTCCCCGGGAACATAATACGCCGGCCCAGAAGCTCGGCAAAGATGCACCCGATAGACCACATATCGATAGCCTTCGTGTACGCGTTGGCGAGTAGGAGCTCTGGCGCTCGGTACCATCGCGTGACCACGTACTCAGACAGTCCTTCAGCCAGGTCCCGGTCGTTCGCGTGCCGAGCCAGCCCGAAGTCGCAGATCTTGATCCGACAGTCCGAGTTCACGAGGATGTTGCTTGGCTTGATGTCACGGTGCAAGACGTCCGCTGAGTGCAGGTAGTGAATGCCGCACAGCATCTGGTACAAGAAGTACTGCACTTGGTCGTCGCTCAAACTCTCCTTCGAGTGGATAATGCGGCACAGGTCTGTCTCCATGAGCGGCTGGATGATGTATAGATCTTCGAAGTGCTCGTAATCCAATGGCCGCTGCAGTTCGTGCAAGCCCATGAGGCACGGATGTGTGCCGATTTCACTCATGAGCTTGATCTCGCGTAAAGCCAACAGAGCCACCTTCGGATGCCGCAGGAACTGGCCCAGCTTCTTGATCGCGAACGTGCCGCCGTGAACAAAATCGCTCGCTGCGATCACCTCACCGTACGTACCCTTTCCTACGATCTTCACCATTCGGTACTTCTCAGCCAACTGATACCGTACGCCGTTGATGACAAACTGATGCATGACGTCCTCCCCAGGTGGAGAAAACTGCTTGGTGAACGCGCGGAAACTGTTCCGCGTCGACGAGCTTTCGAACGACGCCATCGACGCGAAGGAAGGAGGACCCATACTGCCATCATCTGACCCAATGCTGTCCCGATAGCTGTCCCGGAAGCTTGACGTCGACGACCGCTGCGATACCGACCGATGGGACATGGCGGAGATCGTGATGCCCAGCAGCAATTTACCGAAGAAGCTCTGGTGGTCGTTGGACAGCACGTAGGAGTGCATCTCGCCTACTCTCGACGCATTGCTGTTGGTTTTCCGACGGCTGCGTCGACCCATCAACCGACTGGAAATTGTCCCGCCCGTGGTGGCGAAACTGCTAACACCACTGCTGCCGTTCAAGAAGCTTGCAAGATTCACGTGCGTGCGCGCCACGACCTCGTGGTTCGAGTTGCGGCAGCATTCAATGAGAAGCACCGTGTTGTCATCGCGCGATAGCCGATCAAACTGCAGATACAGCTCCTGCTGGTAGTTGTAGGACCAAGACGCCAGCTCGCTTCCAGATGAATCGCCGGGGATCTCCACAGGGGCGGCAGCTCGAGACTGCGCCTCCGTGTGCCACACGCCTTCAAATTCGTTGGTATCCAGCGAACAGCGTACGAAGAACTCGTCGCCTTGCAACTCGTGCGACCGAACGTCCGTAATTTGGTGCAGATTAATCGAAACCACATAACCACCAACCACCGACTCACGGATACGCTCAGCCAGCGACGGTAGCGTGAGATTCGTCGTGCAGCCAGGGGCTTTGAACACCACGCTGGAGGCCACGACGTCGCCGAAAATCTCCCAGCGGCTAACGCGCCCGTTATCATTCGGCTTGAAGTGCAGTTTGTGCGTCCACTGCTGCATAAACGTAGTTTGGTTGTACCGCACCTGCATGGTTTCCCTCCCAGAGATGACGACCACCCTGTTGCGGTTCCGGGGGGGACGAGACTCGAAATCCGGGGCCTCGTCGTGCTCCTCGTCCTCCTCCATCTGGATGCTCTCGACAATGAACTGCTCCATCTGCACTGACTGGGACAACCTGGAAAAGTACTCGAGCACACCTGCGTATCCACGATACTTGCCTTCAAACGGCACCATGGGCAGGTAGTTGCTACGGAGGATCACGTCTGACTTCAGCAGCGAGAAGAAGCGGAGCAGCGCGTGGTCCATCGGCGCGACCACGTTCGTCTTGGCCATGGGTTGGTTGGGCGTGACCGGCATGTAGGACGCGGTGGGCTTCTTGCCGCTCGGCAGCGCCAGTGTGAGACTCGATCTGTCCGTGTCCTCGGACGATCCGACGCCCGGAGTACCCGGTCCGGTTGCGGACGGCGAGGGAGGCACATCCATCCTCACTCCCCCTTCATCGGCCGACACGCGCGCACACAGAGCCGCGTAGAAGTACTCGTAGCCCGTGTAAAAGTCCACCACGTTGGTCCGAAGGCGCTGCACGGCCGGCCGCATGTGCCCCGCGAGGTCATAGTCCGCGATGGCGTTGGCCACGAACTGCAGCCACACGTGCTTGCTGGCCTCCGAGTTGGTGCGGAAGTGCAGCTGGTGGCCCTTGTGCGTGGCCATGGTGAACCTGAAGGAGGACTCGGAGTCTACGGTCGCTGCTGACGACGGGCTCGTAGCGGCCGCCGCCGCGTCGACCGCAACCTCCGGTTGCGAGCCAGCACCGGCGACGGGTGTGGAGGCGGCAGAGCCCGTCTGGCCGGAGCTGCCCCCGGCCGGGGTCTCCTCCACGTCCCACGCCTTGACGAGCGACACGCGCTCCGAGAAGCCGAACTTGCCCTTCTTGATCTTGGACTTGGCGTTCTGGCGGCGCGCGTCCTCCTCCGACAGGTAGCAGTACAGCGAGCGGCCGCGCAGCACGAAGTAGTACGTCTCCCAGTGCTTGAGCCAGTCGCTGCGCTTCTGCAGGTAGCCCTCCCAGTGGAAGCGCAGCGGCACGTCGTTCGGCACGGCGCGCGCACCAGGTGTGGGCGTGGCCAGGCTGCGCGCGTGGCTCGCGGAGGCCGGAGAGATGGACACCGACGACGCGGAGGACGCGCGCGACTTGGAGGTCGACAGGAGCAGCTCGCCCGCGGCTGCAGTCGACGCAGACCGCAGCGACATGCTCGGGATCTGTGTCATCACGAGCGCTCAATACTGTCTAGGGCGAAGGCAGTTGCTGAACCCACGCTGAATGGGCCAATCGGCGCGTGAGTTTCTTAAATAAACGATAAGACTGCAAGCACAAAAAATAAGAAACAGGTGACCCGGGGTTTATTCTACTGGTACAGTAGAGACGCCTGGGCAGGGCAAACACTTGTCACCACTATCACCAGACTGCGATCCCATGTGTTTTTCTCGTCTTGTAATCTGACGGAGCGTTACAGTATCACCAAGCTAACGCAAGCCATGTTGGTGGTTGTGCCGTGGTCTGCACATGACGATAGCACTCACACGGCACTGACCGAGAGGAATTTCCGTAAGTCAGTAAATACTACTGAGATTTTGTGTTGGGATTGGAAAATAGTATTCTGCACAACTGCTTCTGGATTACTATTTTCGAACATCAGTAGTTCTGGGATGTCATCAGTATTTCTAAACAAGTCATTATCAGTCGTGCTGTGTTGTCTAAACCACTACGAGATTACAATATTACAATATAGCAATAGTACGTGTATAAGTGCGTATATTTTTTTATTTTTCACTCTTAACGCCAGTCGCACTCGGAGTGAGCACTGCATCTACTCGTGAACATAAGTGCGTATATTGCAGCTTCGCAGTTGAAGCAGTGCTTCAGTTCACAGATTATTTACTATGTAATGGAGGCTGTACTGGGGCATAGTTATCCCGCAGTCCCAAATATTTCTATGGTTTTCTCATGGGTACAACTAATTAATAACTGCAAAAAAACATAGCCCTTGTAGTGGGATTTAGGATAGGCCAAACTGTTACACACATTTTCAATTCGTCGAATCGGTTATCGCCCAACACAAAGAGCAGTTGAAAATATGATGTCCTGTTGGGTCATTTGAATTATAATACGAAGTTCTAGAGTTGTGAGTATTGAATAGAGGCGGCATTGACAGAGGACTGCTCTCCGCTAGCCCCCCATTTGATTGCAGCATTCGCTGTAGACTCTGTAACACCGAAGCAGTTCTAGAAACAGGTTAGTGGCTATCAGAGGCATTCAGAGCTCATTCGAACATAGTAGGTATTACAGGTTCGAAATAGTCATAGGGCACGATAATTACTACTAAAAAGTACCGATGTCTTACAACTCTAAAACTATAGGCAGTAAAACGCGGGGTTCTAACGCACACACCAACAATAGGAGTTAACTGCACATGGCGGTATGGTAACTCGCTTAGCTAAAATGCTCGTCTAGTTACAATTGCGCGGCAGGTATGTATGAACGTCCACCGCCTGGTGTGCGATCCAGCATTTGATGTCTGTACCTTTTAAGGCAATATGTTGTACTGCGGGTTGTTATTCTGTCTACTACTCAGGGGAGAGTCCGAGTGCATTTTGATTAGCTCTATTTGCGGTAAAATGAGAACTCAGTCCAGAACACATACGAGTATCGAAATTCTCAACGAGAGCGATTACATAGTGTTTTTTTTTCATGTTCTAATAGATGCAGAATGTAAAAATAACATTACCACCGATACATGTCAAGATTGCAATATCCCCCCGCTAGGCCTTGCTTGGCGTGGTTCGTCAGGCACACGTGCTCGTACGAGCAGGTGCTAGTCAAACAGCTACACACTGTCGAGGTAGTGAAGGCCAGTCACGACTAGCGCCAACACGGAGGCCAAGAGCACGTGCTCAGCTTAATGTATAGTAGTGCAGTACTACATGTATTAATAATACTATAGCTGAATACTAACTCGTCGGAAAAGTACTGATCAGTAGTCTTCCTGGAACAAATCCAAATCTGCAAATCTCAGTAGTATTTACTGACTTATGGAAATTCCTCCACTGACCGATGTTTTTTTTGGGAACTGGCAGCAAAACGTGCCAAATCGCTTGTGTATACAGTGCAAATAGTTTGATCGAGTCGATATCTTCACTAGGCACATCGGTACTGAAGCGCTTTCAAAACTCTGTATTAATACTAGAAAGCGTTCTCTCAGTACAGCCCTGAAATCGCTGGTCATATTGAGAGCACGAACTCCTGGCCGCTGATATGAGAACTTGTCATATCAGCAGTCATCGTTGGACAACACTCGCCGCACCCTGACCGGGATCACCAAGGGTTCTTGCCCTCGTGCATCGCGAATGTGATGCCGAGAAGCAGTGAGCTGGCCTTGTCGACCAACCTCGGAGAAGTCACCGATCTCCAGATCCAGCAACCCGCAGAGCGAGTGAATATCACGAAAGTTTGGTCTAGCTGTGTCCGAGCAGCAACTGTCAAGTAACAGTCGGGCGGCGCCGGTCTCCGATGCAGCTTACAGCCTCTATGGACGACTTCTGCGCCGAGCTCCGGGAAGAACTTCTGTTTGCCCTCGTCTATTGCTATTCTGCTACAGGGCGCATGACCCACCGCGAACTGTGCAGACCGAGGAGACCGTGACTATGATCATCTCGAGTGCCCCACACACGAACGGACGGCAGCTCAACGCTGCGTGGTGATGCAAATCTGAAGTTGAAGTGTCCAAATTGGACCAAATTGACCGTCAAAATAACGTTAAGATATATTGTGGCTTTCATCCGTTTTGGCAAATCGGGTGGTCCAAGATCCGATATATCGGGCCCGATTTGCTGGAGGGCTCCGATTTAGCAGGAGGGGCTGAGGGAAGCAAACTATATCTGGACCGATTTGCGTCTGGGGTCTGCGAGTTGCGATTCGCAACTTGCGAAGCAGGGGCCAGAAATGCCGCTTTTCGCCGGCAAAAGGGACCGCCGCGAAAACATGTCTGGGACCCTCTCAGATCAGCGTGGCACGGAGTTGTAGCGGCCGTAGATGTTCACACAGGTGATTTAGATGGCCATAGTGCTACGAAGTGGCTATATACAGTGTACTATTGTCCCCAATGTCTTGCAGTTCTAATGCGTCATGAGATGTGGAGAGGTATGTCCAACTTGGAATGCCTCCCCTTTGAGTCTTATGCTACTGGACGCCTACCAGATATACATTAACGGGCTGTCATACCTGCAGCAGATATGACAGGGCTTAAAAAGATATATGTTGACATAGCGCTCAAAATCTCCACCGCAATTGTCGTACATGCGTCACTTGTGTCCGCTTGATATCGCCCTGAATCAGGCGGCTTGATAGACGCTTGCTGGGCTTTAAGAAAGTACCCGTCATTTCGTTCCGGACACCGCCGACGCTGCATCCCTTCTAAATTTCACCAGTTTCGAATTTGGCGCGCGTCGGACACAAGCGCCGGAGCGATGGCCGCAGAGGATGTCGATGCGATGCTGGTGCTGGCTAGCGCCTTCGTCGAGCAGGAGGAGACGCTGCACGAGGTGCGCAGGGAGGTGTACGACAAGCTCGTGGAAGAGAAGTGGAGGATCGCCATGCGGACCAGGCACTACCTGACCACCCAGTGCCTGGACACGCCCTGCGACTCCGCGTGGATGATGTTGTACACGCGCGGAAGCGACATCAACTTCCTAAACGCGACGAGCTTTACCAGGTGCGACCCTACTTACTATCTGAAGTTGCTGCGCTATATCTAATTCATGCATGCTTTCAGGTCGGCTTTCCACCAACTACTGCGGCGCTTCAGCCGCTTTTACTATATCCCACGCAGCACGGCACGCGGGCGGCCCCCGAAGCTCCGACACTACCACCAGATCCTGGGCCTGGTGCTGTGCTTCTACGTCGGGTCGATGGAGCAGAGCTCCCTGTGTATGATGTTTGGGGCTCCGCCGAGCACCATATCGAGGACGCTACGCCGCGCCGAGGAAGCGCTGTCGCTGGCGCTAAAAGGCTACGCTCCTGCCAGAATCTCTTGGCCCTCGCCTGCTCGCCAAGCCGAACTCGCAAAGCTTGTGGAAGCCCGCGAGCCGCTTCTCAAACACACATTCGGCTTCATTGATGGGAAGAACTTAAGGGTGAGTTGTAGTTTGCAAAATGTTACTTGCTATGATAGAATGTTAACATCAATGATATTGTAGGTTCAGCAGCCGTCGAATGCGGACTTGCAGAACGCCATGTATAACGGGTGGTTGCACACCGTTTTCGTGACTGGCACAATCTGCTTCGCAGTCGACGGCTGCATCATTTGGTGTAAGCACAATTGCCCCGGGTCGTGGAACGACTCCGACACCTCCTTGGGCTTCCGTTCCAAGTTGCTCGACCCTACCCTCTGCCCGGACACACGTATGGACGTGGTGTCGGACTCGGCCTTCCCGTGTTCGACCAGCATGGTCGGTCGCATCCTGACTCCTCTCAAAGATGGCGATCTCGAGAGGATTCTCCCGTCGCTGAGAAGCTCCGCGCGGACGCTTCATAACGCCATCACGTCCGTGAGGCAGGCAGCGGAGTGGGGCATGGGGAGCATGCAAAAGGTGTACAGCCGCCTGAACCTCCCCCTGCCGTATGACCCCGAGCTTCGTGGGCACCGGATCAACAACATCTTCAGAATGGCTAACTATCGCGTCCGCACGGTCGGCATCTCGCAGATACGCACGACGTTTTCAGGCGAGATGGAGCTATCCAGCGAGTAGGGTGTCGAACTAGCCGTGCTTGTACTGCATGCAACAATACATTTTTCTTTGCCGTTGAATTGAGCTGCTTCATTATCTCGATGTTGCTGGCAGCAGCGTGCTGCAAACGTTTGCGACGGAGAGCCGAACTCGATGCTCGTGCGTCTTGCACTTGACTTCACAGAGATATGTACGCAGCACGAGAAGTACATGTGATGATGAAGGCGCTAGAAGATCACGTAACCCATGACGGACACGCTAGCGGATCATGAACAACATGTTTGATTTGAGGCATAGTGGTAAGTGACAAGTATATAGTAACTAGAACGTGAATGATAGCCTCACTTCGAAGAGCATGCGCGCCTTCCGCTCACGCCTTCTTAGTCAGTGCGCCGATCAATATGAGCAGCTCTTGAGTGCGGGCGCGCGCATCTTCGCGCTCACGGCGCGCACGGTCCTCTCTCTCCAGCTTCTCCTCACGGCGGCGCGCCTCAGCTTCAGCCTTGGCTTCCAGAAGGCGGGCCTCGTTGGCCGCCTTTTCGTCGCGGTGGCGCTGATCTTCCTCGGCGCGACGGGCGTCAGCCTTCCGCTCGATCTCTTCGCGGAGCAGCAGAATCGTCTCGAGGATGCCTCCTCGCATGTTGCTGGCGTTGTTTTCAAGGCCATCCAGCTTTGTCTTGAGAGCTGTTGTTGCCTTCATGGCACGGGTGTGCTTAGCTTTGGCGTAGCTAGCTTCCGCTGTGTCTTTGTCTTCTTCATGAGCACGCTTGGCGCCCACCGCGTCGCGAAAGCCGGCCAAGTCCACGCCTCCGAGACGGTTCGACGTCTTGTGGAGCTTGGGGTACTTGGCCGCTTCGGCGGCATCGTGGTTGGTGGCAGCGGCGGCACCTTGAGTCGATGGCTATCACTACTGGGGGCAGTAACAGCCGCCTTACGTGGTGGCGGCAGCCCTCCCGAGCCAGCACGACGTGTACTTGGCGCTGCTCGGACAGGAGCAGGACGCGGCGTGCGTGCAAGCTCGTCCAGATCATCGGTGGTCAGCGGCGACGAGAGCAAGTCTTGGAACGCGCCTCGGCTCGATGAGCGGCTGGAAGCCGTCGACTCGTCCTCGGCCGACTCGTCGGAGCCCGGCGACTCGCCGCAGTCGGACCTGCCCACAGTGGCGGCAGTGGGCACTCCCAAACCTTCGCCCTCGCCGTCGCCGCACTCGTAGAAGCTGTCGTCCGGGTCGACTTCAAAGCAGAAGTCGGGCTGGTCGTTGTCGGCCTCGTCGTCCATCTCCACGACGTTGGCCTTGTCGTCGATGGCACGCTTGACCTCCTTGGCTTTCTTGATGAGCGGGGGGGGGGGGGTCTCCTGCACGCCGGTCGGCTTCCGGGTGCTGTGAAGCACCTTGAACTTACGCCGTAAGCTCTCGAAGTCTCGCTCGGGCGAGCCTCGAGGCCTGTTGGCGTTGTACGTCATAGCGAGGCGTTCCCACTCGTCCCTGCCGAGCGGCAGCATCTTCTTGACGAGCGTGAGGAGGCGGTCGACATCGGCCGTCGAGTAGTTGGTGGTTCCAGAGTGCTTGGGCATCTACACACACAGACGAATCAATAAAAAGTCAGACACGCTGCTCATTGCCACGTTGGACCGTGTTGGCGCGGCGTACCGGGAGTGGTGGGCGGAGGCGAGGCGGCGGAGACGCGCTTGGGAGGGGAGAACTGGTAAAACCAGAAGTGAGAGACGACGACAGCTTCGCCGCGGCGGCAGCTTGCCAGGGCGATGCCTTCGCCGCCACCAGTTCGCATCGATCTTGAAAGGATGCTAGTAGCTCACAACTTCAACGCTGGCGCGCGAAATCTGCGCGCGCAATTAGCAAGTCAGTGTACGTGAAAACTTCGAACGAAGATGAGTCCATCAACCCGTCGTTTGGCGCGAACCTTGGCGCCAGTTTTTCATGCTTCCCTGCTTGTTGCTAGCCTGCAGCTACTTTGCACTCACGGCAACCACCATCAACAACCGCACAGCAATAGGTTATCTCAATGCAATTCATTTGTTCACAACACGCTTACCTACATAACTACACCTCCTCCACTTCGCTCCCTCCCCCTTCTCGCTGGTCTCTCTCTCTTCACCTTGCTTGCTCTCTCGTCCTGCTCACTCTTTGGCCCTCTCACGGGTCTTGGTCGTCTTGAATGTTGCGGTGGCGACAGCCATCTAGCCCACAGTGGCAAACAAACCACAAGTCGTCGCCATAGTCGACTGTCACCTCCTCGCCGCGGTGGATGTCTTGCGTCGACGCCACGACCACGGTGGTACGGCGGCCGTTGGCCACTTCCACGAACTTCGCCACCGGTTGGCACGAGTGGTTTACGAAGCGCATCAGCCCTCCCATGTTCTCGGCGTTGATCGCCACGCAGACTGGGAACGTCGGTCGCTCTGGCCGCTGCCTCATCACCAAGCGGTAGCCGCTATTGCGCGGTCGGGTCGTGCGCGAAACACTCAAGTGCTCCATCTCGCCGAGGTATTGCCCCAGCACTTCGCCCGCTTCGATGTCCTCGCCAGCGACCACGCCCAACGACCATGTGCGCACGTTCCTCCCTAGATACACCTTGCTCGACTCGGCCAGCGCGTTGCCACAGAGCCCCCCCCCCCCCGTACGGGCAGCAGTTGATATTGCAGTAGAGATGCATTAGCGAATTGCGGCAGGAGTCCACACGGCACGGCAATGGGCAGTCGCACCACCCAAAGTGAGGCACCGACGGAAATACCGTCGCGAGCGGGTTGAACTGCTCGCGAAGCTGAATCACGCGGTGCGGCCAGTGCGCTGGAATGAACCGATCCCGTGACCGCGGCCCCCGTAGTTGCGTCCGAGGCGATCCGTCCGCAGTGACTCGCATCGCCCCGCGTGGGTTGATGACGGGTCGGGCATCGCGCTGAGGCACCGACTGCCGGCGAGCGTAAGGCGCGGCAGCTTCACGACGCGCACGACGGCCCTCGTGGCGAGGCTGAAGCGCCGCTAGGGATCTCGGCGGCGTCTCCAGGAGCACCGGCGACGACGTGGTGGGGCTGGCGTACGGGCGGCTGGACACCGGTTCTCTCTGGCGGTAGCCACGGAGGCGTTGCTGTGCCCGTAGCGCTGGCGGACTCGCTGGCGTCTTCGATGCGGCGCTTGCTGTCGCGGTCGTACTGGTGGCTGGGCTGGATGTTCGGCGGCGTGTTCTCTTCGTCCTCGCTGGACGTGTCATTGATGCACCGACGCCGCCAGTGAACGGCGGAGTGGGTTAAGCGCACCATTGTCCCTGCAATCAAACACGAGGTGAGTCCTCTCATAGAGAAGTGCATACAAAGCCATCAACCACGCTCACCTTTCGAAGTGTTGGCTGCTGTCGACTTCGCGCCGCCGGCGGCAAATTCGCAGCTTAGCGTCTTTTCGATTTGGCGGAAGATATATGATCATCGATATGCCCGTAGAGTGAAGGATGCATATGTTAGAATGATGGTCAGCATAAAGTATACTAACAACAAGACAAAACTTTATGATGGCTACACGGCATATATCTAGGGGTAGGGCAGTTTATCGAGACGATATCTGCGTCCCGCGAGATCTATGCGCGTATATGACGCTGCATATCAGCTGTAAGTATGACAGCCCCTTAATGTATATCTGGTAGGCGTGCACTAACTCAGGTCAGATATAGCTAAATTGGACTAACCGATCATGTGGGAGCTCCATTTTATATAAATCGGACTCCGAGATAACACGTCAAATCAGGCGGCAAAATAGTTGAATACCACAATAATATATAAGCTCAAAATGGACCAGAGACCAAACTGGACTAAAATCTATACTCTCTTCTTTTTACAGCAAATTCCTCAGAAAGTCTTCTTTCATCTTGACGCGATGAGCCGCAAGCGCGAGTGCGAGTGGAGCGAGACCCCGCGGCTACCTGCGTACGAGAGCGACACATCCACATCCACGGATGCGCCTGACAGCAGCTCGGAGGGAGGAGAGGCCATCGAGAACGACATGAAGCGGCTGCGCGTCGCCTACAACTACGACGGTACAATACCTCCTTGCTGCACTTGATAGAGGCCCCGAGTTGAACCTAGCATTTGTATTGTAACTATCTATTTGCAGGTGCTCACGGCGTGCGATGGGCGGGTGAGGCCACCGCCATGGACACGGAAATGGAGGTGCCGCGAGCCCGAGCGGTGCGCAACGACTACGCGGAAGCCAACGCAATGCTACGCGAATTCCACTACCTGCGGCAACTGCGCAAGTTCCAAGCGGAGCGCGGCCGCGCGCGTGCCAGCTACTTGGAGCGGCATGAGGAGGACGTCACGATGGCACAGGAACCGCGGGTATAGGCCTCTATGTTGATAAGAATCCACCTTATTATTTTAAAAACTCGTTAAAATGAAGAGCTGCAAGTTGCAGCTCCTCGCAGCCTGCAACAGTCGTCCAAGTGACGATACCTTTTGCTCAGCAATGGTGATCGAATGGTGAGTCACAGTGACGGGCTCTATCAGCTCACGATGCCCCAGACTTGCACGACTGTAGCAACGACTGCAAAGCAAAGGCTGTAGTTCGAATGGAATATATTGGTTGTGCGTGCGGCACTAACTGTCGACACGAAGTTTCCCTCCCTGTCTAGAGATCTACAGCAGATCGATAACTACTTACGCTATGGAACACGAAGCTACAGTGCTTGCGTTAAACAGCACAGCGAACCCGGTCTGCCTGCCTGCTTAGGGTAGCTCCGACGTCGGCAGGTTGGCGGCGAACTCGCGCTCCTTCTCGAACAGAGCCGACGACAGGTAACGCTCACCGAAGCTGGGCAGGATAGTCACGATGAGCTTGTCCTTGTTCTCCGGGCGCTTGGCCAGCTCCAGACTGGCTACGACCGCGGCGCCCGACGACGGGCCGACAAGGATGCCCTCCTCGAGAGCCAGGCGCTTGGCCATGGCGAAGGCGTCCGGGCTGCTGGCCGTGATGACCTCGTCGATCAGGTCGCGCTCGAGCACGCGCGGCACGAAGCCGGCGCCGATGCCCTGGATCTTGTGGGGCGCGGGGTTGCCGCCCGACAGCACGGGGCTCTCCTCGGGCTCCACAGCGATGATCTTGACACTGGGCTTCTTGGGCTTCAGGTAACTGGCCGTGCCCGTGAGGGTGCCGCCCGTGCCCACGCCGGCCACGAAGAAGTCCACCTGTCCGTCCGTGTCGCGCCAGACCTCGGGGCCCGTGGTCTCGAAGTGGATCTTGGGGTTGGCCGGGTTGTCGAACTGGCCCAGGGTCAGAGCCTTGCCGGCCTCCTTCTTGACCATGTCCTCAGCCTTGGCCACAGCGCCAGTCATGCCCTTGGCGCCGGGCGTCAGCACGACGTTGCAGCCGAAAGACTTGAGCAGGATACGGCGCTCCATCGACATGGTGTCGGGCATCACCAGCGTCAGCTTGTAGCCGCGCACGGCCGACGCGAAGGCCAGACCGATACCGGTGTTGCCACTGGTGGGCTCGATGATGTGCGTGTCCTTGGTGAGACGGCCGCTCTTCTCGGCGTCCAGGATCATGCTCAGACCGATGCGGTCCTTCACCGAGGCGCAGGGCTCCATGAACTCGCACTTGACGGCGATCTTGGCGTGGCAGCCCTCGGTCACGCGGTTCAGGTACACGAGCGGCGTGTTGCCGATGAGCTCCGTCATGTCCTTGGCGATGTGGAGCGAGCGCGCGTTGCGCAGCATGGCGCGGCGGCCGGCGATCAGCGAGCGGGCGAGCATTGCGGTGGGGAAGGAAGGAGGGCGGAGGTGTGTCCGGAACGCCGCGGGTTCAAGAATGATGAGGCAGGTGATGGATCGCCCAAACGTACGTACGCCACACATGCCACGAAGGACTCACAGAGGAAATGTATTGGTCTGATCGGACCAATGGGAGAGCGGCGCACTTCAACTTTTGTGAATTTTAGGTAAGGCGGCGCGCGATTGGTGAATATTGACGTCGAGGCTAGGGGTGCATCGCAATCTACTGAGACCGAGTGAAAGTGAAGAGACTGGCCGTTCCAGGCCAAAACTGCTTCGGCGGCAGGGACACGCTGTCCACCGAGACGCCTTCAACATGGTCCACAGAGCATGTCTGTCCGTCGACTGCGAGGTCTTTCGGCTGGCAGCGCTGTCTTTACAAGACTTTTTTGCGTCGCTTGGATCCGAACTTCACAGCCAATCAAACGCGCGGATCCAAGCAACTTCAACTTGTGATTTGCAACGGTTTTATTCGTCTCCTTGGTCTCAACTTTCTCGTCTCATGCAGCGCAGAGAACGATCGCTCTTCACATGTCAATGGGGGGGGGGGTCTCATTGCGTTGCTGGCGCATGTAGTGGCAACTTGCTGGTTCTACCTGTTACAAGTTGCAACAAGCCACAATCCAGACAGATAGTCCATTCGGGTCGAATCTTCCCTTCGGCCTGGCAATGTCGATCCCGTCGGACGCACGCCACGCCCGAAGAGGTCGCGCTCTACTCTACTAGTCGAGAGCGATAAGATGAGAGACGCAAGCCCACGTGTATTTAGGAAAAATACCGACACTAGTGTGCTCTACTCCTCTAGATCTGTCACTACTTACAATATCACAAAACATGGAGGAACCGAGGGAATCATCACCTCGGCACCTGCATGCTTGAAGTCTCCGCGGTTATACGACTTAGGCCGCGAGCTCCGACGTCTGCAGGTTGGCAGCGTACTCACGCTCCTTCTCGAACAGTGCCGACGACAGGTAACGCTCGCCGAAGCTGGGCAGGATAGCCACAATCAGCTTGCCGGCGTTCTCGGGGCGCTGGGCAACCTTGATGCTAGCAGCCACGGCGGCACCCGACGAGGGGCCAACCAGGATGCCCTCCTCGAGAGCAAGGCGCTTGGACATAGCAAATGCCTCAGCACTGTTGGCAGTCACGACTTCGTCGATCAGGTCGGTCTCAAGGACCTTGGGCACGAAGCCAGCGCCAATGCCCTGGATCTTGTGCGGGCCCGACTTGCCACCAGACAGCACGGGGCTCTCCTCGGGCTCCACGGCGATGACCTTCAGGGTGTCCTTCTTCGGCTTGAGGTAGCGGCTGGTGCCCGTCAGGGTACCGCCAGTGCCGACGCCAGCAATGAAGATGTCGACTTCGCCGTCGGTGTCACGCCAGATCTCCGGGCCGGTGGTCTCGAAGTGGATCTGCGGGTTGGCCGGGTTGTCGAACTGGCCGAGCGACAGGGCCTTGCCCGGCTCCTTGGCCACGAGCTCGTTGGCCTTGGCCACGGCACCCGTCATGCCCTTAGCACCAGGGGTCAGGACCACATCGCAGCCGAAGGACTTGAGCAGGATACGGCGCTCCATCGACATGGTGTCGGGCATCACCAGCGTCAGCTTGTAGCCGCGCACGGCCGACGCGAAGGCCAGACCGATGCCGGTGTTGCCACTGGTGGGCTCGATGATGTGCGTGTCCTTGGTGAGACGGCCGCTCTTCTCGGCGTCCAGGATCATGCTCAGACCGATGCGGTCCTTCACCGAGGCGCAGGGCTCCATGAACTCGCACTTGACGGCGATCTTGGCGTGGCAGCCCTCGGTCACGCGGTTCAGGTAGACCAGCGGTGTGTTGCCGATGAGGGCGGTCATGTCCTTGGCGATGTTGGGGGCCATCTTGAGCGGATGAAGGGGGCGGGGCGGGTGTTGGGCACGGCGCGGATTGGAGAGTGAGAGCTCGGTGAGCTTTTGCGCAGCTGGGTGCAAGTGTGACGTAGGATGGCCCGGTTTTGTTGAGATATCCACGAAGTGATACCAAGCACCGACATTGGTCGATATTATTGGCGAATCCCGGCGCCTCCAAAGTTGAAGTGGTCCGCTGCGCGCTGCTGATTGGCTGCAGGCCGAAGGTATGCGCTGGTCGACCATCACCGCAGATTTGCATCGCGTTTGACCAGCAATCGCGCCCTCAAGCTGCACCGCTCCAGCCTGGGCGGAGCTACAAGCTAGTAAGGCACTGCACACCGCTCCAGCCTGGGGAAGCTACAAGTTTGCAAGACACTGCACACAGCTCCAGCCTGGGGGCAGGTTGGACGTGGGCAGGCTGACCGCCGTTCGCGGAAACTGGACAGCATGGCATGCCGACAACAGCTCGACAACCAGCCGCGTTGACCGTAGTGAGCGAGTTCCCTTCGGAGCGTTGGCAATGATGCCTGGCCGGAAAATCTTCGGTACGAAACCAGGGCCAATAGGGGGGCTCCGCTGGATAGTACAGCGCTCTCTTCGGGTTCCACGGCCTCGACTTCGAACAGTGGCTCGCGCCCGCCCGCGATGGCCCCTCGTCGTGTCGAGGAGGATCTGTGGATTGGCTGGGTTGAAGAACTATGTGAGCATCAGCGCCATATCCAATTTCTGCGCCCGTGTAGACCCTTTCGGCTTGTGTGAGGACTAGGTTTCGCCGAATGCAGCGCTTGGGCAACATGGACTCTTGCCTGCATGCACCCTCGAATGGCCGCTGAAGCGGCGAGCACGGAGCTCAGTCAGGTTATTGGCATTCTGAAGCGAGCAAGCTCCATGCTGCGACTGGGGCGAAGAAGCATCTTGAGCAGGCGTCGACGAGGTTGACTGGGAAAAGAAGTCCTGGGTGCGTTAGCGCGCTGATGCCCAAGCTGCTTCCTGAGCGGGTCGTCCGCCAGGTACTGACAATGTTGTACAAGACTCCAACCCGCAGTGGAACGGCTGCAAGCACTTGCTAGACGGCGAGATGGTACACGTCAACTTCAACACGGACTGCAGGGCGCTTAATGCGCTCCAAGTGACACTGCGCTGCTGTCGGAAACATCGTGCTCCCAGATTGGCTGCACTACCTCGAACGAACGAGGGAAAACAGCGTCCTGCTTTAGTTTGGCCACTGTAGACTTGGTAGCAACTACGCCCCACCACCATTTCTTCTTCATAAACTCTGCATTACTGCGTTCTGCATCATTATACTTTCTCTTCTTGCACCGAGCGAGCGAGCCCGAATGCACGAAAATTCACCTATACAAACAGCGCTATTCCAAATACCGACGCTTGACCGTAAGCCGGCCGCTCTCCGGATTTAGATATCCTCGGATGAGGAACCGGCCGAAGCGGTTTTTACCCTTGCCAAGCACAGTATAGCGACTGGCTGCTGGTTCCTCGTCGTCACTGTCACTGTCGTAGCCGTCCATGTCCTCGTCCTCATTCTCTTCATCCGACGGCGGCATGGGCAAAAACTGCAAGTCCACTTGATCTTCTCGGATCTTGACCAACGTCCCGTTGAACTGACGCAGCTTAAAGAACCCTGCGTACTTGCCGGAAACTGGACGCTTGTCGTCCCTGCGACGTGATTGAGGAACGCGAGTGCGCGAAGTGTACTCGAACGGGCTAACGCTCTCGATATTGGCAAATGCGTCCTCGCTGAAGCCCCAGTTCCCCACAAAGCACGCACGTCGATTGTTGCGCACAGCATAGGAACCTCTGAGAATCGGATCCGCCGCGTCCGTCTCAAAAACGTCGAACTCCGCTGGAATAGTTGGCGGCGGAATCTTGCGCTTGCGCTTAGGACGTCTCTGGGAAGACTCGGGATCTGCATGACGCGACCGCTTTTGCTTCTTGTACTTCAGAAGCTTGCGTGGACCGGTACCCACTGGCGCCTGCCGCTTCTTCAGTACACGACGCACATGCTCATCTTCCGACGCGGAGCTTGCACTGCTGCTGGAGGAAGACGATGACGAGGATGATGACCCAGATGAAGCAGAGCTCGAGCTGCTGCTACTGCTACCTTTGCTGGAATTAATGACAAGCATGTCCCCACTACCGTCACTGAGGTGGTCAACGTTATTATCACCAGGAGACTGTGTGACGCCCGTCAGATCGATGGCATCACCAAATATCACGTCGTCGGTGGTTTCTGATAAGTCCAGCACGGAGGGCGCTTCAATTGCGACCCCCTCGTCGTCATCGTCGTCCCCGTCAAACCATTGGTACTCACGGTTCTTTGTCGGTTCGGCTTCTACGTCAGCATCTGCACCATCATCATGCTCTGGAAGTAGAACATGGTCATCGCCTTGGTGCGCCTCGAGAAGTTCAAACGCCTCGTCAGCACTTAGGTGAGGCATATTCGGGCTGCTGAGCATCTTGGGACTACTGTGCATCTTTGGGCTGCTGAGTAACTTTACAGACTCTGCATCCACAGATACAGTATCATCCAAGAACTCCACCACGTTATCCACAAGCGAGTGAACAATCTGCCCCACCACTTCGGTCACCTCCACCACCCTTAGTCGAGGCGCTGCATCATTCGTCCTCTGCTGTGCGTTGTCTGCGTGCGTCTCGGTCGCATCACTTGAAGTCATCTCAACGTCTTCACTTGCACTCGTGATATCTCCGTGTTTGTCACTTGGAGCAGCACTTTCCCTCAGGTCCTGAGGGCTAGCTGATCCTTCAACCTTTCCAACTTCCTCCACGATATCTCCCTTCGAAACACTCGTGACCTCCTTCTGCTCGCAGACGACCTCCACGGCGATCGTCGTCTCCTCCGTTGTCGTTTTTCCAGCCAGGTTACCTTCAGCAACTGTAGATCTGGTCTTTTCATCCAACTGCATCATAGGTGCACCACATTTCTCGCTCCCATCCACCTCCATAGCAACAACGGTCTCCTTCAAAGTAGCAGCGACATCAACAATAGTCTCCTCCGTCGCACCTTGACCAACTCCAACTTCCACCAGCTTCTCAATAGTCTCCGAAGGTTCTTCCGTCGATCTCTTCTTCTCTGCACCAACTTCAACGTGCGCCACCGACTGCTCAGACGCCAACGTGTCTTCCTGTTGTTCAAGTCCTTCAGTGTCCACGTCCACAGGCACGGGCGCGTCCTCCAGAGCCACTGGATCCGCCGTCTTTCCGTCGGTATCTTTGTCAGTGCCTGCTGCTGCCGGATCTGCGCTCACGCTGCCAACCGAGACAACATCAGGTAGCTGCTTGGGCGGTGCATCTTCTGAACCTGTTGCGATCTCCGTGTTTGCCTTGTTCATCGACGTATGGCTGCTTTTCTCGGTATCCAACTCACTTGAAGCCTGTTCTCGACCCTTCTCGACGTCATTGCAAAGCGGTTTCTGCGCCGATTTGGACGAAACTTGGTTGGCCATATGCGCCGCATTCTCGCTCGTCGGAGAGGCCGCCTGTGGGCGCTGCTGGTGCTCTTCCGCCGCCGCCATGCTCACATACCCCGAGGCCGCCGCTGCTTTTCCTGCGTTGGATCCGCCGCTTCTTTTTTTCTTTCTGTAGCCACTCGCCTCTCAAAAACAAGATCGTACCTAAGCGAAAGTCGGTCCATGATTCGTCGAACATACTTGCTGCATCGCGATTGGCTGAAATAGCTCGTCGGGGCGACCACTGGCTGGCCGGTGTCACTCGGTAATTCGCCTCCGGAGGAGCTAAGTACTTACGTCGCCATGATCGTCCCTGTGCGCTGCTTCACGTGCGGCAAGGTGCTGGCCAACAAGTGGGAGACGTACCTGGGCCTGCTGCGCGCCGACTACACGGAGCGCGACGCGCTGGACGAGCTTTCGCTCAAGCGCTACTGCTGCCGCCGCATGATGCTCACGCACGTGGACCTGATCGAGAAGCTGCTGCACTACAACACGGGCGGTACGAGCTCCTGGCTCCTTATATCTGAAGATAAATTGCGGTATATCTGACTATTTACTGGTGCTTTGTCTTTATTTGCTGCAGCCATTGAGAGAGGCGACGACTGAGTGCTGACCAGACCAGACGTCGACGCGTGAGAGCATGGAGACCGAAGAGCTACGGCCGCTCTTGTGACAGTATTATAGTCCTCCTTCCCTACTTTAAATCGCACCCAGCACCATTCATCTTTCTCGACTGTTCAACTTTGCTATCCGAACATTACTCTAACCTCTGTCTCAATATCTCTCAACCTCTGCGCAGCTAGCCAGCCAACCCTGTCGTGAATTCTATATTGTGCGAGTTTAGATGAAGACGAGCTTCTCGATGATGTCCTGCTCGGCGTCGCGAGGCGCGTCGTGCTTGATGAAGCCCCAGTGCCGCAGCGTACAGACCGCTCGAACGAACCGTGCCTTAAAGGCTGCGTCCTCGCTGGCGTCTTTCGCCTTCCTCTTCTTGCTCTTGCTCTTGGATGCAGACTTGGACTCCTCCTTCAGCTCCGCTGCAAAACTCTCATACCACTCGCGAAGACTCAAGCTTGCGCTCGCGCTCTCCTGGTAGAACAAGAAGGCGAGCCCCACGTCGTGCACCCACGAAGTCTTGACGTCTTCGTCGTTGCTGGTGTCGATTTCTTCGCCGATTCCAGCGTCTTGCAGCACGTTGCGAAGGTTGTCGTGGTATTCGAGCCGCAGTCGCTCCTCCAGTACGTTGGCGTCCATCAGCACCGACCAATTTTCTACCAGTGCATTTGCAGGGGATCTTGAACGGGGCGTCGGTGGATGAAGTAACGCAGTGATGAGGCGAGTGGTAAACACCGTCACAAGCTCTTCCCGTAATGCTTCCAACATCTTCGGCGGAGTTTTCTCAGTTCGAGCATAAGCACACAACAGTGCTAGCTCGCCCAACGTCGTTTCGAGGTCGTCGTCGTTCAGTCCAGACGCGCGAAATGACGAACGCCAGTCCTCTATCATCACTGAAAGCGCTGCCCATCGAGTGCAATTCTGAAGCCGTCGAAGGACTTCCATGAAGCGTGGTGCTTCGCCGAGTCGACCCTCGAGCGCTAGCGCCAAGTGCAACACTGCCATTTGCTCCTGCTTCCCGGTATAGTGGCCATTTTCCAAGCTTCCTTCGATGCGCACGTCCAACCATGTACAAGCGGAGCGAAAGCACTGCCAACCCATGCGCCAGCGAGCGTGTCGATGACGCTCATGTAGCAAAGCTTCCTCCAGCACCGTTAGCCAATTCTCCTCACCAGCCCCGGATGGCAAAACTCGTGAAGCTAAGTCCGCCAACTCCAAGGCGCTGCATGGTGCAAGCCACGATGCCAGAGAGGAATCGGACTCAATCGGCTTTCCTTGTGCTTCACGGGTTAAACGCCGGCGTTGACGCCTTACCCAGGTGGAGACACGGTGGGGTAACGGAGTCCCATTAGCCGCTACCAGGATGGGGGATACACCAGGAGAAGACAGACCATCTACAGCCAGCGATAGAAAACTCCAGGGGCAACGCCGGAAATGTGTGAAGAGTAAGAAGCGCAGCGCTAACAAGAGGCGCGGCACGCTCGGTAAGCGGTGATGACGGCTCGCAATAGCTCGTAATACCTCTCCACTGAGAGCAAGGGGCAGTCTTGCTTTCACAACTAACGACTCCAGTACATCGTCAAAGCACTTCCGCGAGTCAACAAGCGAGAAGAACTGCAGCTCGAGGCGGTTAGTCACCGTGAGATCCAAACGTCGGAGCGCCGGTGAAGTTGCAGAGGCCACTCCGATTACGAAGCCCAGCGTGCAGCCTACATATTTCGCTTGATGACTTTCCTGGTGGTGTCGGACGAAGTTCGTCCAGACCTCCAGAAATTCACCTAGCACCTGCTGCGAGAACGCTTCAAGTTGCTCGATACAGAGCAGCAGAAATGGCCGCGGAGAGGGAGAGGACGGTGCTGGCGTTTGAACTTCCGCTTGTACGTCATTTCGCTTGAGTGTATAGTCGCTCTCATGGCTAAAGATGCGCTGCTTGACAGTTTTCCGTCGTTCCCGGACAACCTCTCGATCAAGTGTGCAGTCCTCCAAAAATTCCGCGTACTGATACAGCACACGCTGCAACATCCGTGCCAACGCCATTTCCGTACTGCCGATATGAACAGTGGTGGGACTATTTGGCCCCGCTTCTGGTGCCACATTGAGCAGTTTTGCCGCTGTCGTTTGGCACGTAGATATTGTGCGCTGCAACCACATTACCGCTTCGTCGTAACACGCGATAGTTTGAATAATCACGGCGTCCTCCTTCTCTTGAACCTCCTTCACTACGGCCAACGCCTCCAGAATCCGAGCTTGCACCAGTTCACCAAGCATAGAGACCCATTCGCGAGCAGTATCCCCACTGTTAGGCGATACCAGTTCATCAATATCACGTTGAATTGCCGTCAGCAGCTTCGACATTGTCCATCGTCCATACGCCACAGACGGCAGCCGCCGTTTTCGCTTCCCCCTTCTTGCTACTTCATCATCGCTGTCGCTACCATCCGAACTCGACTCTGAAAAGAAGCTTGCGTCGCTGTGTGCGTCCTTCTCTTCGTCATCCTGCTGTACCCCGGATGTTGCACTTGCATTCGCCTTCGCTAGCTGCTGCCTCGTCATCCTCTGACCGACACTCCCCGCCCCCAAGGGCGGCTGATCCAAAGGCAGCAGATCGAAATTGTCCACCAAACCCTCCAACCACTTCTCCTCTCTCCTCTTCACCTCACACAACTTGGCCATCCTAGCAGCCAGCCACTCCACAAACCGCCGAGCAGTGGATACGTCGCGTTGCACCGGTACACAGAGCGGGAACGTCCGCCGGAGCTTGTGCGTCAACGGCTCCACCCACAGATCGCTCGACGTGGCGTCTGTTCCAGCAATTACTGCAGCCGTCGGGAATGCGTGGAACTGAGGCAACAACACTGGGGCGTTGAGGTCCCGCAGCCGTCGCCCAGACGGCGACTGTGATACAGCATTGGATCCATTGGCCACCGCCGCCTCGTCGCGCGCGCAGTACTTCTCGAAGAAGCGCAGCACTTGGCTGTAGCTGGTGTCGTTGTTCTTGCGCAGAAGCTCCTGCACGGCGCGGCGCGTCTTCTCGCAGGCGAAGTGGTAGGCGAGCTCTTGGCACACGCTGTACGCCTCCGTGTCGGACTTGAACTGGCGCTGTGAGGCTGCGCGCGAGTCCGATGGAAACGGGAATGGGTACTCAACGGAGGCGCCTCGGTGGGCGGCCGAGTGGCCCGCAGTCAGGCAGCCATGCGGGTACTGGATCGACACGCCCGTGGAGAAGGCCGCCGCCTCCATTGGGCTCGGATAATATGCTGGCGTCGAAGAGGTCCCCGTCCAATCCAATCGGTTGAAGCGTCACTTTCCACCAATCAGCGGTCGTCCTAACGGCCGGGAGCGATTCTCTTCGCCTCAGTATTGCGAAGAGGCACAACCGCCGGCAGCACAAGACCATGAGCTCTACGCGCGTGCAGCGCAGCCACCAGGAGCGCGGAGACGGCGCCGTGCCGCTGTATCCGCTGATCCGGACGTCCAGAGCCTCGGGCAGCGCGCGCACGTCGCGGACAGGGCGCAGAGCCAAGCAGGAGCTGCCCGACGAGCAGAAGAAGGAGCTGCGCGAGGCGTTCGAGCTCTTCGACACGGACAAAGTGGGCTCCATCGACTACCACGAGCTCAAGGTGCTGATGCGCGCGCTGGGCTTCCAGGTGACCAAGCGCGAGGTGCTGGACCTCGTGGAGGACGTGGACGTGCAGCGCAGCGGCCACGTGGACTTCAACGACTACATGGAGATCAGTAAGGCGCTTGAGATGAAGAAGCGCCGGCTGTGGGTGCTGTAGCTGACGAGTGTGTGGCTGTGTTACTCTTGCAGTGCGGCGGAAGGTGCTGGCACGAGATCCGGACGAGGAGATTGCGCGGGTAGGACGCGTGGGCCGCTCGCCGCACGACCCCACCAACTCGGACACAGACACGGACTTGGAGTCGGACTGACTGTGCCGCTTGCCTCTAGGCGTTCGAGCTGTTTGATGAAGACGGATCAGGCACCATCACACTGCGGGTGTGTGTGGCAATTGATGTTCGTCTCGCTGTTGATAAACTATGTGAAGTTGCTGAATGGAGTCGCTCTCTTGGCGTTGGGCTCGCGTGTTTTTGTCTCTTGAGCAGAAAATGCGTAGGGTGGCGAAGGAGCTGGGTGAGAACCTCGGCGACGACGAGCTGCAGGTGTGTGCACCATGCTGCAGTAGAGTACCGTAGGTAGACCGACGCAGCTTCTCTGACTATTGCTGCCGCCCGCAGGCTATGATCGACGAGTTCGATCAGAACCAAGACGGCGAGATCGACATGGACGAGTTCTTCATGATCATGAAGCAGTCCACAGAGTTCTAGGCAACCGCCAAATGGACTATCAGCGCAAGTGTAGAATGAATAAACGAGAAGATACTGAACGCATCAAGCATAAGAAAGAATTGTCCATGGGATTATCGAGATAGCAAAACTGTGTTCATCTCAAAGGCAACAGCAAAAGCGCTTTGCCACAAGACTAGACAGTCCTCCTACAGCAACCCGCACATAGCAACCTAGGCTTTCAGCTGAAAGACGCTTAGTTGCGGTGGTGGTGGTGCTGCTCACGGGCCTTAGGCTGAAAAAAGATAACAAGTCGAGGTAAAGTTAGCAAAGCGCTCAACCTCTGCATCGTCCAATTTGGAGCGACGCTGAGGGAGCCGATGACATGGGGGTGGCGACCAATTGCAGTACAGCACAGGACAGCGCAATTGCAACTATGCGTGTGATAGTATCCGCTACAGATCTCTGCTTTGCACTAACGCCAGACGCAGCCAACACGAGGTGTTGACAGCCGGCTGCAATGGGTCCACCGCTCCGACCACACGCATGGGGTCATCATCGGCTCCAGCATTGTCTCTCTCCTTCCGTACAACAAGAGCTCATCGTACCTGGGGCACGTGCACGCCGGCCAGCTTGAGGTCCAGGTGGGCCAGCAGGTCCTTGGTGTCGTTGTCGATCTCGATGTTCTCCGTGTCGATGGCCGAGACCTCCGGCACGAAGTCCATGCGGCGCTCGCGCTCCTCCTCCTGCAGCTTGAGCGAGATGCCGCGCACCTGGCCGTGCTGGATGCGCTTCATGAGGTGCGTGATATAACCAGCGATCTTGTTGCGCATGCGCTTGGACGGGATGATGGCTACCTCATCGCACACACGCTTGTTCGTGTCGAAGTCCAAGGTGAGGCGCGAGTAGTACTTCTCGATGATCTTGACGGCAGAGCCCTTCACGGTCTTGGTACGGACACCCATGGCTGACTAGGAATTCTCTCTTGGGCAATTGCTTTCAGAAATGACCCACACAGGAAGCCCCACGCACAGCAACAGACAGAGGCGCGCGAGCCAACCAACCGTTGGCTCGGAGAATTATTGGATACGAGCCCTGCTACAGAGATCGAGCAGCCAATTGTTATATGCGAGAAATTTGGACAGATGAGGTGCACCACATGAAAGAGGACAGGGTGTGTAAAAAAAAGGTGAGATGAAAACGTCACTGCGTGGGCGGGGTCGTAGCTGATCAGGTTCTCTGCTATATGGAGCAGCTCCGTGTGTCCGAGCTTAACGTCGATGAACGCAACTACACTGACCCTATTCCTGTGAGGTGCCGCGCCGGACTCGGCAAGCGAGCACGCACACTGGCATGCAATGCACACCCATCAATTTACTCCTCGGCGTCGTCGACCGTGACGAGCTCATACTCAACGGCGGAGATGTTGTTGTCCGTGTTGACACTGGGCGGCGGCGGCGGGGTGGACGCAATGCCATCCGGGTGCAGTGAAAGCTTGCCCCACTGCGTCACGTTGAGCCGCATGAAACCGTTGAAGATGTCCGCGTTGCTGTTGCGCACCACCACCACGAGTTCTTCCTTCAGCATGTCAATCTGGTCTGCAATCCGCAATACAGACACAAACGTCAGTCTCCGCACGACCAACACGCAGCAACATATCAACAGTGTACCATTCCGCGCAGTAAACGTGACGCATCCAGTCTCGTCGGCCATCACCGCCTCGGCGATGCGAGAGATGGTGCCGTCATAGCGCTTCTTCTCCACCGTCGGCGCGATGGAAACCACCTGCAGCACCAGGTTGTGGCCTTGCGAGCCTGGCGTCAGGTCCTGAACCTTCACGTCTGCATTCATAGCAAACAACACACTGTCTGTGAGCACAACTTCAACGCAACACAATGGAGCGCCACAACTAGATTGAGCAGGCGTACACGTAGCGCGTCGGAGCTTCCGGGGCGCTTCGCTTGCAGCAGCCATTGTATTTCTGTGCAGATAGCTGGTACAGTCGTCTGCGGCGCCAGCGGCGCGAGTCTTGACCTGCAGGGGGCGCGGAGCGGTGGTGTAGGCGGCGGAGCGACAGCCAACGTCAATGAACTTGTGACATCTTGGCAACCAACGAGGAAAGATCGGCCAGCGACCGCGCCATTGGGCAAAACTGTGAACCAATCAAACAGTGGGTCAACCGCATGGCACATTCGCTTCAAGCTGCACTTTTGCCGAGCAGCTTCAACACCCGATGGAGTGGATAATGAAAGGCAAGCAACAACACGGCGGAAGACAATGATGGCGTCTGTATATGTGGGGCACCGTGACTGCGGCTGGTCGAAGCGACAGCCAATAAAAAGGAATACAAATGGACAAAACCCAACCGACTAGGGACGACGACGAGGAGCGGATATGTACACGCGCGCAGTAGGAGTTTCCAGCGCAGAGTCGGCGCGAGCTGGCGTGCGGCCTTCGCCTCGGCCTGCACGTCGAGGACGTGGCCGTGCGCTCTCTATATCGACGCGGCCTCCGCCTCGTTGTCGCTGCAGGGATGTACCGAAGTCTCTGTAGACGGATCTTTCTCCGCTTGCTCAACCGAGTGCTCGTCGGTCGTAGAGGGCGGCGCAGTGCCGTCCTCAGCATCGTGCTCTTGCTGCTCGCCGTCCTCTTTCATCTCTGCTGCCTCGACGCCATCCTGCTCGAATGTCATTGTGTTCGACTCCTCCACTTCCGCCTCCTCCTCCTCTTCAACTTCATCCTCGTCGTCCTCCATCTCGCCGACGCCGTACATGAAGTCAAAGTCGATCTCATTCGACTCGCGTCTGTGCTGGATGATGGTATTCACCTCGGCCTCCACCGAGGCGATCACGGGCTCGTCACAGCCTGCGTTGTTCAGGATGATCTCCCGCTCTTGCGGGTCCAGGTAGCCCTCCTCCATGTAGCTCTGCCGCCCCACTCGCCTGGAAAGCAACAACGAAATGTCAGCACGCGATCCTAAGACGCCTATACAGCGCTGTAGACTGTATCTCTATCAATCCTGCATTGCTGCCCGGCACGTACTCGCTCTCTCGCTCCATCTCGTACGAGTCCAGTCGTCGGCGCGAGCGCGAGCGCTCGTTCAGCGACAAGCCCACGGGAACGCCGCCCGACGTCACGCTGGTCGTGTAGACCGTGGGCTCGAACTCCACAATGTCCGCGCACTCGAAAGACACGCGCCGCCGCTTCTTGTTGGGGCGCTCCTGGGCCTCGTCCGAGACGCCGTTGGCTCTGCGCTCGACGTTCTCGTCGTCGTTCGCCTCCTCAGGCTCCACGTCGACGCCCTCCACCTCGTTCAGTCTCAGATCAATGGCCGTGCTCGTGGGGCTGTCGGAGTCGGAGGGCGACGCGTCCGCGGCCTCCTTTGCAGCCGCCACGCTCATCAGCACGCTCTTGCTGCTGCTGGGCACTGCTGCAGGCGAGCTGGCGGGGCCGGAGGGCGGGGAGAGCACCACGGTGGTCATCGCGGGTTCGAGGCGGAGCGGGGGTGGATGAGCTGGCGGTCGCGGAGCACCCTGGACGAAGGTCTCCTCTCTTCAGAGCGAAGCGGCTTTGGTGCAGCGAACGGTTGGGATACCGAGTTTGAAATAAGGAACATCGTGGCTAGGTTTAGAGCTAAAATCGGTACGCTATCTAGTTACAGGGGCTCCTTACACTGAGTGTTTCCGGATTATTCGCAATCAAATCATGGTACGCATAGATTATGAAAGGATTTAGGATCGCCCTGTCACTTGTACATGTTTGCACCCTCTCGCAAGTCATTGGGCCAATCAGCGACGATCTGGGGCAGGCTGCAAAACCTTTCAAACCGACTGTCCATGCCGTTGGGCAGAACTCCTCTTCAAGACACGGCAAGGGTGCAACACGCCACAGTTCCAGCCAGCCAGCCGCGCCGCCGCCGTGCGGGCATTGCCGGGCAAAGCGCCCGCGGTCTTCATCAAGTTCTTGCACCTCAAGCGCGGATGTCGCGTACCGCTTGTACCGCGGGGAAGACGGGCGCGGTCATGCTGTCGTTGTTGACAGCGCGCTGCTGCGAGGCGAGCCATGTTGTTGTTGCCCCACCGCGGTCTCTGCAATCGCCTGCGAACGTTCTCAGCCAGCCAAGCCACCCCACCATCCCCCCGACGGACCCGTAAAGGGGCGATGGGGGCATCGCTATCGGAGCCCGACGGACGCGAAGGCCACGTCACCTCGACACGTCCGCGACGGACAAGTGCATGCGCGCCGCGAAGCGCGGGGCGCTCGGCTCGAGCGTACGTCGGCTGGTTGAAGACCATGATCAAGCGGCCTGTTTCGGCGGACAACTCCGCTTCGTCTCTCTTCTCTTGTCTCTCGTCGAAGGGACCGCGCGCGATGCCCTGATGGTTGGTGCAGGCGCGATTTGAGCGCGTCAAAAGGATTGCGCCGATATGCATGCGCCGCAGCGACTTTCGGCCGGCCAGCGCCGGCTGTCGGGCCCGAGAAGTGTACATACGTCGCTGCCAGATTCGGCGCCGGTTGCGGCAGTGGCTCTGCTTCCTGCAGCCTGCAGCAGCTCCGTGCGGAGCCGAGTGAGCTACGCGCGCCCTGCAGCAGCAGGCGGCGCCGCTGCCGCTGCTGATACACTTGACCCGAAGCACCATGAAAAAGAGACCGGGCCGCGCGCGCGCGATGTTCAAGCAGGCAGGCATAGAGAGGCCTCTTGTCAGTGCAGAGCCAAGTCCGCCATAACAGACTGCGGGTGTGCGATCGGCGCGCGTTCCCGTTTTGCTCTGCAAAGCCCCGAGACACGGCCGTCGGCACCTCGCCGATGCTGCTCGAGGATGCCCAGACCGCTTGACAGGCTGGCAGCAGTCGTGAGGCGCCCGGCGGCGCCTCCGTTTCGAGGCGAAACGAGTTGAAGCGAGCTCTTCCTGGTTCAGTTCTGCTAGATGGCAGGCGTGCCACTGTGAACCGTATGTACCGTAGTGGATACGTGCGCCACAGAGACAAGCCAATTAGGCACACGAACCCCCGCTATACTTGGTCGGACCACAAAACGCTTTGCGCAGGAAATGTAAATGTTATCACTAAAGTCGCGAAACAAATCGCGCAGCTGGGCGCTGATCGATGCGGGCGGCACGCACCGATGCGATTACGGCGCCGGCAGCGCGCCGTGTACATTTACTGCAGTGCATGTGCCACGCTGTTGCGTGCTGCCGCGCGAGTGCGTTGGCGAAGCGTCGAGCTCGCAGACAGCTAAAACCCTCGACAGCAACCCACCAAGTGGATCATCTGAATAAGCTCGCGCTGTAACGACCTGGAACATTCCGGGCCGCGGCGCCCTCGGTCCTAAATTTTCTCACTCCCCGCCGGATGCTGCTGGGACAGACCGCCTTTTGAAGCCGGCGGCTTGACTTGGGGACACATACATTAATGAGGTGACGGACGCCCTGCCGCGTGGCGGCGGCGGCCCCAGCCGCCGCGGTGCGAGCTGGATACTTCGGCCGCTCGTCACTGCGCGGCTTATTTGCGCGGTTTCGGAGGAGCTTGATTACCGGAGCCCCAGCGCAAGCTGTTACCAGCGCCGCCAGCGCACCAACCTTAGGCGTCCGTTTCGAGGCGATCGAAATGTGCCGAGATCTGTCATACAGCGCGCAAGATGCGTGCTCCGCGCGCAGACGAGGCGGCTCTTTTCTGGCTGGACAGGAGGGTTCCCTGCTCGAAAACGCACATACACTTGGGAGGTGTATGCTGCCCAGCGTTGGCGGCGACTTCATCGACGCGCTCTCTGCTGAGCGAGCTGCAACGAGCAGATACGTATCATTCGCCACGTGCCGCCCCGCACAGCTACTGGCGCTGCCCACTGCACTCTCGTCGGCGCCGCCGCCGCCATCTGCTCTTGGGCCGGCGGATCAGCAGCCCAAGAGCTCAAGACTCTTTCAGGCCGTTTTTGAGCGAGTTTTTTTTGCACCCCATACAAACTGGTCATGCCGTACTGTAAAACTTGAGCAGGGCTAGGGGCGTGAGCGAGAGGGGCCGCTGGCCCCCCGTTCGCGCAACTCGCCGCACCCTCTGCGGGCAACCCCCGGAAGGACAACGATTCTCCCTCTGGCTCGCTATTCTGCAATTCGCCGCAAAGATCGCAAGCAGCGTTGGCGCGTGCGTGTGTGTGTGTGATCATCAATCCGTTGAACCCCGCGAATCAGGACTTGCCCAGTACATCGTAGACCCATGTCGGAGTACTCGGAGATGGCGCACAAGCAGATGGCCAACGCGCCCGGCAGCGCCGTGAACGAGAGCTACAACCCGGCGTACCAGCCCGGGCCGATGCCCGTGCCGATGCTGCCGCGCCTGCAGGTGCCGCCCTTCGCGCTCACGCCGCAGCCCACGCCCGCCTGGAAGCTGCCGCAGGAGCAGCCCGCGCCGCGCATGAGCGTGTCCAACCTTCTGTCCGGCAGCTTCCGCAGTCGCAACGCGCAGCCGCCGCCGCAGCAACAGGCGTCGCTGCTCACGCCCCCGTCGCCCCCGCAAGCGCCCGCCCCGGCCCCGCGTCGTCTGCCCAGTTTCGCTGACATCCTGGCGCGAACGAACCTCCTGCACCTCGTGGGCAGGTCGAGCGAGCCCACTGAGGCCCCCGCTCCCGCCATGGAGGCGCCGATGGAGGAGGTGCAGATGCAGCAGCAGCAGCAACAGCCGGAGCAGATGATGACGCCCATGTACCAACAGCAGCAGCTGCCGCAGCCGCCGATGATGATGATGCAGCCCATGGAAGGCAGCTACACGGCGTACGCGCCGCCCCGCGTGGACACGAACGTGAGCATGGACACGTCGTCCAACATGGGCGACGAGCTGCAGAGCCCCATGGGCGCGGCGTCCCCCGTGAGCCAGACGAGCGAGACCAACAAGCGGCGCGAGCGCTGGACGGAGGACGAGCACGCGCGCTTCATGGAGGGCCTGAACCGTTACGGTCGCAAGTGGAAGAAGATCCAGACCTTCGTCAAGACCAAGACGGCCGTGCAGGTGCGCACCCACGCGTACGGCTACTTCGCCAAGCTGCTGCGCAACATGCCCGAGGACGACGCGATCTGGGAGCTCGCGGAGGAAATGAGCTCCCTGCCCGGCGCGGTGCTGAAGGGTCCGGGCAACGGCAAGCGCCGCAACGAGCCCAAGACGGACGAGGCCGGCATGGAAGTGCTCCGCCGCTTCGTGTTCTCCAAGAAGAAGTCGGAGGACAAGAAGCAACTGCCGGCGCCCAGCGAGGCGGGTGAGGACCGCGAGAACGTAGAGATGGCCGAGTCGACGCCCTCCAACGCCAACTCGCAGGCGCCCACGGGCTCGTGGAGCTCCACGCAGCGGTGGAAGGCCGACGACTCGGACGCGCTGCTGGAGATCAAGCGCCAGCGCCTGAATTAAGTAGTATATTTTTGCGGCCCCCATGAGTTAATTGTAGGCACCAGGATAATAGGACATCGGCAGTGTATAAAAAAACGATATACACTCGGCAAACGCTATTTATTGGCAACATGAGCGAGGCGGTGGTGCGGGCTGCATGCATGGGCACGGCGTTACGGCCGTTTCCTGGAGCCGAAATATTGGTGCGCGGCACCGGCACACGGTCCGCCCACGGCAGCGAGCTCCGTTGGACAGAGAGATTGAATCAGGCAGAGAGACTCTCTCAGAGAGCCCGCAGCGATTACTCCTCGAGAGACGAGGGCATCATTGGTTGTGGTTGAATCCCTGCGCGGCAAAGTGTACCTACACCTTTGGCGGAGCTCGATGCTGAAGGATGGATGCCCCACGCGTCCAAGGCGATACAGCGGCCAGCAGGCGGCGTGCGTGCGTGCGTGCCCAGGCTTCGAGCAGGCCAGACGCAGGCAAGAGCTCGCCAGTGCAAGCGCTTGTCTACGTTTGTTAATTGAATCTGCAGGCTCTTAGAAACGGCGCATCTTTAGAATCTGTACCGCCCGAAATGGAAGATTTAGAAGCTGTACCGCCCTTTCTAGGCCAGGAATCAAGCGCGCAGCTGCGCCCATTTGTGGCTCACGGCGCATCGACAACGCAAGAGAGCGGGCGACGAATTTCGTTCGCGCCGGCGGCGACGTCAGTGTTTCAGGCCTACCTGACAGACCGACCACGATTCTTGCTCCTCGACGTTGTTTGTAGATTGGGTACTCGAGTTGAGGGATTGGGGCCGAGATTCCGTGGGGGAAGGTCCGAGGAGCAACTTTCACGCGGCATTGCCGACCGCAATCGACAGTCGACCCCCGTTGCAAGAGCACGAAGCAGATGCACGCATTGGCGTAAGCTCCTCGTGTCTGAAGACGTTGCCCGGCAAAAGGTATGTATCCGTACATGGTAGGTAGTCCATCATACAGTAATCGCCCCAGTGTCTTGCCTCCAATGCCGCAATCTTGGGGTTGGTTCTCGCAAGCGGATGGGAAGGTCGGCTTCATAGTGCACCATGGTGGAACCGTCATGATCTTCGGGCACAGCCTCCAGTGTAAGAAATCTAAAGCGCTTTGGACGTGCTTCCTCTTGATCAGTTCCGATATTTCGCGACTACAAGGTTGATCGATAGTTGCTGCCATTTTAGCCATGACAAGCTGCTGCATTCTGGTCAACAGCTCAACGCAGAGATCTCAGTTCAGGCTGAGACCCCCTTCCTCTTTGCCAAGTATTTCCCTTCGCATAAGTGAGTGAAGCGTAGAGAGCTGAGTTCGGGTCTGGCTGTCACGGAAGTCCCTACGGTGTCGGCTAGAAATTGTACTCGCAGGACGCCTTGTCGTCTTGCAAGAATTGTCACCGCGACGACTCTCTCAAAAGTGCGTGCTCCTGGCCGATGGTTCGACACTCAAAGTGTTTGCCTCGAATTACTCAGGAAGTAGAAACCCGCGTGCATTGTTGGAGGCGGCATTGTTGGAGTGTGGTCATAATGACTAATTGACATAACGTTACAATGACCACTGGGGAAGATCACCTTCACATATATTATGCCGCTACTAGCACTCTACTTAAACGGCCAGGCCTTCTCGACCTTTGGCAGAAAGTTCCAGTCGTTCATCGGCGTGTTCGCCTTGCCAAACTTGGTGTCGTTCAGAGCTCTGCGTGCAAAGTCCGTCATCTGGTTCCACATAATGAGGTCCTGGAACGCACCAGGCTTCGTGGTGGTCTCCAGCGCGTGGTTAAGCGGCCACGAGTGCTCGTATTTGACTTTGACGCTCGTGCCGTCGATGACATTGGCCGGGCACGGGGCGTACTTGTTGTAGCCGTTGTGCCACGACGGCGAACAGCCCAAAATCTTGGGCTCGGGCACGTCCGGGTTGTCGATGAACACCACAACGTGCTCCCAGTCGTGGCGGTGGCCCATTTTGGACGACGGCGCGTCCTTGGGGAAGTACCACGAGTACATGATGGCCCAGACGCCGTTGATCCACGTCGAGCGCCCGTACACTTGCGAGCCGTGACCGGAGCCACGGCAACCGCCCCTGGGGCTGCCCGAAGTCTGAAGACCGCCGCTGGTCTCGCCCGCATCGTTCACAGCAGGGTAAGGGACGCATCCCGTGACGATGTCGATCTGCGGCTTAAACTTGACCGCAGCCTTCTCGGAGATCGTCACAGGATCAGGCTGAGGGAAGGGCTTCACCTCGTCGTGACCAATTGTCTTCGGGTGCCACGGAGCAGGCGGCGGCGTCGGAGCGGGGGTCGGTGCAGGAGTTGGCGGCAGCGTGGGTGCCTCCGTCGGGGGCTCCTGACGTGGCTCGGGACTCGATGACATGGTTGTCACGTTACGCGTAGGCCTCGGGAATTTGGAGGCGATCGCCTCCTTAAAGCCCAGGTTCTTTGTCGTTGGCTCGGGCGTGTTTATCTCCTCTTGCTCTTGGTTATTGGAGGAATCCTGCCACTGTTCTTGTTGCTGCTGCTGGTCCTGTTGTTGCTGCTGGGAGGCACCTTGAGTCTGGATAGTGGCGACCGCGAGAACGAGGGTGGTGAAGAATGCACCAAGCTTCATGTTGGCTCTTCGAACTGGAGAGTCGTTGTGTGCGCGACTTGGAGAATTGAAAAGTGGAGTCAACGAGTGGACGGTAGAGCGGCTATTAACTTACCGAATGCTTGGCTTCCAGATGCAGCTCACGATTAATCAGTGGCTCAATAGTGAAGCTCATCGCGTTCTCTATCCTCACAATGCCAATGTGGTGTGTAGGAGCAGTGCGAGCTTTCCGCATGGAGAATCTTTTAACGCATTTGACGCCAGGAACGCAGAGCTCTCTGGCGAGCTATCCAGATGCGCTTGGCAAATGGGATGGTGCGAAGAATTCTGGATAGCTCGCCAGAGAGCTCTGCGAGCTATCCAGATGCGCTTGGCAAATGGGATGGTGCGAAGAATTCGGAGGACTTCACAGCAACTCACCCGTCGACCACTTGAGTAATTTGGCGGCGTGCACGATCGCAGTTTAAATGTCGGTCGTAAGCAGCAGTGTGGCATGCGAAATCGTACTCGACACATGCTTGGAGTGGCGAGGCCCCATGCCACCGCGACGTGAAGTGCTGTACAGTACAGTACAACTACATCGACATCCTGGTAGTTTACAGACCGCGACAGCATCGAGAGGTGTTTTTGCTATAACTTTTCCGGATTACATGCAATTTGACTCAAATTTTCAGAGCTGCTTTGGATTGTGCTGTGTATAATATGCTGGAAGAGCTATGGATAGACCGCGTCTTGTGACAGAGCAGCAAGGGCACATTTATCGTCACCTACCCACACCTGTATATTATCCAATGATATCCGGCTATTTTGACTGGATAAACTTGTACCCCGCCAAATTAGGTATTGCCTACAGTATCGTTTTGTCAGATAAATCGGGGTTACCGTAACCTAAATATGGGTTGTGTAGTTCGATGACAACTGAGCCACTTTACCGCTCCGAAGCAAGCACGCTGGTATCGAGATGCCTCCTTCCAAAAGAGCGCGAACTGAGACTCCTGACGCCGAGGCGGAAATCATCGCAGAAGCTCAAACTTACACAACAGATATTGCCGCTTGCAAATACTTTGCCCTCTAAAATAAACCTCTAAAATAGACCACGCCTGTCTCTAAATATGAGTGGACACGAGATAGGCGAGGGCTGATTTAGCTTTATGCTTTGCTGGGGGCCGCTTTTAGGCCCAGAAACTCGGTTTGGCCCGTATACAATGGCATTTCTGTGTTTCCAAGTCGTAGAAAACTGCCTTGGTCAAGAAAACAGAGCCCCAAGCTCGGATCTTAGACCGTACTGGCGAGATATACAAATCAGACCTAGGTCTTAATTAAGAGCTGGCTGGATTAAAATCGAGATTATTAACGAGATAATAAGCATGAGTTGGCCAAAATATCTGGAAACGGCAATAACCGCGGCAGAGCTCTCACGCTCCTGGAACGTATTGACGTCCTCATCGTCACAGCCAACTTGAAGTCTGGCGCTGTCAAATTACGTCAGAAAGAGCCACTCGCAGTCAAAGTTGGCCGTCTGTTGTCGCACTCAGCCAACACAGTCCGTCAGATTTGGAATGACTTTGCCAAGTATCGGTCTCTACCCGTGGCATCGGCGCCATCTAATCGTGAGCAGAAGCCGTCCCGTATATTGGCGACTGTTGATATGGAGAGGTCTGTGCGCGAGTTTATTCGTGAGCGCAGCGCGATTCGTGAGCGCACGGTAGCCAAGGACGTCATACACCACCTCATACAGCAAGAGTTGTTAGTCGTCGACGTCACCGACAGTGCCGCTACGGCCTCAGCGCTCCGCACCGTCCAACGCTTCGTAAAACGATGTGGTTTCAAGCGGGTAAAGCGGAAAGGGTCGACATATCGGTTGTCAGCTGAAAACGAAGCTAAGCGCGATAGCTACGTGCAGATGATGGCATGTGAAAGTGCCGATCGCGTTCGAACGGTTTATCTCGACGAAAGTTATATACATCACAACTACTCCAGTCATAATGACTCTCTTTATGACCCGACGGACCCCAAAGTGATAAAGGAGAAACAAAAGGGTCGCCGATTTTGCTTCATCGCTGCCATTATCGACAAACACCGTAACCTCCCGGATGCCGATCATACTGAGGCTGACAAAGCACAGTTTTTGCCGGAGACGCTTGACATTTTTGAGGGAGGCAAGCAAACTAAGGATTATCACGGGATGTTTAATCATGACTACTTCAAAAATTGGATTGAAACGTTGCTCGTTTGTCTGGAAGACCGCCAACCGCACCACTGCCGCATTGTGATGAATAACGTAAAATATCACAAGAAGTTGCCGCCCAACACCCCCCGAAAAGGGAGTCGGAGATCCGACATGCAGGCTGCTTGTAAGTTGTATGGCTTGCCTTACGCTGAATCTGATACAAGGGCGATCATGTGGGAAAAGTTGTCACGGCACATTGCTGAGCACGTAGAGCCAGAGATTGTGACTATGGCGAAGAAGAAGGGCCACAAGTAGTGTTCACGCCTCCACACTACTCAGATTTACAGCCGATTGAGTATGTGTGGGCAAATGTAAAGGGAGAAGTTGGGCGCCAGTACACCAAGGATACTACATTCCAACAGGTCAGAAGTCGGCTTGATACAGCTTTCAAAACTTGGTCGTCGAAAACTGTTCAAGGCTGCATTGACAAAGCAAGAGCCCACTTGGTGGATCTGAATGCTCAGATCAAAAGTTATGATAGCCGCAGTGAAAACGAGGATTCGGACAGCTCCGAGAGCGACGAAAGCAGTGCTAGTGATGACTACACTAGCTAATATTTTAGATATCCATAAGTAAGTCTAGACACTGATTCTAAGAAATATGATCCGATACATTTGTAGCCCTGTATGTCATCTTTCGATCTATCGGTAGAAGAGTGAGGATAACGAGCATCCGTCCAGAGTATCATTTCTCTACGATCATGACTCTGCGACTAATCCGCTGCCTTGTCATTGGCCGAGAAAAATCATAGGGGTGGTAATGATTGGCCCAAATGCAAGGCATATTTATAATCAGCGCACCTATTAAGGGGTGGTTATTATATAAATCAGGGAAAATTGGCTGCTGTTTCTGTGGAAACGACGCCGTGCTAAACAGTGAGACGCACATTTTCGCAATCAGGGAAGCGAGACGGTTTTTGTGATACCAAAACATGTAGGGGTTAGAAAAAACCTCTCGATCGTGTCGTGGACTGTTAACAGCAGCAGGTACATGTATATGTAGATGCGCGTAGGTAACGCAAGTTCCGGTCCCTCAACTGTTTCGGTTGAACTGTCGACAGCACAGCAGCATGATCTGCTAATGCTACGGACACTTCAATCAACTTGAAGCGTGCTTTCTGTGGTCGCTGTCGACGGACACCTGCGAGCACTCACTCGACAAGTTATTGCCAGTGGCCGTGGATTCATTCGTGGCAAGATGCCAACTCTCGCAACGCTCCTGTCCGTACCCGGTAGCTGTTCAAAATATGCCATGAAAACTTACGTCGCCTCAGTCAAAAATGACTAATCTGAGTAATGGGGTATAATGAAACTGATCAAAAGAGAAGGAATCGTACAAGTTAGCGCGTTATGCGTGTACGTCCAGCGCATTTGCTGCTATTATATGTGTGAGCTATGTTGAACTGTACAGCTGCCGAAAGCAAACGTCCGGCCTTGGTCGGTAGGCCTGGTTCAGTAGTTCAAGTAAGCTCGGACTTGCTCGGAAACTTGCCGAAGCCGTCCACGAGCATGGGCGCGAGCTAGTGTCGGGTAATATGAAGTGATTCGAGGCGTCGTTGATGGTGGTGTTGAGGCGGTTTCGAACAGAATCTGTAGGAGCCGTTGGTGAAGAACCCCGCGTTCGACAGCAGTCCACAGCGAGTTGCCCCAGGCCCCGGAGGTCGATCGGGGTGTGCACATGGTCACCTTTGCGTGCATAAAGTAATAGGCCCTCTACCAGACTGTTCAAGACGATAAATTGATGACAGCAACGCTTGATAGGTGCTTATATCCCCCAGTCGGCCGTAGCTGTTCGGCTGAAGCTTGACATTCGCCAGTTGGGATCACAATTCCACGCAACTCCTAACATAGCTGTAGTGGCGAAACGTTATTTTCCCATGGTACGACACTGAACATCTACTTGGTACATCGTGCACTTGAACTTGACGGCAACGCACACACTTGAAACAGAACAAAAAACAAAGCTTCGGACTCCTGTTGCTTCACTCGGAGCGGAGCATGCGGTAGCCCTTCTGGGTCGTCGCGTCAGTGCCGGCGGTGCCAGAAGCGCTGACGCCGGTTTTACCGCCGCCGTTGCCGGTCGCAGTCGTCGTAGCCCCACCAGCGCCAGTGTCAGCGGCTCCTCCCACGCTGGTGCTCGCACCGGCCTTCGCGCTAGCGTCAGCATTTCCGGTCGCTCCACCACCAACGCCAGCACCACCAGCCCCTCCCACACTGGCACCAGCATTAGCGCCGCCATTTCTACCGACGCCCGGTGTGCCGCCGACACCGGCAGTCCCACCCACACCGGCACCGGCATTGGCGCCACCGTTGCCACTGACACTCGCGGTTCCTCCGACACCAGTGGATCCGCCGACACCTCCGCCGACACCGACACCACCAGCTCTTCCGACGCTAGCACCAGCATTAGCGCCACCATTGCCGCCGACACCAGCAGTTCCGCTCACGCCGGCACTTGCAGTGGCGCCTGCGTTTCCGCTAGCACCGGCGGTTCCACTCACGCCGCCACCAACACCGGCAGATCCTCCGACACCGGCAGTGCCGCCAATACCAGCGTTTCCTCCAACACCAGCTCCAGTGTTTGCCCCGGCACTTGCTCCAGCTCCGGCAGTACCTCCGACTCCAGCGCCACCGTAAGCGTTGCCGAAACCTCGGCCGTACAGGCCGGCGCTAGCGCCGCCGTAGCCGCCGCTGTAACCATTTCCGTATAGACCGGCACCGCCAGCTCCGTAGAGACCCACGCCACCGTGAAGACCGGCGGCCAGGAGTCCGAATGTCTGTGCGGCCTCTTGCTCGGCGTGTGCACCAGTCGAGAGGGCCACAGCGGCGAGGCACAAGGCGGCGATCTTGCTGCTGCTGAACATGTTGGTCGAGTCGCTTGTGGTTGAAGAGTCTTCGAATGCACAGGAGCTGCTTGTTGATGTGAGCTCGAGTGAGTGAGTTGGGAAATGAGTCCGAGGCAGCGCGACGCAGCTTCGGCCGGAAGCCCGAAGACGTCGGGGTCTCGCTCGAGACGTGCCAAGTTAACGTGGCTGGGCTCAGCCGATAGTCGGTGAAGATGCTACTGGATACGTCATGTCAAGTGCAGGTGCTGCCTGCCTCGATCGACCCACGCGATGACCAGCTTCCCCAGCAGGTATGCCGGCACCCAGCAGCATGACTGCTTTAACCGTTCGCACACCATGTGAGACTCGCCATCCGATACGACTGATCCAAAGTGCGCCGCATATGGACTTGATTTGCGCCGAAATGGGTCGTCCTCCTGAACGGTTCGAATGAATGCTAGCAACGAAGCCGAACGCCTAAAACAACGGGTCGTTTTTGTAGCCGACCGGCGAGTCGGAGAAGCTTCGTACGCCGCCGTGTCTGGTTCGGGCGTGTCCATTACGACAAATACCTTGCAAAGCTTTGCCGGGGATCGCAACTTCAACTTGGCCAATACCAATATCAGTATTAAATGTGCAAGCCCGATGCCAACATCTCCAGATGCCAAAATGCGGTGGTAAACACCGCAGTCGACAGTGCTGTTGCTGCCGTTGGGTGATCGCCCTGGAACGGACTTCTGTCACGAGTACAAGTTCTGTTTGATCTTCACGCCTTGATACACGAGAAAAAGTGCTCAAACCGTGCGAGTCCGGTTCCGATAGACCTGCTGCAAGTTCAATCGCGGAGCAGCCGAATAGTGAGAGCATGGTTTGGAAGTACGATAGATACTGATGCCTGTGCATCGATACATAATTTTATCGAGCGCACTTATATCAACGACAGTAACTTAATACTAGTTACATTGGTATCCATCGACTTGTAGACCTCTTCGATGCAAGAATGTATGCCGCGCGGGATACAGCAACGTCAGTCGTAGTCTGGGATCCAATTCAGCAAAAGGCGAACAGTTCTACTACATGTACCAATCGTTCGTCCAAGTTTTACATGATCGCGCGCGCCAAGCTATTTGACCGCAATCTACTCTTTCCATGCTAACTTAAAACACCAATTGAGTGCGCGATTTTGGGTCATTTCGGAATTTGCCTACGACAGCACAAGGATGGTTGAGTAGAAGCTATTCGGGTCATGGCGTATTACAGAATAAGGAACAATACCAGGAGCATATTCCTAACTGTAAGATAAACCGTCCTTGCAAAGCTATAGGTGGAAGTGTAGCGGCACAAGGAGCAATAAAAGCCAGTGATCATTTTAGTGCACGATCCATAATTAATCTTGGTTTCAGTATGGGCATGTACTTGTTGATAGCACAGGTGCCTGTTAAGACATGTATGTCTTTCTTGCCGCTTTGTGATTGTGATAAAGCACACTGACACCCTCCAAAGTCATTGTTGAATACTTACCGCAAAACTTTTAGAGGCCCTTGTCGGAAGCTGCTCCATACTACATGTAAAACTGTCGCGCACAAATTTGATTATCGGCTTTTAGGCCAATCCAAACATCACAATGTCTAATAGATCGATTACATTGGCTAATAATGCATATCGTGCAATAAATTGAAACCGTGCACTCAATTGGTGTTAAGTTAACTATAATAGCTCGAGCCGGTGATGCTGTTCGAGTCGGTACACTGATGCCACCACGTCAGTGTCTTGATGGATACCACTCTGCTGTCCGAGCACCCTGCAAGCATGCGCATCAATCCAGTTTTCCAACTCGCGCTTCTACTACTCGACCGCTCCACAATGTGGGCTGCAAGCAGCAGGTTTTTCGGATTCAGAGTCACTTGCATTGGGGGCACTTACCTTTGTGCCATCATGTACAGATCCAACATACACTAGTACTCGTGACAGAAGTCCGTTCCAGGGCGATCACCCAACGGCAGCAACAGCACTGTCGACTGCGGTGTTTACCACCGCATTTTGGCATCTGGAGATGTTGGCATCGGGCTTGCACATTTAATACTGATATTGGTATTGGCCAAGTTGAAGTTGCGATCCCCGGCAAAGCTTTGCAAGGTATTTGTCGTAATGGACACGCCCGAACCAGACACGGCGGCGTACGAAGCTTCTCCGACTCGCCGGTCGGCTACAAAAACGACCCGTTGTTTTAGGCGTTCGGCTTCGTTGCTAGCATTCATTCGAACCGTTCAGGAGGACGACCCATTTCGGCGCAAATCAAGTCCATATGCGGCGCACTTTGGATCAGTCGTATCGGATGGCGAGTCTCACATGGTGTGCGAACGGTTAAAGCAGTCATGCTGCTGGGTGCCGGCATACCTGCTGGGGAAGCTGGTCATCGCGTGGGTCGATCGAGGCAGGCAGCACCTGCACTTGACATGACGTATCCAGTAGCATCTTCACCGACTATCGGCTGAGCCCAGCCACGTTAACTTGGCACGTCTCGAGCGAGACCCCGACGTCTTCGGGCTTCCGGCCGAAGCTGCGTCGCGCTGCCTCGGACTCATTTCCCAACTCACTCACTCGAGCTCACATCAACAAGCAGCTCCTGTGCATTCGAAGACTCTTCAACCACAAGCGACTCGACCAACATGTTCAGCAGCAGCAAGATCGCCGCCTTGTGCCTCGCCGCTGTGGCCCTCTCGACTGGTGCACACGCCGAGCAAGAGGCCGCACAGACATTCGGACTCCTGGCCGCCGGTCTTCACGGTGGCGTGGGTCTCTACGGAGCTGGCGGTGCCGGTCTATACGGAAATGGTTACAGCGGCGGCTACGGCGGCGCTAGCGCCGGCCTGTACGGCCGAGGTTTCGGCAACGCTTACGGTGGCGCTGGAGTCGGAGGTACTGCCGGAGCTGGAGCAAGTGCCGGGGCAAACACTGGAGCTGGTGTTGGAGGAAACGCTGGTATTGGCGGCACTGCCGGTGTCGGAGGATCTGCCGGTGTTGGTGGCGGCGTGAGTGGAACCGCCGGTGCTAGCGGAAACGCAGGCGCCACTGCAAGTGCCGGCGTGAGCGGAACTGCTGGTGTCGGCGGCAATGGTGGCGCTAATGCTGGTGCTAGCGTCGGAAGAGCTGGTGGTGTCGGTGTCGGCGGAGGTGTCGGCGGATCCACTGGTGTCGGAGGAACCGCGAGTGTCAGTGGCAACGGTGGCGCCAATGCCGGTGCCGGTGTGGGTGGGACTGCCGGTGTCGGCGGCACACCGGGCGTCGGTGGAAATGGCGGCGCTAATGCTGGTGCCAGTGTGGGAGGGGCTGGTGGTGCTGGCGTTGGTGGTGGAGCGACCGGAAATGCTGACGCTAGCGCGAAGGCCGGTGCGAGCACCAGCGTGGGAGGAGCCGCTGACACTGGCGCTGGTGGGGCTACGACGACTGCGACCGGCAACGGCGGCGGTAAAACCGGCGTCAGCGCTTCTGGCACCGCCGGCACTGACGCGACGACCCAGAAGGGCTACCGCATGCTCCGCTCCGAGTGAAGCAACAGGAGTCCGAAGCTTTGTTTTTTGTTCTGTTTCAAGTGTGTGCGTTGCCGTCAAGTTCAAGTGCACGATGTACCAAGTAGATGTTCAGTGTCGTACCATGGGAAAATATTTTTTTCTGCTCTTACAGCGATGTTAGTAGAATTCTGCGTGGAATTGTGATACCAATAGTGGGGAATGTCAAGGTCCAGGCGAACGACTAACAACCGACCGGAGGATATTAGCACCGATTGTGCGTAGCTGTCACCAACATCTCGTCTTGAACGGCCTTGTTACTTCTTCCACGCGGGGGTGGTCATGTGTGCACCACGGCCTCGACCGCCAGGGCCCGGGGCCACTTGCTGCGGACCAGCGTTGTTAGCACCGAACGACAACTGCATGGGTTCATCAGAAGCGAAGCCAAATCCAGCAGGGACTCCAGCAGCATTTGGTGGCGAGTTAATGCCATAATTCTCTCCGTAGAACTCGTTGACCAGCGCAGCGGCCCACTTGGACAAGTGCTCTTCTCCACATTCAAACTGTACGGTCTCCAGCGCGTCGATGCCCTCATTCACCTCAACCAGCGAAACTCCGCGAGGGGCCACACGCAACACGTTCTCGATGAGCCGCAGCGAGTTGCCGACGATAGCCACGTCTGCCACAGTCAGGAGGTGCAAGAAACCCTTGAGGACGTCCAGCGCTAGCACCTTCTCCATGTGCGCCGCACTAGTAAGCGCGATATTAGTCAGTGCGAACGCCACTTCGCGTCGCACCTCGTAGCTTCCGTCCTTGAACTGCTGGCCCAGAAGCGGGAGCAACTGTGCCTGCATGAGCAGCTCCACAACTGGAGCCTCGGTCGCAGCCAGGTTCGAGATCACCCACGCTGCCTCAGCAGCCAGAGATTTTTGCTGCGCTCCAGCCGCAGCGGGCTGAAGGAACTTGTGCAACTTCGGCAACACGACCGAGTCTGCGCTGAGCAAGCGTCGAACGTACGGCATCTGCCATTCGTCCGTGTGGTGGTCCGGTGAGCCGCAGCAAATGTTGCCAAACACACGCAGGATTGGGGTCAGCAGCAGCTCGTTGTTCGTGGAGAAGTAGGGCAACAGCAGATCCACGAGTCCGTTCTCCAGCATGAGCTTCAGGTACTCCTCCTCGCGTGCGGTCAAGAAGCTCAGCAGCCAGGCCACTTCGACCACGATATCCTCGGAGAAAGTAGCAGGCGAGCTGGGCTGAGACAGTCCGCTGACCACCACCGGAATGATACCGGCGTCGACGAACGGCTTGGCCGGCGTCTCGAACCCTCGAGCCAGGTTGGACAGCGCCCAAGCGCTGGTCTTGGCCAGCTCCTTCTCGCTTGGGTTGCTCAGCAGCTTGACCAGCGGCACCACCGCTCCGTTGGCGATGAGTTGCTGGCGGAACTCCTCGCAGTCCGCTGCAATGTTGCCCAGCACCCAGGCGGCGTGTTCCGCCAGCGAGTGGTTGGATCCCTCCAGGAATTGCAGCAGGCGGGGTACAGCCGGCAGCACCAACTTCGTGTGCTCGTACTGGCCGCTTGCAATGTTTGTAAGGCACCACAAAATCTCGCGGTACACTTCTCCGCCCGTGCGGGTGGCACTGGCCAGCGGCGAGGCCGAGTTGAGCAGCGATACCATAACAGGCACAATCTGCCACAAATAAGAAACGCAAAGACACCACAAATAAGCACACAATCCCAACTGCGTCCCGACTCAATTGCCCCGTTGACACAGTATTCCGTCAGCCGGACACTTCAATTGGACACTACAGCCCGGACACGCACCCCGGACTCGATGATCTGCTCCACGGCCTCGTAGTCGTTCTCGTGCGTGGCCAGCAGCACGCGGATCTCCTTGAGCGTCTCGAAGCGCGCCTGGCTCTGGGCCGCCGATGCGTTGGTCGTGTCCCCGAGGATCTTGACCAGCTCGGCGATGCTGCGGCCCGTGAGCGGCGGCTGGTCGGCCGACATGAGGCGGCGCCGCTTGGTCTGCACGGCGGCGCGGCGCTTGTCCTTGCGCACCTGCGTGGTGGTGCGCTGGCGCCGCGCCTTGAGCGCCCTCGACTCGGCGGCCGCATCGTGCTTCTTGAGCGAGCTGCGAGGTGTTCGGGGCGCCATCTTCGTCTTGCTTGGATCGGCAAAAATAAGTGGGCAAAATGGTCCACCCCTCGCTTATTCGTGATAGTTTTGGCACGACCAAAAACTGGGAAAATAGACCGGACTAAAAAAACTCAACGCTGTAGAGCTGCTAATAGGGCTCTAAGCTGTCGAGTGAAGACGGTTGAGTGATATTAAACGTGTTTGTAGGCGGTATCCTAAGTGCATTAGTTGTTGGCGTCGTTGTTGTCCAGCTCGGCGCCCGGGTTCGGGTTCTGGATCACGATCAGCGCGTACTCCTTGTCTGCAGCAGCAGCAATAACAACAACAACAGCGGCAACAGGCGCAGCAGAAAGTTAGATCTGGCAGCACAGACTATCCCAGGATAACATTGCAGCGGCGGCACCTGGTGCGATCATGATCTCGTGCTTCTTGGAGCGGATGCGCAGGAAAGTCATGTCGTTGGTCGGGTCCAGCGTGCGGATCGTGGACTTGGCCTTGGCCGCCAGCTGCGAGATCAGCGCGGCGTGGTCCATGGCGAACTCCTCGTCGCTCGTGCTCGAGTAGATGGGCACGCCCTCCTGGTTCACGATGAGCACGGCCTGCACGCCCTTGTGGCTCTTGATGCGCTTGATGGTCTCCTCGGCCTCGTATCCTGGCTGTCGACAGGCGAGGAGCGATGTCCACACACACAGAGACAGCAGCAACATTAGAAGGAGATGAAGGAGGTCGGTATGCAGGCAGAGACGCAGGCGCAAGAGCGGCAGCGCTGACCATGGTGGCGACGTCCTTCGGGAGCTCTTGATGAATATCCGCCGCTTTGCTGGTAGGTCGCTCCAATGGAAATGTTGCACCAATGGAGTATAAATGTTGCACCAATAGAATGTCGTGGCAACTGTGGTCCACATCGTAACGTAGGAGTAGTAGATTACGGTGTGGCATTCCGAAAGAAGTTGTTCCATACAGGACTTGCGCACGGCGCTTTGCTCCTCTGCATGACGAAACATCGGGAAGAACGGAGGACGCCATTTCAACGATGTGCGTGTCACTTCGGCATGATCCATGGTGGGCTAAAAATTAAAAGCACAAGAGTATTAAAGCCTTCAATACTGTTGTCGAGCACGCATCGCCGAGCGTTTCCTTCCGTCGTCAAAACTAGCGATCACTAACGGGCGCGGTCGGGACGTGATCGACAAATGGTTTCGACGACGGATGGGCACATTGCCTCTCATCTGTCCACGTGGATTAATCGCGCTGGACTAACTTTACCATGCCTAGCCAACGAAAAGAACATCGCGATTTGGCTTTGTTCCTTGCGTCGGGCACAGCAAGCATTTCGTGTCAGGCGCTGGTTCCGTGACTTTGACCACGAGCGACAAGTACAAATGACGCGGAGGAAGCAATCGAGGGAGTGCACCGTGAACGATTCAACACTGTCCACCCTACGGTCCTACTTACCCTGTGCGCGATATTCAACTTGATACAGCAGAGAAAATCTCTGTGAGCGCCGCCGGAGTGTCGTCGAGTCGACGACGTCGACGCCCTCCCTGCCGTGCATAATTTACAGCTGGCTTACCTTAACTCTTAAGATGCGATCACCGGATCGAGATTCTAAAAACCTGTACATAGAGACTGAACGACTTGGCGACATTATGCTCAACAAAAGTCGTTGTTCACACGATGTGCTATCCCATTCAAGGCTTTCCGACAAAAAGCATCATCGACTGTACTATAGAACCCTGCCAAGTTGCACGTACACAATACGACGGATCCTTGTGCAACATGCGAAAACAAGGCACACACTGCCGGTAACGTACAAAAGTCTTCCTATGATCGCGGCTGGGATTGGCTCGCCCGCGTACTGCACATGTGTGCATCGCCCCAGTGGATAACGGTCGAGTCCGGATCACGCGCTTTGCGAAGCTCGTGCCAGTCTGTTGCCGTTTGAGAAACTCTCTCTCACTTGTCGATTTTTCAAGCCAGACGCGGAGAAGAACCCCGACAGAGTCTCTCGCCGCATGAAGTTCTTCGTCTTCCTGACTGCAGCGCTCCTTGCTGCAGCCCAAGCTCAAAATGTGCTCCAAAGCCAAGACGCGTCCCAAACGCAGGAGATCGTCCAGCAGCAAGAGCAAGAGGTCGTTCATCAGCAAGATGCCTCCCAACAGCAAGAGCAAGAGGAGATCAACACGCCCAAGCCGACTGTGAAGTACCTGGACATTAAGGAGGCGCTAGCTACTAAGTACCCGAGGGCTACGCCCAATGTGACCATCAAGCCAACGAGACGAAACCCACGTGAAACGGAGCCCCCGACCCCAGCACCCACGCTTCCACCAACCCCTGCACCGACTCCGGCTCCGACCCCGCCACCAGCTCCGTGGGTGACGAAGACCATCAACCACGACGCAGTGAAGCCGTTCCCGCAGCCGGAGCCCGTCACGATCTCGGAAAAGGCCGCGATCAAGTTCAAACCGCAGATCCGAATTGCCACAGGGTGCGTCCCATACCCCGCTGTGAACGATGTGGGCGAGACCAGCGGCGGTCTTCAGACTTCCGGCAGCCCCAAGGGCGGATGCAGAGGCTCCGGCCACGGCTCGCAGGTCTACGGACGCGCGGGCTGGTTCAATGACGTCTGGGCCATCATGTACTCGTGGTACTTCCCCAAGGACTCGCCGTCGTCGAGAATGGGCCACCGTCACGACTGGGAGCACGTCGTCGTGTGGATCAACAACCCGGACGTCCCGGAGCCCAAGATTCTCGGTATTTCGGCGTCGGCTCACAGCGGCTACAAGAAGTACTCGTCTCCTCCTCCTGAGAACCTGGACGGCAACAGTGTCAAGGTCAACTACGAACACGCTTGGCCCATCAACCACGCGCTGGACACCACCGACAAGGCCGGCACGTTCCAGGACCTCATCATGTGGGAGCAGATGACGGAAGACGCCCGCAGGGCTCTGAACGCAGTGCACTTTGGCAAGGCCAACACGCCCATGAACGACGGCAACTTCCGTCACAAGCTCGAGAGGGCTTGGCCATTCTAAGCGCCGTAGGTAGAGATCAGACGTGTGCGTTTGCCGATTAATCGGTGCAGTGCGCTAGACGATTCCAAAACATTCGGTTGCTGTAAATACGTGACTTCCGTCAACAACTACATAGTGGCAAAACACCCAAGACTAGCAAAATGATACGCCAAGACAAGAAGCTTAAGGTGCCGACTCCTGCTCTTGCAAACAACCCGCAGACCTGCTGCGTGGACACGAGCGAGTGGCCCACCTTCCCAGTCTTCACTGCCGCGCGGCTCGTATGTCGCGAACGTCTCCACGTGATTGGGGACAACAGCGTGCTGCGAGAGATCGATTCCTTCCAGGACGAGCTCTCCGAGTCGTTGACACTGACTGCCGCCTACAAGATGTCGGACGGCAGTCTGCGTCTTCTCCAGTACCTGGCTGACCATAAGTCCAAGACGAAGGATTGGTTTCTCCGCCGGTGGGACGTCAACGCCGTGACGGGCCAAGCAGCGGCACGCGGGGACATGAGAACCTTGAAATGGGTCGCAGAGAGCTATTTACCCGGAGAGTTCCTCATCTTGAAGTGGGTTTGGGAGAACTACCGCAGCAGTTGCTACTGGGGAGGGGTAGAGTTGGCCGGGGCTATCCGCAACCAGCACCAAGACGTCGTGGACTGGTTACGAGCCAATGTTACGCTTCGACCTGAGTGCGCCGAGTACTTGATCAAGCCTGCAGCAGAGTGCGGCAACTTGGGGATCGTGCAGTGGCTCCTTGAGAACTACGAGTTCCAAAGTGTGGACGCTCTGAATGCTGCAGCGTTGAAAGGCCAGTGGGAAGTCACGCGATGGTTTCTGGACAATCTTTCGCGTGAGGACCTGGATGCTGCCGTCCAGTCAGGATACATTTATCTATGCCCAGCAGAGTATGGCGATCTGGACATGCTCAAGTTTGTTTTCGGTCGCGTATTAGTGCAAGAACCTGTCGAAGTTCTGGAGGTGGCTGCTGAGCATGGCCACTTGAACATCATCAAGTGGCTCGTCGAGCAGAACGGGGTTGAGGACGCAGGTGGCACATTCCAGCGAGCTGCGGACAAGGGACACCTCAACGTGCTCATGTATCTGCACGAAAAAGTGCCAGATCATTGCAGTGACTCACTTTTGGACGGCGCTGCCCACGCAGGGAACCTGGAAGTTGTGCAGTGGCTCCACGAGAACACTCGCGCCTGCTGCACCTTGTACGCCATGGATGGAGCTGCTGCCAACGGGCATCTTGAAATGGTGCAATGGCTCCACACTCACCACTCGGAAGGCTGCACGTCGTTAGCAATGGACTGGGCAGCCGTAAACGGTCATCTAGAAGTGGTAAAGTGGCTTCACGAAAACCAACAGGAAGGTTGCCGGCCGGACACGATGACAAGTTGCGCTAGACGCGGTCACCTGGACATGGTCAAGTGGTTGCACGCTAATATACATCAAGATTTCGACCACGATGGAGCCATGGACGCGGCTGCTGCCCGTGGTCACCTGGATGTGGTGGAGTGGTTTCACGACAACCGCGACGAAGGCTGTATTTCATTTCATTTCAAGGTTGAGGTTAGATTGAGTTCATTTATCCTAACTAAGATAACGACCGACGCATCCACCGTCAACACCGAGCTCATATCTCCCGATGCCCCGCCGAATAGTTGAAACGGTCTACTCGACTTCCGTCGATTTGGTACCGCGGACAGCGAACGCGGTCCCGCTGCTCCTTCAGCAGCGCCTGCCCTCCGAAGCTTGAGTTCTCCACTGCATTTTCCTGGGCCGACTTGCGTTCCTTCTTCCCAATGTGTTGCAGGCCACCAGCGAGCGCCCCAGCAGCGCTTTATGCGGCGACGTGTCGTCACCTTCCCCGAGTCAGCCGTATCTGGGTCTCTGCCACTGCGATTTTCTTCGCCCCGCCGCGCCATGAGTGCACCATGAGTGGACACCCCGTCGCAGCCAGCTCCATGTAGCGCAGGCCACGTTGACTGACAGCATGCTCCCGCGCGTCACTACGAGTGCTGTGGAGGGTGTGCGCACGTTGGAGTGCCGCACACCCGACGATCTGGTGACCTGCCAGTATCGCACGCAACCTTTGTTGGCTATGACTACCAGGAGGGCCCACGGCGTCACCCGTGGCCTGGTTTGTAATGGGAAACGGCGCGATGGGCTACATGTAGACCACCGTGGACCCCCCCCCCACAGGTCCCGCCTTCCGGCTGACGGTCAAAAGACCGCCGCAATACGCCGCCGCAATACGCCGCCGCACGCAGCGACGCAGACATTCACAGCCGGTCCACGGTGTCATCCGTGAGCTGCCGCGACGAAGGCTGTACTACTGAAGCCATGGACGGAGCGGAGCGGCCGGGAATGGGCATCTGGAGGTGGTGAAGTGGCTGCACGAACACCGTCGAGAAGGATGCACTGCTCATGCAATGGACGCTGCAGCTACAAACGGGCACTTGGAAGTGGTAAAATGGCTGCATTCCAACCGAGATGAGGGCTGCACTACGACTGCAATGGATGGCGCAGCTTCGAATAACCATCTGAAGGTGGTCAAGTGGCTGAGCAAGAATCGCTCCGAGCGGTGCTCGCCGTTGGCACTTGAGTGGCTTTCCAGCAAGTCGAACGGCTCGACACGGCGGTTTTCATGTTCTCAGAATTTCCGGAATGCCGGGCGTTCCGTCAAGGAGCGAAGTTTCAAGCCGCGTGGCAGTTTTAGAGTGGCTGGTGGCACGAGCTCCTACTGCGCTGGTGGGCTGTATGCTCGAAATGAAGACGTGGAACTGGCACGTCTGCGACTGGCTTCGGCAAAATAACTGGGAGCTGGTAAGTCGAGACAAGGTTTTCTCGCGGTATGTCATTGCTGGTGAATAAGGGGGGGGAGGGATCTACTGGAGCTCTGTGTTCTATACATGAGGGAGAAACGAGAACCTGATCCTTTCCAGCTTCTGGGGTTACTTACACTAACTTAAAATATTCTTAGGAGTCGAGCTGGATAGGATCTGTGAATTGAACAAAGTATGACGAGCTATCTCTGAACGGTTGCTTTGGATCAGTATTTTGCACGCGCAAACTCGTGTTATGTATGTCACCTCATCAAACTTCGGCTCCATTTCAGTGTATGCTCTGTTAAACTCAATCACAACTGATCCACTGAGGACTTCCTGCGAAAGAATATTCAGAAAGCATCGCTAATTCAGGTCGAAGTTTTCGAGCAGATCCCTAGATTTCCGCTCTCTGCTGCGGGGTTTTAAGAGATATTGGGCACATTCAGGTCAAAGCGCAACACTTTCTCATAACCAGTCCGCTATGCTCTGATGGTGGTTGCGGATGGCCCCAGCCTCCTCCCCAGTAGCAAATACTGTGATAATTCTCCCACAACCACTTCGAGAGGTGCAACTGGCCGTTAGATGCAGCTTCAGCGACAACTTCCGTGGTAGGATGTGGCCAACTCGGTGGTAGCTTCTGCACAGACAAGAGCCGTCACTCCTGCTCCTGCCAAGTTCAAAGCTTCAAGGGTGGAAAGGAAAAGCTTATGGGGGATGACGACGTCTTCAATTTTTTTTTATCTTCGTGAAACATTGCCCAAGAAAAAAAATCTCTTAGAGAAAAGTAGCCTGTATGGTATAATACCCAATCTATTTTAACCAAGGCTTGTCCATGTCATCCCCTACTTGTGAAGTCTACCAATGAAAGTGCCGGGTTACGATATTTTTATCCAATGATTGGTCTTACAGAAATTGTCCAGCATTCCAACCGATCCGACCATATTTGCTTGGAATTTTTACAGAATATTTCTTATGCTATACAAATTCTCATATAAACACATATTCTAAAAATATCGTGAAGTTTCCAACCCAGGCAGCTGTATCCAACAGCGCAAAAGCGATGTCGATCGCTTCCCTTGCTCCAGCTAACAGCAAGAAGTCAAGAACGACGGCTCTCAACTCCTTCAACGCGTTCCTCGAATGTGAGAACGTAACAACCGACGCCGCTCATAAGCTTATTGGCGCCGACAAGACCGGTAAGGTGCTGAAAATCATGTTAGATAAGTATGCATACTCCCTAGCTAGATCGACAGACAAAGTGTTATCAACAAATACGTGTCTTGCGTATTTCGGAAACGTGAAAAACTGGTTGCTGGATAAGTATCCACAACAGGGAGCAATCGTGAAACCACAGCTGCAAAAAATCCTGTCTGGGCTTGGAAAGTATTGCAGCAACCGCGAGGACGGTGCGCTGGAAAAGATGGCCACACCGTGTTCCAAACAAGATCTAGAAAATATAGTTCGACTGCTGTAAACGTCGGATTCGGCGGATACCATCTCGCCTCGACGCTGCCGTTGTCGTCACGATGTGGTACCTGTACAGGCGTAGCTCTGATGCCGAGCAGCTAGAGAAACATCAGCTCTCAATTCTTCCTGGTAAGTCTTGAAAGAATAATTATTGCCATTGTTTTATGTTTCTATGATAAAAACTATGCATTATTAGGTGGCGTACTCTTCCATTGCTTCAAGAGAGTTAAAACGGCTTTTCTCCAAGGAATTTCGCTGTTCAAAGACCCGAAAAACTTTTTAACATGCCCTTTATTCGCTATAGCTGCAGCACTTTTAATGCAGAAGGCTCCGTGCAAGCGCATGTTCCCGCAGTTCGTGGATACGAAACGGAGTGCCGCTAACGTGGAGGACGTTGAAGAGCTCAGCCTGGTGGAGCTCCTTGAGGCTAATGATGACCCGACAGCACTGGTCGAAGCCGAGCAGGTGTCGGGGAAGCCTAAAGTCCCTGGTGCGCAAGCCTATGTGAACCGGTTGTTAGTCAGAGTCAAAGATATTGCCGCAGCAACGGACGTTCGACTTACCCCAGAACTTACCTCTCACTCGTTTCGGCGCGGTGCGGCCATGCACGCCAACGACGGAAGCCTGGCCGAGAACTGGATTATCGAGCGGGGAGGCTGGCAACTTGACCGTGTCAACAAAGCCTTTGGGTACATGCTGGGTACCACGCAAGCCGACCAAAACGTTGCCCGCGTTCTGAGCGGATGGAAGCCGAAGGAAGGTGCCCGCCTTCCTTCGCTGTGTGCACTCGACGACCCCATCCGTGAGCGCGCAGGTAAACTGCAGGCCCTAGTCTTCTCGAGCACGCTGGGGTTTAACGACACAGCACTCAATCTTGATGACGGTGTAGCTGATGTCTTGATAGCGACACTCGTGATGCACTACCCCGACATGCTGATCCTGTCCGACCAGAGCGACTTCATTCTCCGGATGCGAGAAGCCATGGAAGCTCGGGCCATAGGAGAGTCGGAGGTGCTGGCTTGGAGCGAAACAATCCGGCGTGCCTTCACCCCGCCGCCCCCCAAGGTTGAGCCGCATGCCAATGACGCCCAGTCCGCAGCTGTAGTAGCGCTGTTAAAGCGCCAGTCGGAGCAGATCGATGTCCTCATTCTGCAAAACAAACGGCTTGATGAACGACTGTTAGCAGTGGAGGAGCAGCTTCGAGCACAGTCAGACGTAGCAGCACCAAACGCGCTTGAAGGAGCTTCAAGCTGAGCCCTGTCACCGTGCAGCCACCGGCCACCAAGTCCGTGCGCCCGAAGAAGAAAGGTTCGCAGTCGTTGTCGGCACTCTGGTATGAGTGGTTCACTGCCGAGCCTCGTGTATACGCATCACGCTCTGTCAAAAAGACAACACAGCACGAGTTTAGACACGCCGTAGGATACATGATGCTGTTCTTACCGAATGGTTTCGCACTAGACGTAGCCGCCTCTGCGTTCAAGAACGAGGTGCTCAACATGGGGCAGCAAGCGCAAGCGAACGCTCTCGCCTTCTTGAAAGCAAACGGATCTCCGGCTCTCGCTGCCGGCACCGCGTTGAAGGCTCTGCGCAAGCTACACAAGACCGGCAAACTCGATGCCCTGATCACTGACTTCCACGAACGCGTCACCAATGGTGCCACCGTTGATCCACCCCCTGCCGCCGCACTTCCAACTGTGGTGTAGTACCCCGCGGAAGAAGTGGGTGCGCCGGGCGCCGGAGGAAGAAGGCGCCGGGACGCGAGTGATGGACTTCGACACGGCTGATGGAACGCGACGCGGATTGATGGGCGCGACGCAGGGCCAAGCTCGACGGGAAAGTCGGCGTGGGTGATGGGCCGTGAGACACGGTGCCAGAATCCAGTGCGACGCGTAATCATCCGACGGGTCGACCAGCGCACCCGGTTCTGCAAAACGCGCCGACCCTAAACCCCGCCGAGCAAAACGCGCCGAGCAAGACGCGCCGAGCAAAACGCGCCGAGGTAAGATCTTGATTGCGCCACGCAAACCGCGGCAGTGCAAGCACGACCGAAGTAGGGATAGGCCCAGAGCGGTAGGCTTAGTAAGCAGTAGTACAGTGTAGCCAGTAGCAAGGACATAGGATAGGGTAAGGACTCAGTCCCGAAATTTCTCTGAACCACAAAGACCTCCGGATCTCCTCGGTTCCAGGGGAACTACCAAGCGTCGGCAAGCAGAGCCGCCTCGATATCGCGGCCCCCCGTCGCCCGCTGGTTCGGGTGCTCACCCCCTCAACCCCGTGCTGGAACAAAGGCACGTTAAACGTATACCGTTTTGGTGGGCGCCCGATAACGCGCTGCCTAGGCGAAGGACGCACTGGCCTGATAACCGCCGTGCACAAGACCCCGTGTAGGCCCGATAACGCCACACAAGCCCCAGAAAACGCCGGCCTGATAGCGCCGCACGCCCGACGGGAACGCCAAGGAAACGCCGGCCCGATAACGCCGCACGCCCAAGGCTCGACGCCCTACGACAAGGAACAAGCGTCAACACAAGAACCCCCAACTCCGAAGCCTGCAAAGACTTGGGCCTGTATTTCGAAGATACGCTACTCCAACAACCGGGAATAATTTGCTCGGCGCGACCGCTATCCAGACGCGCCGAGTTTGTGCGAGATCGCATTCGCGAGATTTCTGCGAGGGCGCTACTCCACACAACCTTCATTCGACTACAACCAAACCTGTAAACCATACATCATGATGCACAACAATATAAAACACAATTAAGTAAAGACGATGACCGGATTCGAACCGGTCTGCAGCGAATGCTGCTCCTCCACCAAGAGGCACCGTCGCGGGTAAGTACATATGCACCGCAGCTACGCCAGCAAATAGAAGCAGGGCAGTTGAAACCAGGTAGAAGAGAAACTGGTAGCATGTACGTACACTGACAGCAGCTGCTCACAACGCCGTCGGCCACTCTCAACATACCACTGCTGGCCTCGAGCGCCATCACCTCACCCGAGGTCACGCTGCTGTCCACGCATCCACCACCCCGCACGACCTTCTGCACCTCCACCTCCCCGCGCGGCACCACCCCCGAGCTGCTGCTACTGCTGGCCTCGAGCGCCATCACCTCGCCCGAGTCCATGCAGCTGTCCTCCTTGCCGCCGACGCCCGTCTTGCTCTTGGTCCTGCTGGCCCGGGGGTCCTCTCCACGCCCGAGCACTCGTCCGTATTGCCGCTGCCCGCTGCTGTGTCCGACTCCGAAGCTGAATGAATGAATGAAGGGGATTCAGTTGAGATGTCATTATAATGAAATAGATGTCACTAAAATGTTTTGCTTCAGTACCGGTACTGGTTGGACTCCTTGGTCGGACAGTTGGAATTTTAACGGTATGGGACGGGATACACGTTTTTTATTCAAGATTCTGTTCGAGAAGCACTAGCAGTCAATTGGCCGGCCATGGTGGACGCAAGCGAGTAGCCCGCATTCCCAGTTTTCACTGCCGCGCGTCTAGTGTGTCGGGAATGCCTTCAACTAGACGTCGACGACAGCGTCCTCCGTGTGGTCGATTCCTTTCTGGATGAACTCTCGGAGTCGTTTAGCAGGAATCGGCTGACCCCGATGGCTACATTGCGAGTTGATGAATGCTGCGAGGTTCACTCATGCTGGAGCCAGGTCGGACGCGAGGCAAGAAGATCTGCGCGCCGATAGCTGGGACGCGACAGACCAAAGGGGTTTTTTACTGTTGAAGTTGCTGTAGTGCATGTCCGACAGCTTTCCCTCCTCGTGTACAACACGTTGCATGTGGGAGTATGCGGTAGGAGAAAGAGAACAATGAAAGCATTCTGGTTTTGGTTCCTGTTGAGCTAAGTGACGCGAGATATTCGTTTGGTGTTCGTCTGCAAGGCCACCTACGCAGCAGGATCCAGCCTGCGCTCTGCTAGAGACCTGTCTGCTAGGCTATGAGCCCAAAGAAGGCTTCTGGACGGAACTAAAATGAGCAGTGATCCAAATCAAGTCGTGTCGAGTCAAGGAATTCAGAACGTGAGCCCGAGTGGACAAGGCTCGAGATCGAACACGCCGGGGCAGCCGACGATGGTACAAGCGGCATCGGGGCCGTCTGGAGGGCAGCCTTCAGTGGCTTCGGGAGCTGTTGGCCAGCCTGCGACGGTGGTGGGTGCAGTGCCCCAGGGGCAACGTGGTGGACAGCTACCTGCTAATCCTGTGATTCAAGTGCCCAAACCACTTGGCAGCAGCAAGCCACCCAAGTTCAACGATACCTTAGAAGTCTATCAGATGCGGCTCAAGTTGTACTTGGAGCAGAGGGATTCGTGGGGAGTGGTGACTGGTGAGGAACGCCGTCATGAGACGGACCCACTGTTGCAGCGTCATTTTGATGACCGCATCGACTAGCCATGGAGACAATCATACGTGGTGTGAAGGGTGCAGATGCGCAGAAAGTGTGCAACTTCGACACAGCGAAGGAGATGTGGGAGACGCTGACCGCTGAGAAGACGCAGCGAGATTTCTCGTATGCGGTGCACCTCAAGCGCGAGCTGTACACGCATTCCTACACACCGGGGAAGAAGATGGCGGACTACATTCAAGAGATGAACTCGCTTCGTCAGCGACTGCAGCACATGGGGCCTGGCTTTGAGATCCATGATAATGAGATGTCTCAGCTGCTGCTGATGGGAGTTTGTGCGGTGCATCGGGAACTTGTGACTCAGTTTGACTTCTCTTACCGGCAAGGTCTGTGTTTAACCTTGCAACAAGTGAAGAACGCGTTGCTTTCTCGTGATGAAATGGAGAAGATGGCTACAGACTCAGCTGCAAATAGTGGAGCACCGAGTTGTGGCAGCTCGGTAGTGATGCAAGTGGGCCAGACTTCAACCGGCAATCGAGCCAAGGCCCACCTCCTGGACCTGGACCAGGGCCGTATGGACCTGTGCAGACCACTGGAGCTGGCAATCGTCGTGCCATTCGCTGCTATCACAGCCGCAAGCTGGGTCATATGCGGAAGGATTGCTGGCACTACAAAAACAAGCAGTCAAAGGCCCAGCAAGTGAAGAGCAACACGCATGGTAAGGAGAAGAAGAAAAAGAAGGACAAGGGCGGAAACGGAGACGGTGGTGGACCCAAGCAGAGTAGTGCACCGACTACTGGTGCAATGGGCTACATGCGGTTTGTGGCTAGAGTAGACCGGGACGAGCAGAGCAGTAGCAGCAGTAGTTCGGAGAGTGAATCTTTCGTCGGCATGGCGATGAAGGAAGGTCGGCTCGGTACGAGTGGTGACTGGATGCTGGACTCGGGCACCACGTCGCATGTTTGCATTGAGCGCGAGCTGTTCACGCGATTGAAGAAGTCCAAGGCAACATTCAAGGTGTGGGATGGTGGCATTACACACGGAAGTTTGTGCGGGTCTGTGGTGGTTACTGCTGTGGACGTGCTGAGCCAGAGCGAGTTGACACTAATGCTCGATAACGTGGAGTTTTCCCCTTCACTGGTCCAGTGAATTTGCTCAGTCTTGGTCTCTTGCTGAAATCAAGTTGGGTGTTGACCACTAGTCCTCCGAATGAGCTGCCTTGCAAAATGTTTTTGACGCGTGATGGTAAATGTTTGGAGTTCATCTTTCATGGAGAACACTACTGGTTGAACAATGGGACTTTTGGCGAGAACAATGCGGTGGTGATATCGAACGTGAACGCCGATGCGAGTCCGTTGATGCGTTGGCACGAGCTTCTGGCCCATCTCAACGAGGCATCACTGAAGTACATGGCGAAGCATGATGTGGTCAAGGGAATGGACATCCCTTCGGATCAACTGAGAATGAAGCTGAAATGCTTGAGCTGCATGTCGGCCAAGAGGCGAAGAATGACGTTCGGTGACCATACGGATAAGCGCACTACGGTGAGCTTCGAGCGTATGACGTCGGATGTGTGTGACATGGGCAGATATTTGCCGGGTGTCGGGACGATGCGCTACTTCCAGTTGATTCACGACGAGGGCTCACGCTACGTGTGGTGCTATGCCCTGCGGCACAAGCGTGAAGCTGCTGGCAACACACTGCGGCTGATCGGGGGGGGGGGATAGTTGCTGATGGCAAACGAATCGCCCGGTTCACGAGCGACGGAGGGGGAGAGTATATGAGTAATGAACTGGCCGCGTTCTTGAACAAGCACTGTATCGAGTTCATCCCCACTCACCCGTATACTCCACAAGAAAACTGTCTCGTCGAGAAGATGAATGGAGTTCTCGTGAACAAGATGCGCGCTGTGATGCATAGTGCCAATTTGCCGAATGTGTTCTGGACTGAAGTCCTGCCGTACGTGGTGGAGGTGGACAACTTGTCGCCGACAAAAGCACTGAAGGGAATGACGCCCACGGAGAAGTTGACTGGGCTGAAACCTGACATCAGCAAATTGAAAGTTTGTGGCTGTGTGGGTTAGGTGTTTATACCAAAGGAAAAACGAAAGAACAAGCTGTCGGCGAAAGCTGGACCTGCGTTGTTGCTCGGGCTTCCAAAGCTACTGACACGTCTTCAACGTTCGGCGCTTGACGCAGACTCTGGAACCTATTAGGTCCCAACGCCTTCGTGAAGATATCGGCAACATTGTCCCCACTAGGGACATACTGCACCTCGATCTTGCCGCTCTCCACGAACTCGGCGATTTGACGACTCTTCTTCGCGAATCGCTTCATCTTCTTGTAGTTACCAGGCTCCGAGACCACCTTGATAGTGCTTTGGTTATCCATATAAAGCGTAGAGCACGGCAGAGCTTGACCGTAAATTTCTTTCATCAACTTCCGTGCCCAGATCAAGTCCTCAACACACATGCTTGCAGCTAAAAGCTCGGAACCGCATGTGGCAGTGGTCACCTTGTCCTGCTGTTTACTCTTGAACAGGAATGGATACCCGTTTAATCGCAGTAGATAGCCAGTAACTGACCGACTCGTATCCGGACAATTAGCGTGGTCAGCTTCGCAAAATGCATCGATCTGCAGTGGTAGAACTTCACTTCCTTTCCGGTGCACCAAGCCATACGTCCATGTACCACGAAGGTAACGCAAAATTCGCTTTGCGCAAATGTAGTTCTCCTTGGTGTATGTGCTGCTGTACTTTGAGAGACTCCGCACTGCATTGGCCAAGTCAGACCGTGTGCAACCCACCAGATAATGCAATGCTCCCACCAATTCTCGGAACGGGATGTTCGGATCGTTAATCTTACTCTCGTCCGTCTCCACGGGAGGTAACTGCTCATTCTGCATCAACGGCGAACCCACTGGATGCGCATCACTCATGCCAAAGCGCTCCAGTACCCGATCAATGTAGGCCGTCTGGGAAATACACAACACTTTACCAGGAATATAGTTCACTTCCATGGAAAGGATGTGCTTAACTCTACCCAGATTCTTGAGCGCGAACTTGCCACTCAACTCCTCAATTACTTCCTCGATGTCCTCCGTCTTGCCGGCGATCAGCAAGTCATCAACGTACACTGTCAGGTACACCACGCGTCCGTCCTTCCATCTCTGGTACAAACCCACATCAAAGTCACACTGCGTGAAGCCAATCTCCAGTAAAACCTCATGCAGCGTTTGATACCAGAGCCTGGACGCTTGTTTCAGGCCGTACAGTCCTTTTAGGAGCTCACACACTCGATCCGTGCCATCGTGGAAGTAGTCTGGCCGCTCCATGAATATTTTAACGCCACGCAGCACTCCATTCAAGAATGCCGTAATGAAGTCTGCGTGGTAACAGTCCAGATCCTGCAGAAATGCCAGAATGAGCAGGAGCCGCACTGTCTCAATTCGCACCACTGGAGAGTATGTCTCCATGTAATCGACACCATACTTTGTCCACAGCCTCTCACAGCCAATCGAGCCTTAAGCCGATCCACTTTTCCTCTTTCGTTGAGCTTCGGTCTCACCACCCATGTGGACTTCAGTATATTGCACGGTTGCTTTGGCCTCTCAACCAGTCTCCAGGTGCCGTTCAATTTGTGCGCATCCATCGCCAATTGCATAGCTTGCCACCATTTGTCACGCATCGGAGAGTTCAACGCGTCTTCAACGGAAGTCGGATTGCCTGCACAGTATTCGAGCGCCTCAAATGCAGCCATAAAGTAGTCAAATAGGCGTACATTGGCTTGCCGCTTACGTTGCGATCGTCGCAAACCGCGCTGTCTCTTAGAGCTGTGTCGTGGCTGACTTGCTGCATGAGGTCGTGCCTCTTTGTGCCTCTCACTCCACGGTCTAAGATCATCGGCAGTCGGCATCGGACTCACGTAGGCTTTATCCTCTTCTGACTCATTGCCTTCCGTGTCTTCAGCTCCAACCGAATCACTGCCACCGGCTTGGGATGCATGCGCTTCTCCCACCGAATCTGCAACGTCAGCTTGGGGCTCTTGCTACTCAGCAGGATGCGACTCATGCGCATGCTCTTCTCCCACCGAAGCATCAACGTTCGCAGTACGCGCTGGCAGCTCTGCAATATCCGAATGCCCATGTTGCACGTGGTCTCCACTTGCCACTTCATTGGCCGCCCGACGCACCAAATCACCAGCCTTGACACGTACTGATTGCTCTGCAACATACTCCACAGGCAGCGGAATAAACGGAATTTGTGGATAATAGTGTTGCCTTCCCTTAAGCAGCGCGTTGATATACGTGCGCTCGACCGTCACGTCCTCGCGGAACTTGACGTCGCGGGACTCCACCATCTTCTCAGCTCGTAGATGCAACAGTCGGTAGCCATGCTTAGTCTTCAATCCCGGTCCAGCAATGAGTGAGGCGGGAGTAGCAGGAATCGGCTGACCCCGATGGCTACATTGCGAGTTGATGAATGCTGCGAGGTTCACTCATGCTGGAGCCAGGTCGGACGCGAGGCAAGAAGATCTGCGCGCCGATAGCTGGGACGCGACAGACCAAAGGGTTTTTTTACTGTTGAAGTTGCTGTAGTGCATGTCCGACAGCTTTCCCTCCTCGTGTACGACACGTTGCATGTGGGAGTATGCGGTAGGAGAAAGAGAACAATGAAAGCATTCTGGTTTTGGTTCCTGTTGAGCTAAGTGACGCGAGATACTCGTTTGGTGTTCGTCTGCAAGGCCACCTACGCAGCAGGATCCAGCCTGCGCTCTGCTAGAGACCTGTCTGCTATCGTTAACGTTAACCTCTGCGTACAAGATATCGGACGGTAGTCTGCGTCTACTTCAGTACCTGACCACCCATGAATCCAAGGCGAAGGGCGCTTTTCTTCAGCGGTGGCACGGCAACAACGCAGCAGGCCAAGCAGCAGCACGTGGAGATTTGGAAACCTTAAAATGGGTCGCTGAGTGCTATTTACCTGGAGAAGTCCTCACAGATGTCGTCACTGCAGCTGCAACCAACGGCTACTTGCACATTTTGCAGTGGCTGTGGGGAACCCACCGAAGGCGAGGCTGCTGGGGGGGGGGGGGGGAGTTGAGCTTGCTGGAGCCATTCGAAATCGCCACCAGGACGTAGTGGACTGGCTACGAGAAAATGTTGCGCTTCGAAACGAGTCTGCCCAATACTTGATATTCCCTGCGACGGTGACTGGGAACTTGGGGATCGTGCAGTGGTTCTGTGAGAATTTTCAGCTGGAGGTTGGGGGCGCAATTACTACAACGGCGTTGCAAGCCAGTGGGAAGTAGAGTGATGGTTTCTAGAGAATGTTTCACGCGAAGACCTGGTTGGGGCCCTAGGGTCTACTTGAGTCCAGCAGAGGTGGACAACCTGGCGATGCTTAAGTTTCTCTTCGGCCGAGGGCTAGTACTTGAACCGGTAAAAGTTGTGGAGGTGGCAGCTGAACATGGCCATTTGGACGTTGTAAAGTGGCCCCTCGAAGAGAAAATGATTGATGAGATTGGCGACGCATTCCAGCGAGCTGCGAACGGGGGCCATCTGGACGTGCTCAAGTATTTACTTGCAAAAATGCCTGCTGCCCCCGCAGGATTCATGGAACTCGTTCAGTGGCTTCACGAAAACACTCAAGCTCGCTGCACCGTGTACGCCATGATTGGAGCTGCTGGCAATGGACATCTTGAAATGGTGCAGTGGCTCCATGCCAACTACACGGAAGGGTGTACCCCGTTAGCCATGCACCTGGCAGCAGGACGCGGCCATCTTGATGTGGTGCAGTGGCTCCACGCTAATCGGCTGGAGTGTTGCCTGCGAGATACAATACAAACCTGTGCGGCTTGTGGCAAGCTAGACATGGTCAAGTGGTTGTATGCTAACCGGAGTGAAGCCTTCAACCTTCGAAGAACTATGGAAGATGCTACTGCACACGGTCACTTAGATGTTGTGCAGTGGTTGCACGACAATTTCGATGATGGATGGACCACAGCCGCCATGGATAACGCTGCTGAAAATGGTCACCTGGATGTCGTGAAGTGGCTGCATGAGCACCGCCAAGAAGGGTGTACAACCTATGCGATGGATGCTGCAGCTACGAATGGACACTTGGAGGTGGTAAAATGGCTGCATGCCAGTCGAGAGGAGGGCTGCACTACGGATGCACATCTGAAAGCGGTGCTTGGGAGGTGATCAAGTGGCTGTGCCAGTTCCGCACGGAGGGATGTACGACTGACGCGATCGAAGCGGCTCTCCAATTCCCACATATACACGGCTTAGAGATAGCCGAGCTGCTTTTCACCAAGTTTCCAAATTGTCGGGATTTTGAACTGGAGTCCCCGATTCATCTCGAACGAGTAGAGATTATCGAGTGGCTGGTTGAACGTGCTCCAAGTATGCTGACTGGGAGTACTCTTGTCATCAATACCTGGAATTGGTACCTTCGCGACTATCTTCGGCTGCGTCAGTGGCGGGTAGTCGACCGTAACTACTCTACGTTGACGCTGCGAAAACAGGCTTCTAGCGACCGAAGGGACCATGGTCTCAGTGCGGCGTCATTTGTTTTAAACTAATACTCGGCTGCTTTCTCTTATCATTGTTCGACTTGGGTTCATTGCTTCGGGATCTTCGCATTGAAGGAGAAAAAATATCGCGAAGCCCAGATACGCGTCGCAGAGAACCTATTCCTGAAAGCCCATTTTTGGCCATATGGCGCGAGTTAGTGGAGTCACATCATGATATCTTGACGCTAGTAGCGTCACGCTACAAGCTGGGAGAAATTTACTGTGAAGCGACCCAACTACGTCACTTAGGGCACCACTTTACGTACATGCAAGCGCTTTTCACACAGTCTCGGCTTTAATATATAAATCTTTCACTTTAACGAATACCCAAGAACCGAACAGACAATGAACTCAAAAGAGTCAAACGGCAATAATGATGGGTTATCTACCCTTCCGCAGAGTGAGCCCGGGTTCCGGTCTCTTGTCGATAAGTATCCAGTCGAAGACCCAGGCAAATAACAGTCATTGCCCCTTTTTAGCCAATAATAGGTCAGTAGCACGCGCAAGTCCTTTCACAGCTCATTGCCTCAGAAGTCTCCCTCAACCTCCCTCGTCGCTCAAGAAACAACATGCGCTGCCACAGAGGCTTCTCGGCCTACGCAGGCGACAAAGGCACCGACATCTCGGACAGCACTGCACGCTTCGCGCAAGAACAAGCCTCTCAAGCGGAGCCAGGTGCCAACAAGACGGCAGAGAATTGGCTGCGAACGCTGGCTGGAAGGGCTCTGAAGAAGCGCTGGGAGGGGGAGACAGCAGAGTTTCGGCAGGACTACATATAGAAGAACCCTGACGCTACCTTTTCGCTGGACGACAACCCGCTGGGCTTCGCGGATGGCCGGCAGGATCGCCGGCGCTATCCTCGAATGGTGCGAGCCGACATCGCTACGCCTGTGGTACTGCAGGAAGAGGCTCCGGTAGCACCAGCTACGACACGCACACCCGTCGACACTCAGTGTCGAGAACAAGTTGATGAATTTAAGAGCTACCAGGACGAGCTGCTGCGGGCTGCGTTCGTGGCCGAAGTGACAGCGCTTGCGCACGCAGTCCGAGCGAACGACGTTAGCCGAGTTGTGTCACGTTCGGTGGCAGTAGTAGAATGTATGGGCGCCCAAATTGCAGCAAGTTTATCCCCCGATTCAAGAGCTCGTGTTGTGGGAGTCATCCGTGACGTGACAGCGTATATGCAAGCTGCACGAACACAACTGACTATGCACTCTGATGAAGAGGCGGATGGCGCGCTTCATGAAACGCAGACTAGCGCAGCTGCCGCTAACTCAGCACTGAGCAACTACGTGCGTGATACCATTCAAGTTAACCTAGACTTCAAGGCCATGCACGAGGGCAGGGAAAACTACACGACCAGCACCACCAATAACTTTCAGGAGTTATATTGGCTAGGAAAAGTACCCTCGGTGCGAACTTTGCAAGCTAGTCCAGGCTCGCCTGCTGTGTCAAGTGATGCATCGGCTACATCAACTACGGTGTGTCAGGCAGGGGCGTCTGTGGAGAGACTCAATGGATCGGTTGCTGAGGGCGCGGCTAATAGCAGCAACGATGCTCAGATATCACCCTCGGCTCAAACAAAACCTACCACTATTACCTCTCGCAAACGCCCCCGGTTGCTCGAAGGAAAGCAGCGATCCGCCACGACAAATTCAAAGCCACACGCAACCAGCGGAAAAGAGCAACCGGCTGGTAATGCCGCAGATGATGAAGATAGCGTGTATGAGCCAAGCAATACGGAGGAAAGTGACGTGAATGATGACGATGTTGACCCCCCCCGAATCGGTTTTCCAGAAAGCGCGTGTCAAAAAATGATCCTCTGATAGTGTGGACCGATCTCGAAGATGACGATCACCCCCGAACAGTGCACGTTTACCCTGTGGATTTGGATAGCTTGCAGACTGGTGCTTGGTTGACCCAAACTGCGCTGGATTATCTTATCTGTCGCTATATGGAGCGAGTTAAAGGATTAATTCGCCTATGTGACTCGGAGTTGTACGTATTGATGGAGACTGCATGATTCACGCGAAAGCCGAAACGAAAACGCCGACTGTTGGCTGACCTAGTCGCATTGTTTGACTGGTCGGCCTACCAGTATATGCTTCTCCCAGTATCGGGTCGCAATCACTACAGCTTTTTGGTAATTGAGAACCCCATGCACCCGGGGCCAACAAAAGTTTATCACGTCAACTCGATGAAAAATGCTCACAGCTCGGCTTATGCTTTTGACGTTCTGCAATGGGTCCTATCAGAGACCCATAAATCCCAAGCAGAATCTTCGGCTCCGTTTGAGTGGAGCACCTTTGTCCATTTGACCAAGCCCCAGCAATCAAATTGCATCGACTGTGGAGTTTACGTGCTCCATTACATGGATGTGATTTCAAAACACATTGCAGCCGAGAAGCCTGGATCGATCGAGGAGAAGATCGCCGCGTGGACAGGGGGTGATTTCGGCGTCAAGAAGGCAGCAGCATACCGAGCTAAGTTGTATAGGACTATATCTCCAGCTTGATTAATTGTTGCACCCGGTGAGTAGAAACACAATTAACTTCTTTTTAACACGGTTCCGGTTATTGACGTTATGGCTCAATGCAGCAAGTATCGGAATATGTAGTACCGCAAAACATCACTGCGGTACCTACCGCAATACAACACTGCGGTACCTACCGCAATACATCACTGCGGTACCGCACTGTAATACTGCTGTACCGCATGCATTGCGGTACCGCGTAGGATCACTGCGGTTCAAACAATACCCACGGGTTAATAGAAAGGAGGTGCGTTCGTCATGTTTTTCTGTGGTTGATACTCGACTGCTTGGCGATATTCTCAAGTGCGACTTGTAGTACTTCATCCTATATGTATTCAACTAGATTTAGCGTTGCTTCACTGTTCAAACTGTGATTCCTGGCGCGTCATCCGTAGGACTACGGTGAACACATACGTCCGACTATTGACGAGTTCTGAAATATTGCAAGATACGGTTGGCATCGCGGGGCGTGGTCACAATCGTTGGGACTGGGATCGGAGATAGTAGTCGTGGAAACGGAGCAGTGAGATACAGCAATAGCTTGGACAGCATCTTTGATCTCGCCCGCATGTTTCGCTATCCAGTTCAGAGATATGTTATGGGTACGCCGGTACTCCTCCAATACTTGCACGGCTAGATTAGTTGCATCGACGTCAGACACCCGAGCCGACGTGAGAATATCATCTGCAACCGCAGCGACTAAGCTGTAAATTGACCGCCCTCTATTGATGAACCGTCGTTCGTCCGCACTACACCACTTTGTGCCAAACAGATCCTCAAGATCTCGGACAGCTCAGTAGCCAACCCCCACCGAAGTTTATACTTTGTCCGATCACTTTGCACGTCAATAGCTATCGGCAAAGCTGACGGCACTACATGAGCGGTATCGCCGTCGCCTTCGCGCCCACCAGATAGAAGCTGAACTTGTACAACAGCAGTGCCGCCTTGCAGAGGTGCCAAACACGCGCATTACGTCACTGAGGCTACCTTGAACCGTTCGCATGGTCGAGCAGACTTGAGCTAAAGAACTCTTGAAATCCTGGTGTAGCCCGTCGATTTTGGCGTTTAACACCGGTACAGCTTTCTGAAGACGCTGTTCAGTTGGATCTTCCATTGCTTCAACAGCTTGCATAACCTCACTTTTAAATTCCGTGAACTCCCGGGATTGAAATATGCGGTGCTGCCAAATTGGGTGCGTTGGTGCGGATTTCTGCAAAAAATACAGCATCCTGGAGGACGACCTTACGGAGATATTGGAGCAACTCGAGAAAACCTCCGGCCGCAAGCGATTGTTCCGCTGTTCCTGAAGCACTGGCCTGTTGCCAAACCTCCACCTGCGGAAATACCATACTCTGCAATCCTAGCGGGGGATCAACATAAGCTCGGGCAACAAAAAAGCTCTCAATACTCGGTTCAAAACCGGCAAGTGTGCGCATCGCCTGCCTCGGAAGAGATGTGAGGTAACATTTCTCCATTGATTGGCCGTTCCATCGACCCAAACGACGAATCTGGGACTCACTTGCGCCTCCTAAGTCCGCCATACGCGATCCGGATCCGCGACCAACGTGAGTTTTCGCTTTGCTGTGGACGCCGACATGTTTCAACGCCGCTGTGATAGCTGCATTGTGAACTTTGTACGACATTGGCTTCGTGGGGTGTTTACCTGTTTTCAAGAGCTTTATCGGATACCAGCTCTCTGAAGACGTAAAGTTGGGAAATGCCTCGCCATCCACATGCCAACGCCAAAACAAGTACAATCCAAGAATTCCATGGGGGCAGATCTCGACATGCTTATTGCGCATGCAAGCGCCGACTTCAATGCGCCCCACTTGGTTGGTTTTACCCTGTCGCATCACCATAACCAGAGCCCTGCATGGCATGTAGCCCTCGTTTTCGAGAACAATCGAGTGTAAGTCTGCCAATTCCATCATTCGCGCCGACTCTCCTCTCATAAGGGCGTAGTGGCTCAGTAGAAAAGCAACCAAATGCCGCAAGTTTTTGCCTGAATTGCGTGTCGATGTCCAGAAATACCGAGCTATCTCCTTAACTTGATCGATTGTCGTATAACCATCCAGTAGTATATCAGCTCCACGGTCCTCAAAACTTTTCCGCTTCCTCTCGTCTTCTTCGTACTCTGTCAACTTCAATAGGGTCGTCACAGCTTCGTCTCTGGGGGAGGGATTGCTGTTCACTTTAGCCCAAGATTGCTGCTTCCATAGGTCAACCATCGCAGCAACGTAGGAGTTCACAGTAGAACGTCCGACGGTTTCAATTCTGTCGCTGGGTGTATTTCCACTCTTGTGGCGCTTGGTCCGGCCAATTACACGCTCTTGTAGGAAGAGATGGAGCTTCTCACCAGTAACTGTAAGCCGGGTCTGGTTGTTCAATGCTACTCCTTTTTCCGAGCACCAGTCTAAGAACTCCTGCTGCCGACTGCTGTATGCTCTCTGCGTGTTCTTCGGTCGAAGGGTAGTGGCCTTCTCGTAGGTCCGCTGGACAGACTCCTTCAGGGCGACCTGCATTCGAGTCTCTGCCTCCGTGCTGCCCATTGTTCCAAGCTGTCCCCTGCACTCGAGTCTCTTCTTTCCGTGCTGGCTTGGTGCGCGTCTAGCGGCTTGGCCCCTAGCCGCAAAATTAGACGTAATTTTGCCCAACCAGCATCTAGAAGACCCCTCGTCAAATAAACAGTTATTTCACCCCCAAAACGTGAGATAACTACAATGATTTGATCGAAAGCCACCAGTGCTGACCGGTCCCGGTCCGGACCCCAGTGGTGGTAATTACGAATGATATGCTACCAGCGAAAAAAAACATTTCAAGCAGAAAACAGGTATGTGAAAAAAATGACGCCTCCACGAGAAACGAGACCATAGCCCCTGCAGCCGCTAGTGCTCTGCCTTCGTAGCAAAAAAGTAGTTCCAACTACGACTGACTACCTGCCACTGATGCAGCCGAAGGTAGTCCCAAAGGTACATATCACAGGTACTGACGCTAAGAGTGCACCCATTAAGCGCATTTGGAGCGCGCTCCAACAACCACTCCACTATCTCGAGTCGAAATACTTTGAAGGGCGACTCCAGCGTGATACTTCGGCAAATTGGGAGTTTTGTGAATAGCAGCTCTACGATTTCCAGACAGTGCGATCTCAGCTGGAATCGCAGCGTAGTTTCGATCGCCTCGCTAGTACATCCCTCGGTGCGATTCTGGCACAGCCACTTGACCATCTTGAGATTATTTCTCAAAGCTGCTCCATCCATTGCTCTCGTAGTGCAGCCCTCATCTCGATTGGCATGTAGCCATTTCACCACTTCCAAGTGCCCGTTTGTAGCTGCAGCGTCCATTGCATGAGCAGTGCACCCTTCCTGACGGTGTTCGTGCAGCCACTCCACCACTTCCAGATGCCCGTTCCCGGCCGCTCTGTCCATGGCTTTTGTAGTACAGCCTTCGTCGCGGTTGCCGTGAAACCACTCTACCACATCCAGGTGACCACGGGCAGCAGCCGCGTCCATGGTTCCATCGTGGTCGAAATCTTGATGTATATTAGCATACAGCCACTTGACTGGCATCGTGTCAGGCCGGCAATCTTCCTGTCGGTTTTCGTGAAGCCACTTGACCGTATCCAGGTGACCGCAGACAGCAGCATTGTACATGGCGAGCGGTGTAGTCCCCTCTGTGCGATTCGCATGGAGCCATTTCACTACGTCGAGACGTCCACACTCAGCAGCCCTTTCCACGGCAACGACCGAGCCCTGCGCCTGGGTATTCTCGTGAAGCTACTGAAGAACTTTCATGCTTCCTGTGTGGGCAACACGACCCAAGTGCGAGTCCCTCACGCGTCTGACATCTTCTCGTGCAAATACTTCAGCACGTCCAGGTGGTCTTTGTACGCAGCTCACCGAAAAGCGCGACCGATTTCGTCAAGCTTTTCCTCTTCAAGAAACCACTTGACGACGTCCAAATGGCCATGCTCCGCTGCCAGCTCCAGAGCATGTACGGGTTCTTGCAATAACGCTCGACAAGAAAAAAACTTGAGCGTCTCCAAATCGCCTAAGTCTGCGCGATGCGAGTATACATAACCAATCTGAACACCACCAACCAGGGCTTCCTGCGAGAAATTCTCCAAAAGCCACCGAGCTACATGTCACTGGTGCCCAATCGTCGCCGTATAAAAAGCATTCTCGACGTCCACCTCAAAGTTCTCGTATACTCACTTCACGATCCTCAGGTTCCCGTAGTATGCCGCACGATACATCAAATACTGGGCACTTTGAGGTCCAAGCACAACCTTTTCTCGTAACCAGTCCGCTACGTCGTAGTGATGCTTGCAGATGGCTCGAGCCAGCTCACAGTCTCGCCAGTAGCCTCGACTGCGATAGTTCTCCGACATCCATTTCAAGATGTGCAAGTGGCCATTAGCTGCAGCTGCAGTGACGACTTCCGTGAGAAATTCTCCGGGCAAGTAGCTCTCAGCGACCCATTTTAACGTTCTCATATCTCCACGCGCCGCTGCTTTACCTGCCAAATTATCTCCGTCCCACCGCCGAAGAACAGAGATCTTCGTCTTGGATTCATGGGCCGCCAGGTACTGAAGTAGACGCAGACTGCCACCCGACATTTCGTACACAGTGGTCAACGTTAGCGTGTCGGAGAGTTCATCCAGAAAGGAATCAATCACTCGGAGGACGCTGTCATCTCCATCCAGGTGAAGACGTTCGCGACACACGAGACCCGCGGCAGTGAAGACTGGGAAGATGTGCCACTCACTTGTGTCCATCGTCGTAACCTGCCGGCTCATTCCGGGGGACGGCTCCAGCTTTTTCCCTTCGCCGAGAATTTTGTAGCGTAAGTAAGTAACTTAGGAGATAATGGGATTTCCCTGTCTCATATTGCTTTCTTACCGCATTAAATCTCGCGAAGCTGACAGTGTAATATCTTTTTTCTGATTGTCATCTTCCGCTCGCGTCATGATGGCTTATGCCGAATTACAAGCAAGGAGTTGAGCTCGATTCTTGCTACTCCACCGGCAAGAGCCACTCCTTCTCATGCCGAGTTGCAATCTTCAAGAGTGGAAAGGAGAAGGGTGTGGCGGATAACGATGCCTCCATTCTGTGATGTTCGAGATGCGTGTTGCCGGATATTTCTGGTGCATTGCTGTGTAATGGCCGGCCGCTGTAGCTAGGAAGCGTATTTTTTGCCCATTTGCAGCTAAGGTGTTACACAATACGTTGCTGTGGTGTTTGAATACGGGTTTTGACTTCCTCTGGTTGTCAAGGATTCTACGTACGAGCTTTCGGATGGAAGTTTGTGCTTGCTCCAGTGCAAAGCTGCTCAGAATCCAAGTCAAAGGGCATTTTTCCTCCGACGGTGTGATGTTAATGTCGTGACAGACCAAGAAGGGGGCTTGAGAATGCTGAAATGGGCCGGTGGGGGCCATTTTACCGTACCATTTTTCACCGAAGTCGTCACTCGGGCCGCATCCAGGTCCCACTTGCACTTCCTGAAAAGTATCTGGGATAACCGCCACAGCAGAGGCCAATAGGGTAGAGGCCGGGATTGAAGTATTTGCACGACAAGATGCCAGTCGTTTTTTTTCTTACCGTACGATGCAGGTCTCTAGCCAATACTACCTTAATTTCTGATTGTGATATTTCACACGCTTCATGAATAGTAAATGCCAAATCTCGAGTAGAGTGGCCGACTCAGCTCTGGCCAGGACCACTACTGCTCATGCCAAGTTACTTTTTAATGACTCAAGATAAGGGAACATTATCGGGTATCGCAACGATATTATGTTGAGGAGTCGTGTCGCCAAATATTCCTGATGCATTGGGCAAGTTGTGCAATGGCCGACCACGGTTGCTGGGAAGCGTACTTGGCCCATTTGCAGCTATATACAGGACTTTGTTCGCGCACACATCTTGTTTTGGTGCAGTACACACCGTGAACACCCATTTCAATATCCAAAACACTGCGGATGTTTGTTATGGAGCAATTCATGGCCAGCGTGCGTACGGTATTTGTCTCATCGATGAAGCTTACCGGGTATGCTTACATGACTTACCAAGCATGAACGGCGAGCCCTGCGAGCGGCTTCCTCGTCAGGAATGTGTTGGCTCGAATAATGATTTTTCCGTGGAGTTCCTTTGGTTTTATTTATTAGTGGCACGTATTCCTGAGATCGTGAGCAAGAAGCGAAGTGGCGCGTTTCCAGTTACGAGGGGAAGATGCATACTTAGTAGCGAACTAGTGTGTCAGTACGACACATCAATCGATAATGGTTGGATCCTCAGCTCTGCTTCTGATCCGTATGTGTTTGTGTTCTATATACTTGGTTTGAAGTACTAGCTTCCTTTCACACGGTTAAAGTGCTGCCGTTTTTTAGCTGCAAGGCGTTTTCAGAACGCGACGACAAGAACAATTTAAAAAGCGCTGCAGATCAGTAAACCCCGGTCTCAAGGTATAGATAGCTAAAGTCGACTCTAGACGCATCAAATGCAATTAACGTCCTGTGCGACGCCTATCTGGGTTTTGTGTTTTTTTTTCGTCTTCAGTGTGAAGAGGATCAGAAAGCATGCGTGCATTAGTCGTAAAGAATGACGTCGCAACATGAGACTATAGTCCCTTCAGCCACTAGCGCCCTGCTTTCGCAGCTCAACTTAAGAGTCCTGACGATCGACTACACGCCACTGACGCAGCCGAAGATAGTCGCAAAAGTACCAATTCCAATCATTGACCTGAAGAGTACTCCGGGTCAGCAAATCTGGTGCTCGTTTATCCAGCCACTCGACTATCTCGGCTCGTTCAACAGGGAACCGTGACGTCAGTCGAAAATCCCGACAGTTTGGAAACGTTTTGAAAAGCAGCTCGGCTATCTCTAAGTTACCGAGCTCGAGCGCATCTCTGATCGCGCGCCACGTACACCCCTCCGTGCGGAACTGGCACAGCCACTTGACCACCTCCCATTCACCGTTTTCAGCTGCCCAATCCACTGCACCCATAGTGCAGCCCTCATCTCGGTTGGAGTGCAACCATTTCACTACCTCCAAGTGCCCCTCCGAAGCTGCGGCATTCATCGCATAGGTTGTGCACCCCTCTCGACGGTGCTCATGCAGCCACTTGACGACATCAAGGTGGCCATTTTCAGCTGCATTATCCATGGCTGTTGTAGTCCATCCTTCGTCGCAGTTTTCGTGCAACCACTGCACAACATCCAAGTGGTCGAGTGCAGCAGCATCGTCCATACCTCTGCTATATTCGGAAGAAGAAAAGGTGAAAGCTTCGCTCCGGTTGGCGTACAGCCACTTCGCAATGTCTAGGTGGCCACCAGCGGCACAATATTGTAGTGTACTTCTCTTGCAACCCTCCGGCCGATTATCATGAAGCCACTTGACCAACTCCAGGTGACCGTTTTTAGCTGCCATAGCCATGGCTGACGAGGTCCACCCTTCCGTATAGTTGGCATGGAGCCACTGCGTTATCTCAAGGTGCCCGTTGCCAGCAGCCCAATCCATGGCGTACACGGTGCAGCGATGAGTATTTCGTGCAACCACTGGACGACTTGCATGAATCCTGAGCGGGCAGCAGGGTCCAAATCCGATTCCCTGCAGCCGTCTGGCCTCTTCTCGTGCAAATACTTGATCACGTCCAGGTGGCCCTTGTTCGCAGCTCGCTGGAATGCCCCACTAACTAGTGGGATCTCGTTCTCTTCCAGAGGCCACGTTACTATATGTAATTGGCCATGCTCAGCTGCCACCTCCAGAACTTTTACGGGATCTCGTACTAACCCTCGACCGGAAACAAATTTGAGCATCTCCAGGTTGCCCACCTCTGTTGGATAGTCGGAGAATACTCTGGGATACTCGGGAGCATCAGCCAGGTCTTCTGGCGAAGCATTCTCCAGAAACCATTGCGTGACTTTCCACTGGCCTGTCAACGCGGCTGTGGACACTGCGCCCGTAACCTCCAGCTCAAAGTTCTCATAT